>NC_134844.1:35661187-35977204 GCF_965363235.1 Mytilus galloprovincialis | reverse complement strand
CTGCAGTGACATCGACCCAGTGGTGTTAAAAGTACAGTTAAGTCTACCCCACATTATGATTTACATCTAGACATTGATATGTGGGTCGGTTGAGTACAATGCTATGCGACAAAAATCGATTAAATCAGTCTTTCCCGTCTTTCAATTTTTTATGTAACAGCACTCCAGCACCGCCTGTATTTGTAGTTTGTACCATAAATTAAATACGCTAACTTGTATTTCTTACCGTTGTGTAATTCATAGAGGGTCACTACTTTCATGGAGGCTTTTAAACCGAGTGTCCCATGTGGTAAGGTTATAGTCATTCCATCGAATGTTTACGGACGCCATAATGAACTGGTTGACTCTCATAGGTAATCTGTGTTACATTTATGAACAAGGATATGTTCTAATTGTCTCTACCACAAACCCCTCATATTTTCATTGCCCGTGACATCACCAAATGTGCATCATATCCGAATCTGTACTTTGAAACATGACGAGTACTAGTACTACTATTGGTATTGGCAACCCGTTTACCATTCAAGTTCACATGAGATATATCCTAGTTAAAGGTGGGGTTCGTGTTGCTCAGTCATTAATTTTTATGAAAATTACTGCAAAATAATTCTTTAATAATAAATCTTGTTTTTATTTTAATTTAATAATATGTCTAAATGGTTTAAAATTCAAATGATAACATTTTATTTTTACAGAGATGCAGAAAGCCTTACCAATTGTATTTCAAAAACTAACCGTGTATGCTACGAAATAAAAAACCCGATCGGTTTTGTACAGTCGTTGACGTTCTTCAAGGCTACGTTTCAACACATGTGTGCAAAGAAAAACGGTAAAACAATAATAATTAAATTAATTAACCTTATGTTTATCGTCAACACGTGTATTGTTATCAACATGCTTCTGACGGTGTAGGTCATCTCTTTGAAATTTTGTGTTTTATACGCATTTTATCACAGTCGAATGAAACAATTTTAGAATCTTGTGAAATCTCGAAGGTTTAAGAAATAATTCTGGTATGCCATGGTCTAAGCTCATTTTAACATAGGTAGGCAATATAATTGTCAATATCTTTATACCTAGCGTGGCATGACAGAATTATTTCAATTCTAATGGAAAACGTTTTTTTACTTCGAAGAGGACCTAACATACGCGTTCATAAAGTACTATTTTGAATAATGAAGCCAAAACGTTGTTGAAAATCAACCGTTTTACAATGATCAAACGAACGCATACATGTAGTACATGCTTACTTGCTTTTACACTGATTTTTGTAATTTCCTAGTGCGCGACACCAAAACAAAAGTCCAACTTGATTTTGAGCGTTGTACAAAACACAGCTGATGTTGAAATGTCATGACATGTTTTATGCTCTTTTAAACATAGACATGCAATGTATTTGTCAATATATGTATACTGAGCGTTGACGAGGTATAAAATGTAGGCAGACATAACATTTTTCATAATGCCTATTCAGATTAAAATAAGCATAGAGCATGACACGATAAAAATATTTTGATTCGAATTGGAAAATGTAGAACTTTTGTAATTCGAAGCGGACCTATATTACGCGTTCGAAGTACATCCATTTTGACTTGATGAAGCCAAAACGTGACGGAAAATCATTCGTTTGACAATCAACTAATGAACAGATACATGAAAACTTACATGAAGAATGAACACGCGACTCTACACTTTAGTTGATGTAAATGCAGTCAGAGGTCTTCAAATATTTCAATCCTTTATGGGTTGATTTAAAATAAATAAATCAGTAAGCAATGAATGTGGTTGTTAAATTTGATAGATGCTTTTAATGCTACTTTGTTAAATATTTGTTTGTTGTTGCTCTAATTGAGACTGCGAAACAGTGATGACTGCTGTGCCCCTATTTTGACAATTTTATCTATAAATTATATCTGTTTTGTTCACGCATCTTTGTAAATATAATTTTACTTGCCGACTTGTTTCTTTATTATTATGAGGCCGACTTCATGCAGGAACTTCTAAGGAAGAAAGATAAGAATTTAGCAATATCCTTTAACTCTACTTTCCGCTATATAGATGATGTTCTTTCACTAAACAATTCAAAATTTGGTGACTATGTGGAACGCATCTATCCCATCGAACTAAAGTTAAAGGATACTACAGATACAGTTAGGTCGGCTTCATATCTTGGCTTTCATCTAGAAATTGACAATGAGGGTCGATTGAAAACAAAACTTTATGACAAAACAGACGATTTCAGCTTTCCAATTGTGAACTTTCCATTTCTAAGTAACAGCATTCCAGCAGCACCTGCATACGGGGTATATATCTCCCAATTAGTACGATATTCCCGTGCTTGCATTTCCTATCATGATTTTCTTGATAGAGGGTTACTGCTCACAAGGAAGCTATTAAACCAAGAGTTCCAAATGGTGAAGTTGAAATCATCCCTTCGTAAATTTTATGGACGCCATCACGAGTTGGTTGACCGTTATGGAATAACAGTTTCACAAATGATATCGGATAAGTTCCTTACGTTGTAACTACAATCCCCTTCCCTTTCATGAATGTGACCTACCGAATTAGACTATTTACCGGATTTGTAATCACATAAGCAACACGACGGGTGCCACATGTGGAGCAGGATCTGCTTACCCTTCCGGAGCACCTAAGATCACCCCTAGTTTTTGGTGGGGTTCGTGTTGTTTATTCTTTAGTTTTCTATGTTGTGTCATGTTTACTATTGTTTTTCTGTTTGTCTTTTTCATTTTTAGCCATGGCGTTGTCAGTTTGTTTTAGATTTATGAGTTTGACTGTCCCTTTGGTATCTTTCGTCCCTCTTTTTATGCCCCACCTACGATAGTAGAGGGGCATTATGTTTTCTGGTCTGTGCCTCCGTTCGTCCGTCCGTCCGTCTGTGCGTCCGTTCGTCCGTCCGCTTCAGGTTAAAGTTTTTGGTCAAGGTAGTTTTTGAAGAAGTTGAAGTCCAATCAACTTGACACTTAGTACACATGTTCCCCATGATATTATCTTTCTAATTTTACTGCCAAATTATAGCTTTGACCCCAATTTCATGGTCCACTGAATATAGAAAATTATAGTGCGAAGTTCAGGTTAAAGTTTTTGGTCAAGGTAGTTTTTGATGAAGTTAAAGTTACATCAACTTGAAACTTAGTACGCATGTTCCCTATGATATGATCTTTCTAATTTTAATTCCAAATTAAAGTTTTGACCCCAATTTCACGGTCCACTGAACATAGAAAATGATAGTGCGAGTGGGGCATTCGTGTACTATGGACACATTTTTGTTGTAAATATAAAGGAATTTGATGCAACTGTCATACATGTGAGAAGTTTAGCGCTATAAAACAAGATTCAATCCATCATTTTTCTACATTTGAAAATGCCTGTACCAAGTCAGGAATATGACAGTTGTCCATTCGTTAGATGTGTTTTATCATTTGATTTTGCCGTTTGATTGAGGACTTTCCGTTTTGAATTTTCCTCAGAGTTCAGTATTTTTGTGATTTTAATTTTTAATTAGTTTCCCAGCGAGCAACATCAAAACAAATGTCCATTTTGATTTCTGTCCTTGTTCAAAACATAGCTGATCTTTGCAATTGTAATTGTGACGTTAATCATATCTTTTATTGAAATCAGAACATGACTTCGTTTCAAAAGCAAACGAAGAACGTCAAATCAGGATACATAAGACAAATTGACGTGGACCCCATATTCAATTTACCATAATTTACATCTTAATAAAAGGTTTATATACAATATGATGTTTATTAGTTATAGTACGAATTTAATTTCAATTGGTCAAGTTCATCGTATTAAATAATTTTTTTGGGAACATTCTTGCTAAGTTTAAAATCAAATCATAAAAAGTGATTATGTAGTAGCTATATATAATATAGCCACAGCACTATGACAAATGTATGACGCATGTAACAGATATTTGTTTCAGTGCAATGATAAGAGAAACGCTATTAAGTCTTGTGGAGAGCCCTATTGAGATGAACGAGAAAAAAACCTAACATATAGAAAAGAATTTAGTCCCAAAATGTCGTTTTCAGTGCAAAAACCAGATTTTTGTAAATTGTCTCTACATTTTAGGATACATAGATTCCATGTATGCATATCCGTGTCTACTAATGGCTTTATTTTGTACTTTGTAATAAAAGCAATGTTAAATTCAAAATTAATTTTTTAAGGAGAAATAATGTCGGATTGATAATATGTTTTTATTTCAAATACAAACATTAATTGAATAGCCTTGTTTTGTAAACTCAAGTTTCTATATCACGTCTTCTCAGAAAGAAACTGTTAAACTAAAAAAAAGTTGTCACACTCGAAATAATCAGATCATATCACTCAAAAAACCATGATCCTAGCCGGACACGTTATACCACTGTCCCAGGTTAGGGGGAGGGTTGGGATCCCGCTAACATGTTTAACCCCGCCACATTATTTATGTATGTGCCTGTCCCAAGTCAGGAGCCTGTAATTCAGTGGTTGTCGTTTGTTTATGTGTTACATATTAGATTTTCGTTCATTTGTTTTACATAAATGAGGCCGTTAGCTTTCTCGTTTGAATTGTTTTACATTGTTTTATCGGGGCCTTTTATAGCTGACTATGCGGTATGGACTTTGCTCATTGTTGAAGGCCGTACGGTGACCTATAGTTGTTAATGTCCGTGTCATTTTGGTCCTTTGTGGATAGTTGTCTCATTGGCAATTATACCATATCTTCTTTTTTATACTTTACCTTACCTGATGCATAGTGCTACCGATATCCGATATTCTGAAATAAAAATGTTGTCTGGGTTTGTTTTTTTTTATATCTGCCGATTTTGATCCAATTTTGTGTATGCCTTACTGATCGAGTTGGCGTGACGTTCCGTTTTATCAACTTTTGGAGAAAGGCTCTTAGACATACACAAACTCAGAAAAAGTGAACTTTCCGAGTCTTTGTGGTAATGCCTTTAGGTCTAGGCTTGACTTTCGTAACTAAAACTGACACAGGAGACACATACAAATATTTGTGTTGTTCTCTTGTTGATCGAGGTTTTGTGGAATAATGGCCCTTAACTTATGATATTTCTTTTAACTTTTTAAATATAAAATTTTAAATATATGATTTTTCAACAGGAATGGCTCATTTTTCAATGTGTATGATAAACACGCTTTCGGATCAATATGGTACTATATTGTCGACATGTTTTAATGTTAACATGATTAACGAAGATGACTTCATTATTTCTAAATGCGGGTAAGTCTTTTTATATTGTATACATACAGCGCCTAGAATACCTTATACGTAGACAGAAATAAATTTCACACTATTGGCATGAAAAGCTTAGCTGAAATAGTACAGGAAAAACGGAGTATACGAAGAGATATTTTAAGTTTATACACTTAAAATCGAAGACAAACGTAGCTTGACAATGCCATTGCAAATATAAATAACGGCCTAAAGCAAAACAACATAAAATTGAGAATGGAAATGGGGAGTGTGTCCAAGAGACAATAACACGACCAACACATGATCAAAGAAAAAACAGTCTATAAAACAAAAGATTATGTTTGTCTGACAATAGAGTGGTCAAATGTTATTAAACGAACAAAAAAGTCAGTCAAACTCAATTTTGTTTCTGAACAGTCGTGCAACATATTTTCAATTTTAATCAAGACTGAAGTCGATTTTCAGCTCACCAGGCTAAAAGAGACGTGTAAGCTTTTTACTAATGTTCATCCTGTAAAAAGATATATCTGTCCTTAATATTTCAAACGAATCAGACAAGCCGTTGTTGCCCCTGATCATGAATTTGTAATGTTAAGGACATTTTTTCAGTTTTTGATTATTATCTTGAATATTATTATAGATAGAAAATACCGTTCTGCAAAGTAAGATCTAGAAATAAGTCAACATAACCAACATGGTTAATTGACCCCAAAAGGAGTTATTGCCCTTTAAAGTCAAATTTAACAAGTTTTCGTAATATTTTAATATCTTTTACAAAAGTCTTAAAAAGTCTTATCGTGCAATAACTGAGTCAAAATTAACCAATTGAAACTTGGCCAAAATCATCATTAGGGTTTAGTTTAAAAATGTGTCCAATGACTCTGCCTGCCAACTAAAATGGCTAAAAATAGAACATAGGGGTAAAATGTAATTATTGATCTATATCTCCGAAACTAAAGCAACAGTATAACGGTTGAAAATTTTCATGCATCAATTGTAAATAAACTAGAGGCCTGAGGGCCTGTGTCGCTCATCTGACTTAATAATATAAAAAGGTAAAAACCATAACTCATACTTACAATGATGTTTGAGGCCAAATTTGATTTAATATTGCTGTGGTTGCTTTCATTCCATTCAGTCGTTCTATAAAAGAAGACATTTGTATGCATTTCCGATAGGGTCCTATGTTAAAGTAAGTCCCTGGCTGGCGGACATCTTGGATATTGGATCGGCTACAAAGTAACAACACTTGGTCAGCACCTCACAAGATACGTCCATGCTATGTTTGGTTTCATACCATTCAGTTGTTCTCTAAAAGGAGACATTTGTATGTATTTTAAATAGGGTCCTATGTTAAACTAAGTCCCCCGCTGGCCGCCATTTTGGATGATTGATCGGTTACAAAGTAACAATACTTGGTCAGCGCATCATAAGGAACATTCATGCTCTGTTTGGCTTCATTCCAATCAGTGGTTTCTAAATGAAGACATTTGTATGTATTTCCCATAGCGTCCTATTTGGCAAAATATTTAGGAATATTCGGTCCTCGGTGCTCTTCGGCTTCGTACTCTATTTGGTCTTTTAAACATTTTTGATTCGAGCGTCACTGATAAGTCTTTTGTAGACGAAACGCGCGTCTGGCGTAAATATGAATTTTAAATCCTGGTATTAATGATGAGTTTATTATGTTAAACTAAGTCCCCCGCTGGCGGCCATCTTGAATGATGGATCGGCTACAAAGTAACAACACTTGGTCAGCACCTTATAAGGAACATTCATGCTTTGATTGGTTTCATTTTATGTAGTGGTTCTCTAAAAGAAGACATTTGTATGTATTTCCCATAGGGACCTATGTTAAACTAAGTCCCTGGCTGGCGGCCATCTTGGATGATGGATCGGCTACAAAGTAACAAAACTTGGTCAACACCTCATAAGGAACACTCATGCCATATTTAGTTCCATTCCATTCAGTGGTTCTCTAGAAGAGGTTCAAAATGTAAAGAGTTAACGACGACGACGAAGGACGCAAAGTGATGAGACAGGCTCACTTGGCCATTCGGACCAGGTGAGCTAAAAATATCATGTGTGCGACACAGGCACCAATTTCAGTAACTCAAAATGTTCTTAATATATTTTTCTTTCACCAGGAGTTTGATTTTTGCAAATTTGTTGGTTAATTAGCATTATTTTTTGTCAGAGTAGGGCTTCTTTAACCTACATTCTAAATTGGAGTTACTGAAATTGGTGGTCTTACAACTAAACATGTACACCGAGTACGGAAACTGATGTGAACAAACGTTATGTTAATGCAAAACCATCTTTTTAAAGCGTTGTTAAAATGAATTAAATTGATCAATGGTCTTCGATTTATATTTTGAACTTACATAGTGGACACAAGGCTTAGGCAAAAAAAGGTAATTAAAATTTGAAACTTAAGAATTAATTGAAATTATATTCCTATAAAATTTCTTCTTTATTTTAGCACGGTAGAACAAACTTCAGTCTCTAAATGCATAAAAGGTTTCATTACGGGAAAATGCAGTTCTGAAGCAGTAAACTTCATCAATTCTCCTCCAGGCAGTGAAACTTGCTCAGCAACCAATATGATTGGACAAATAACTACCGTTATTGGTGTATTCATTTTGAAAATTATTATCACATAATATTACAAATATGAAAGAAGAAATCTCGTCGCTATACTAAAAGGAGTAGGTTCAGTAAGACCCCTTTTTGGCCCCAAAATATAGCAGTTTTACAAAATTGTTAAAATGTAAACCTTTAGTTATTTATTGGACAGTAGAATGCTTCTGCTACATAAATATGGGCTGTTTTTGACAATACAATGCACATATATCCGGTACTAGCACCATTAAGTCATGCTAAATTACTGAAATCCTCATAATTCTGGCATTTTAGTAAAATTTTAGACGGTGTTCGTGTAAAACGAAAGTGGCCGCATTCGTGTTCATCCTTAATATTGAAATGTAAGTTGTATTTTATGATAATACATAACATATATAAAGGTTGAGGATGAACACGGATGCGGCCACTTTCATTTTTACCAAAAACCAACTGAAAAGTGACATTTTTCGGCATATTAGGTAGATTTTTCATATTTGAGCTTGAATCGGATCGTTTTAATGACTAAATCTGTTAAAATCTTTCACATAAACTAATTAATTCAAATAAAATAGACACTTAGGTGTTTAAAAAGTGGTCAAAATCTTTCGACAGATGAACCTGAAATTTGAGGCCAAAATCGGTCCTTACCGGACCTACTCCTGTATGCGTGACTATCTATATCTTTATATAGCTTCAATAAAATCCAAATAAGGTCATACTTTAAATTTGTTACTGAATTAATTAATGTACTTCTCCAGTACAATTTTGTGATTTAATGTCGGTTTTCAGAATCAACACCTATCTTATTCTTCACTCGTTCTCGGATATAAGTAAGTTTTGCAAAAACGTACAAACGACACTGTAAAACATTAGATACTATAAACTAATATATCTAAAACACAAATTATGTACGCTTTATATATTTATAATAAACTACATGTATTAAAATATATAGACTAGTGTGTTTAGTCTTACTTCAGGCTTCCTTCGACTCAACTTTCCGACAAAAGAGATGATTTTAGCTTCCCAATTGTGAACTTTCCATTTCTATGTAGCAACATTCCAGCAGCGCCTAAATACTGAGTAAACATCTCCCAATTTATACGATATTCACGGGCATGTATTTTCTAGTTATAATTTCCTTGATAGAAGTTTTGCTGCCAACAAGAAAGCTATTAAACAAAAATTCCAAATTAGTGGAAGATATTACAAGTAAAATCAAGGGAATTGTGCAAATGATGATACAAGCATGAAAATTAGCACGAAGCATCATTAGTATATACTTTTTAAGAAAAAAAAACTGCTGGCCATAAGAAAATTTCATTTTTTCAAGATGGCCACCACCTTTTCTAAAATGGCTAATTTTTTCCAGATTAAAATACTTGTTTTTTCTGGAAAACGTTTTCTTTGACCGTCTCTGAGTAAAAAAATACTACCCGGTTTGGTGGATACCTTCTTAACATGTGACGTTTATACTAGAAATAAATATTTGTCATGTTCTTGGTTTGTGCATGCGTTAAAATGTTGCAAAATTCACACACAAACATTTGAATTATTAATTACATGCTTAGCCCTTTTAAATTTTTAATGATGTTATGGATTTGGTTGATGACATTTTTTAAGGTTATGATACACATGCGTTTAACAATTTCGTCCCCGCGGGTATCACCAGCTCAGTAGTCAGCACTTCAGTGTTGTCATGAACATCAATTAAATGGTCATTTAAATAAATTTCCTGTTTACAAAATTTTGAATTTTTCCAAAAAGATTTTCTTATCCCAAGAGTAGACTACCTTAGCCGTATTTGGCACAACTTTTTGGAATCTTGGTTCCTGAATGCTCTTTAACTTTGTACTTGTTTAACTTTTATAGCTGTTTTGGTGTGAGCGTAGAGCGTAGACGAAACGCGCGTCTGGCGTATTAAATTATAATCCTGGTGCGTTTGGTGACTTTTTTTTAAAATTCTGAGTGATATATTGCGTGATAGTGGATGGACATGTGTTCCACTGAAGCCAATATTGCAACACCTAGAATATCAGATACTTTCATGTATGTTCAAATGTTATTAAGAATAGACACGCGCATCATATGATTGCATATGTGGTTTGCTTGAAATGATAATGCCAGCCGTTACGAAAGCGTTAAAACAGAACATATAGTTCATGACTCTTTGAAGTTTAAGTATGACTGTCATTAATGGGTGTAAGGAAAGAGAGTCATATCGACCACAGTTTAATTTCTGGCGTTTATTTATGAATAAAGAACTTCATGTTCCTTCGGTAGTACGCTCACTTCACGAGTCAGCTGCAGATATCGTAATTTACAAACAGTCCATATCAAGCATGATACCAATGTTGGTCTTGATCGTGTAAATCATGCTCGATGGTTACCCATCGATCTCCAAGATATGGCTTCCCTTCAACACCCACACGTGGCAATGACATTTGCAAATGGTAATTTGTACTGTACGTAAGACCAGCAAGTTGATTTCTTGTATTACAATTGATCAGACACAAACATTGAATAATAAGTCTTGAACGGCCATGTTGGTACCATACGTTTAATCGAAGATCCCTTCGAGACGATAGATGGTAGCTAGACCAGAAGTCAGTAGACTGGTAGATGAATTTGAAAGATTTAGTTGTTTGAGTCATTCGAACAGAAGAACGACGTCATGAAGACTACGAAAACACAAAATGATTTCTTCGAAAAACTTTAAAGGCTTTTTAAAGTGATGAACATGTTTGATAATCCATTTTTAGAAGAGACGTCAGATTTGCACAAAATTTACTCTTTTAATGAAATCGTGATTCAGAAGTAGGTAAGATATGCAAATAAACTCCAAGATATTGGCCCCAAACAGCACGATCTGTTGAAGCAAATTCGAAACGAAAGAGAATCTGCTCTTGGTAACAAGATGAAAAAGAACATTTCCATATAAGAGCCGTAAAATGAAACTGGAAACTTCTTTGTCAAAAAAACAAAGCTAGAGAACCTGGAATCAACCTGAACACTGATTGCAATCTCTTTTCTAGATTTTTCATTTCTTCTTTAGTCATTAAAACCAAACTGTTCCTCCCTATACGTGTCAGGATGGGGTATTAAATCGCAGCAAATTGGAATACTTAAAACATATTGCGATTTGCCATCAACTGATCCAAATTCTGATGCATTTATCGTTGGTGGGGCAGCAATGGTAAATTTATTGCCACCACTTGAGACAAACATATTTGATGATTATGTGAATGATATCATACTGCCTTACAAGGGTTTGGAGTAGTGAGATGATAACACAACGGAATTGTTCAAGTTTCTAGCCGACAGAATTGCTTCTTTAGAGACAAATGAAATTGCTTATGCTACTCAAGTTGAAAATGTACTTTGCAATTTCAATACGGATACTTCCCCTTGTAACCGTGAAAAAGCAGATACACGAAAGATTATCCATGATAAGCATGCTGCTGAAAATATTTGTAAAAAGTAATTTTAAGTAGTACTGACATAGATGTAGTAGTATTAGGAATTGCAGTGCTCGCAAGATTAGGTGTTGACCAATTGTGGATAGGTTTTTGTAAGAATAAATACTTTTGACTGCTTCCTGTACATGTGATATTAAATGAGTTTGGTCCTCGTGTAGCAGCTTTCACTTTCTTCCATGCATTTAGTGGGTGTGATACTGAGTCGGCATTTCATCAGAAAGTGAAAAGGTCAGCTTGGCAGACCTTGGAAGTATTCTCAGATGTAACGGACATTTTTGCCCGATTTTGTATTAGACACAGACATGGACATTATAGAAGTATTTGTTTGCATCATGTACGGAAACATCACCGTTTACCGTTTGTTGTTAAGGAGGCACGATTAATTACGCTATTCCGCCTACCACAAAATCATAATGATTACCTGTGGTAGACGGAATAGCATCACAAGGCCGCTGCCTCCTTGCAAACGATTTTAATCTTCTGGAGGATAAGCATATATCGAGGTGGACATGTTTAGGCTCGTCAGTATTTATGCATTCGACAAGTTCATGTACCAAGACATGACCCACAGGAGTTGGGTTAAAGAAAAAGACCCAATGATAATTGGAAACCAAAATGGACCTCTTTGCTGTCCACTGATCCTTGTGTCATGATTTTTTTTTAAATGCGGATGCCAGAAATTCAGCTGTGTTGGTAACTGTAAATGCTACCGTTCAGGCCTTCCGTGTACATGTTTGTGTATTGGTAACTGTAAGATAATTATAAGATAAGCAACCTGTCTTTTTAAACAAACTATGTATGCATTTGAACTTAAAAAAAGCAGTTATATCTCTTGTTAAGTTGATAGAAATGATAAAATTGATATTTTCCATATTTTGCCGCCATTTTGAGACCAGAAGTCACTCTTTTTCTTCATGTAGGTATTGTTTTTTCGTAATTTAGGAACTGTACTTTAAGTTTTATCAAAACTGACATAGGATTATACCTATTACACAGGTTGCAAAGGATTTACGAAATGTAACCAATTGGATATGACGCCATTTGCAATATGAGCGGTGTCCATCTTGAAAAAATGAGAATTTCTTATGGCCAGCAGCTGATTTTTTTTAATCATCATTTTGTCCACCCATATACCAAATTTCATGCTTATATCACGATTTGCACAATTATGTCCATAATATCTCCCACTGGAAGATATTATCAAGCAAAATCGAGGGAATTGTGCAAATGGTGATACAAGCATGAAAATTACCACAAAGCATCATTATTATATACTTTTTAAGAAATAACTGCTGGCCATTAATATATTTTTTTCAAGATGGCCACAGCCTTTTTCTAAAATGGCTGTTTTCTTCAGTTTGAAAATATTGATTTTTCTGGAAAACTTTTTTTTTACCTTCTTTTGGTAAAAACCAATCATCAGGTTTGGCGGCTACCTTCCTTACATCATATATTTATTAAAAATTAATATTTGACATATCCAGTATTTACGCATGCGCGAAAATGTTACAAAATTCTTTCAAAATCATTTGAACTATTTACTATATATTTAGTGTTTTTGGATTTCTAATGATATTATGAATTGGTTTAATAACATTTTTCAAGGTTATGATACACATGTGTTTAACACTTTTGCGCATGTGCAAACTATTTATTGACATTATGAGCGATTTGTATGCACTGCCAGGCAATTCTCATGTATTCGATGGATAAGGCGAAAATGTGGTGAATCCCGCAGAAACATCAATTGTAACTGCAGATCAGCCACTTTTTGAAATGCCTAAGCAAATTCACTGGGAATTGCCTGATTTGTACGGAAAAGATAAGTTTATCGTCATGTTTGGTGGATTGCACATTGAAATGACTTGTTATAAAACTCTGGGTGATATATTGCGTAATAGGGGATGGACATGTTGTCTTACTCAAGCCTATATGCAACACCAAGAACGGAAGATTCTTTTTATGTATGTTTAAAATTTAATGTACATAGGACTAGACAGGCGCATCCGACAACTGCATGTCTTTTTCTTAAACTGTGAAATCCGATTATATATGAAAGCTAAAATCAGAATATATAATTATGTCATGACTCTGTGACGTTCAATGATTTTAAAGACTGGAAACTCGACCACAGTTTCATTCCTGGCGTTCAATTATAAAATAAAAACTTGTTCTGATTTTGGTATTATTCTCATTTCATGAGTGATATTTCGTATTTATAAACAGTCCATATAAAGCATGATAGGGTATTGATTTAGGTCTTGATCAAGCACATTATTCTCGATCGTTACCGACCCATCTCCAAGAGATGACTTCCCTTCCCAAACATCACCCAAAGGTGGCAATATAATTTGAAAATGATACTTGCAATGTACGTAAGACCTGAAAATTTCTTTCTTATAACACAATTGATCAGGCACAAAAACAGAATAATGCAATTGTGAAGTGCGATATTGGTTCTTTAGGATTAACCGAAGATCCCATTTAGACAAATGGATGGATGGAGTCAGTATACTAAAAGATGAATTTGAAAGATCTTGTGGTTTTGGTCATTCTCTGAACGACCTAATAAGACTCTACAAAAAACACAAAAAGGTGTCTTTAAACAGCTTTGAAGGCTTTGTAAAGTGATAAACAAGTTTAGAAATTCATTTCTAGAAGAGTCGTCAGATTTGTAAAAAAAAACCACTCCATTTAGGAAATTGTTGAACAGGTAAGATATGTAAATAAACTCCAAGATACTGGTCCAAACAATACGAAGATCTTTTGAAGCAAATGCAAAAAGAAGGAGAACCTGCTTTTTATAACCAAATAAAAAATAAAAACTTCCTATTTTGGCCGCAAAATGAAACTGGAAACGTCTTTGTCAAAAACATAGCTAGAGAACCTTATAAGTGATTGGGAAACTTTTCTAGACTTTTCATTTCTTGTCACAGGTGACACTTTTACTTGGAATATTTCTTTATCCATAAAAACCTGACTGCACCTCCGTCTTTATCGCAGGATGTTTCTTGAAATAGTGGTATTAAATCGCTGCAAATGGGGTTACTTGAAACATTCTGCGATTTGCTGATCCAAATTCGGACGTATTTATCGTCGATGGGGCAGGAATGGTTCATTCCAGGTCACAAAGTTTGGCAAATATAGTTGATGATTTTGCTAATAATGTCATACTGCCTTACATATAATCTTGCATCGATAAGTATTCAAGAGTAGACATTGTATTTGATGTTTACTAAATGAATAATTTAAAGGCCGTGACAAGACAAAGACAAGGTTTTTGTGCAAGATTGAAAGGTGTTGGTTCTGGTAGAACACCAAGGGTTTGGAGTAGTTTTCTCTGTGAAGATGACAACGAAACGAAATTTTGCAAGAGGTTCTTCTCCAGAGCACACCAAAAGAGAAGTAAATCAAGAGAGAGTTGTTTGGGCTCAGTCTGATTCATGATTTCGACCGGTAAATGTACCAAGTCATAAACACTGGGGTTGAATGAAAGAATGAATCAATGACAGTTGGAAACCTAAATGAACTTCTTTGACTGCCGTTGCATCCTCGTGTCAGGAACTTTTGAAATGCGGAGGCAAATATCCAGCTGTGTTTGTGACTGTTAATGCTGGCCTTCTTTGTATGGGTTGTTGTATAGGCAACTGTCAGATAATTATAAGACGAGCAACCTGTCTTTCTAACAAACTATGCATTTAAACTGAACAAAGAGTTCTATTACTTGTTAAGTTGATGAAAATTATTAAAATATTTTCTACGTATTTGCCTCCAATTTGGAACCGGAAATCACTCTTTTTCTTCATTTATATGTTGTTTTGTCGTACTAAGGCGCTGTTTTTAACTTTTCATCATAACTTTCATTGGATTACACCTATAACACATCTTTTAAGGATTTACATCCCTTGTGAAATTGCTTGAAAATATAACAAGAGTGCAAATGCTGAAATGTCTCGCCTTCTATACTAATCATTGATATTATGTTGATAGTCCTAAGTATAAAGCTAAGCTTTAATACAACTGTCACATAAACTTAACATTAACCAAGATAACTAAACAAAGACCTTGAAAATAAGGTCATGGTCAGATGAACCATGCCATGACCTATTACTTTAATTTTAAGAAAATAGACCAAAACACAAAAACTTAACACTGTGCAATGAACCGTGAAAATGAGGTCAAGGTCAAATAAAACCTGCGCAACTGACATAAAGATCATACAATATTTCCATACACCAAATATAGTTGACCTATGGCATATAGTATTAGATAAAAAGACCAAATCTCAAAAACTTAACTTTAACCACTGAACCATGAAAATGAGGTCAAGGTCACATGACATCTGCCCGCTAGACATGTACACCTTACAATCATCCCATATAACAAATATAGTAGACCTATTGCATATAGTATGAGAAAAACAGACCAAAACACAAAAATTTAACTATAACCACTGATCCATGAAAACGAGGTCAAGGTCAGATGACACCTGCCAGTTGGACATGTACACCTTACAATCCTTCCATACACCGAATATACTAGCCCTATTGCTTATAGTATCTGAGATATGGACTTGACCACCAAAACTTAACCTTGTTCACTGATCCATGAAATGAGGTCGAGGTCAAGTGAAAACTGTCTGACAGACATGAGGACCTTTCAAGGTACGCACATATCAAATATAGTTATCCTATTACTTATAATAAGAGAGAATTCAACATTACAAAAAATCTGAACTTTTTTTTCAAGTGGTCACTGAACCATGAAAATGAGGTCAAGGACATTGGACATGTGAGTGACGGAAACTTCGTAACATGAGGCATCTATATACAAAGTATGAAGCATCCAGGTCTTCCACCTTCTAAAATATAAAGCTTTTAAGAAGTTAGCTAACACCGCCGCTGCCGCCGGATCACTATCCCTATGTCGAGCTTTCTGCAACAAAAGTTACAGGCTCGACAAAAATCGAAATTTTTGACTTTTTTTGCCGGCATTTTGAAACCGGAAGTCACCAAAAGTTTCATTAAGGTATTGTCTAGTCGTAATTTATGAACTGTCATTTGCTTTTTATCAAATCTAACATTGGATTTTACATATAACACACCTTTCAAAGGATTAACAAATAATGGCTAATTTGTTATGACCAAATGTGTGGTGACCATCTTGAAAAAAAAAAAAAATTCTGGCCAGCAGTGGCATTTTTATAAGAATCATTTAGTTAACCTTTATACCAAATTTCATGCTTGTATCACGATTTGCACAATTATGTCCATAATATCTCCCACTAAGACTGAATGTTTTATTTGTATCTGTATGATTGTTGTAGAATCCTCTTCAGGCTTTTATTAAAAGTTATACATGCTGAGATATCCATTGTTTCAAAGAGTAAAGCCCTTAGGGAGCAACCATTTGATTTTCGGGGGGGGGGGGGCTATGGATTTTTTTTGAGGAATAAAAAAATTGTTTCACCCTCAGCTGCCACTATGTATAATGCTAAACTTGAAAGAAACAAATTGTTTTCGACTTGTCGCCCAAAACATAGATTTGTCAAGAGAAAAAAACCATAGCCCCCCCCCCCCCCCAAGAAAATCAAATGGTTGCTGCCTTAGGATAAATATGCAATTGAAAAAATATTGCTTTAGTAATTCAACTTTAGAATAGAAATTTATAATGAGCTTTAATAATAATACCATGTAAAATATAACACCAGATCACACCAGTATTTGTAATAGACTTACATTTCAGACTACTATATAAAAAAGAAAGTATAACTGCCATTGAAACAAATCTCCATCAAAGACTTGAAGTAGTAAATAGATGCAGCTATAGGTCACATTTAAAAGGCCATAAAACACCTTTTTCTTTACCAATTTAGGAATACATGCCTTATTTTTTTCAATCTTAAAAAAAGACTGATTTTTATGAATATTATTAACTAATGTTTTACCTTCATCATCAGTAAACAATCTTCTCCTTGGTCCAGCCTGGTCGTTTATGTATGTACTGATCCTGTTCTTATGTGATATCAGTTCCTTGCCATATGTCATTCGTAATCTGTCAACTGCAGATCTTACAGCATCTGTTGACAGGGTTAGTCCTAGGTGGTTAAGTCTAAGAAATGCCTATTATCATAAAAGAGTAGACATTATTTAAACATATTTGCATTTTATCATTTGTAATGGATTAGCCTAGAATGCCTGTGACAATAAGATAACAATCAAAAGGTAAATGTTCAATAAAAATTTTCTTACTTCAAAATCAACATAAAATATTGTGCTCCTCATTGCCATTTATACCACATCTTCTTATTTTAATTTATTCTATGTTTTATATTGAAAAAGATATGATATTATTATTTTCTATAAGATGTAAGAAATAAATGTCATAGAAATGAGTTTGACAAGTTATAGCATTGGTTAATCTGCACTAATTCAATATGTGTCTGTGTGTCATAATAAAATCATATAT
Organism: Mytilus galloprovincialis; assembly: GCF_965363235.1. Classification (NCBI taxonomy): domain Eukaryota; kingdom Metazoa; phylum Mollusca; class Bivalvia; order Mytilida; family Mytilidae; genus Mytilus; species Mytilus galloprovincialis. The sequence continues at coordinate 35,959,405 of NC_134844.1, read as the reverse complement.
ATAACATACCTCTCTTGCGGTTCCAGAAAACCAAAGCTGAATACCAGTTATTTCTTGCAGAAATTTCATCGTGGTTGGATTTTGGGCAAATACTATTTGCCCAATAACACAGCCAAGGTTGGGCTTTATTGAAATGTGCTATCCCCTTTTTTCTTTGTTAGGTCTTCTTGTTTAGCTATTGCTGATGATAAAAATGAATAGAGTACTGGGCACAGTAACTTGGTTTCCTCTATAACCTTATCCCATGAAAACTGCATGATTGAGTCTATGCCTTCTTTTGATGTTAATCTCCATACAGGTTTAGAACTTGGCCTTACAAGAGTAGAAACTTCTTGTCTGACTATGGTCTTCACTTGTGAGTAGAAGGCCCTTTAAGCCGCTTTTGAAGTTCTGAACAGGAGGCTAAACAGTATGTTGTACCTACTACTCACAAAGTAAGAAGAAGCTAGTTTCTTACTGCCTTTTAATGTCTGAAAGTAAAAAAAACAAACTATGTTTCAACTTATTTGATGAACTAGTCCTACTAGTGATCTCACAAACTCAAGAAAACATTATATCTACAGGTTTTAATACCGAGTGAAAAGGGGGTCTTAACTGATTTTATTTTTTTTTCTTAATCAAGTTATCAACTTATAAATTTGATATGACAGGACATTGTAGAAAGGTTTTCAATTGATTTAGGGTTAGTTTAAGACAGCTTACACTGTATTATGTACATACATTTTGTAATATTTTCATATCCAAAACAAAAAATTAAATATACTGAGTTGGTGCAAAGTACCGTTTGGTCTTGGTTGAAGATTTGTATTATTGGCTATCATACTATTTATCATGTGTATCTGCTTTTCAAAGATAAGTGACATATAGTGATTATAATTTCTGTTGTCTTTGATTGTGTGTAACGTCAACATCCAGGTCTCCAAAATGTTTGTATCTCTATTCCCAACAAGTACATGCATGACATGGGGCACACTTTTTCTGTTTTTCTATTTAATGAAAATAAAAAATAACATCAAATGACATACCTTTTTCTGCTTTTCTGTGTTTGAAATTATCTTCCTGGGTGAAAATGCAATCATTTTCTTTGGTGTGTTAACTTTGCCTCTCTTGGCATTAGTTGTTTCAGAAGGTGACGAAAAAAAATCAATTTTGTGGCCCAGATAAGTCTCTGAGGTTTTTAATCTTAATTCATTTAGAGATTCTACTTTCTTTTTTTGTTGTTGCTCTGGTGTTTTGACAATAGCTGGGCACAGTCCAAACACACCAGCATACTTGTCCGCGATCTCCTGTTTTGAATGGGCACTGCTTTCTGTCTCTATATTACACAATAAAAAAGAAAATAGAAAATAGCAAAATCAATAAAAAGCAAAATGTAAATTAGGAAATATATGCATAATAGGGACAGAAGAATTCGGTCTATTTTCAGTACAACCAAACATTAAGAAGTATCCATATTGATGTGCAAAACAAAAAATAAAAAGCGAAATAAAAAAACATATCCCTAATAATCATTAATCGCAGTAAAACGTAAAAACTTTACGTTACCATTTGAGACGCAATATCGACTCGTGAGAAACGTCATAACAGTCATAACAAGTAACAACCTGATTTTTTTTCTAAGTCACACATTGTATTAGAAAATCAGAATATCGCAAGATCGTAGGTTGCCTTATATTTAAGGGATCATGTTATTTCTTTCTTTCTTTTAACAGATAGAAAGTGTTGTCTTTGACATTTAATTTTGTATAGTACTCAGATTCTAAGAGAGAGAAGACACTTCTTCAAATACCTCGTCTACCGATTCTGTGAAGTATAATATTTTAAAGTCATAAGAAACGAGTGACTGGTGAAAAATAATGTTCATCCAATTCTTGAACCAATGCATGTTTATATCATAAACTTAGTCCTCTGTGCGCGATTTTATCATTTTTTACGCAAATATATGGTATAATCGTCAATTTTTTTTCTATCTGTCTGTCTGTTATGATTTAACAAATATGGCTACTCATTAAATGCCGTGTTTTGAAGCCGAAGTTTACCGATTGTCACTTTATAGTTAATAATCAACAAAAAGCATGGATATTTAGCACGTGTTTAACATATACAGTCAGGTAATTGTTTATTTTAATGACAGATTCATGTGTATTGCTATCACCGGATTTTTACGAGAAGTGTCACGCTTAGGTCACTATGCATACGGAAAATATGTCGGCGAATTGCTTCCTGGCAGCAAGCAATTGAAATAAGTAAACTTCTATATGTGGACAAATGAAAGAATTTTCCTCAGAAAAAAATGTACAATTCTGTTCACAAATTGGAATTATGTGAACGTAGTTACACTTACCTGATATCCTTACATTATGGATTATCTTTCCGGTATTTGGTCACATCTCGTTCAAAACGCTTGACTGATCAAGAATTCAAACCTCTCAGTGAATCAGTCCAAGCGTGAGAACCCCTTCAGTATTCTTTCCGGCGAAATCCAAAGCGGTCACGTTTCTTTATTCGTCAGAATTAACGTGTCTTTGACGCAATTTTTGCAATTTAAGTTTTCGTATGCATGCCCGGATGACGGAAGCTACCGTTCACCACATAATAAAATGTTGGCATGTTCCAATAATTTGTTACCATTGACAGAACGTCTAGTGTCTGTGTTCATAGCGATGTTTTTCGATTGAATAACGTAACAATCTTAACTCAATCAACACATAGCTAAAACACAAAATGTAACTCATCATAGATACAGGATTATGTTTAACAGACAATGCCAGACGCGCTTCTCGTCTACAAAAGACTCATCAGTGACGCTAGAATCCAATTAAGTAAAAAGGCCCAGTCAGTACGAAGTTGAACAGCACACCTTTATTGAGTTCGATAGAGTGCACCCTTTTCAGAACGCTAAAAAAATAACCTTATTTTGTAATGTTTTCATAAATATGTCGTTACACATTTACTTTATAAAATAATTTGTCTCGCAAAAAGAACATAAATCGACAATTTAATTTTTGCTGTCAGTTTCAAATTGATAAGCTTAAAGTGATTATGTGTGCAATCAGGTATGCATATGTTGTAGACTAAATCGAAGACGGTATGTGATGATTTCAGGTATTTCACGAGTATTTGCACGTACACATGTTTTATTGAATAATTCATATCTAAGACGATATATAAATACTGCAAATAGTTTAAACATTGCATTCTTATCAATTCTAAAGTTTAATTCACAAATACGGGTTATTGTATTACAAATTTCTCTATGAAATGAGAAAATATGCCTTAATTTAAACCAAACAAGAGGCTATAAAGAGCCTGTGTCACTCACCTTGGTTCTATATGAACATTAAACAAAGGACGCAGACGGATTCATAACAAAATTGTGTTTTGGTGATGGTGATGTGTTTGAATATCTTACTTTACGGAACATTCTTGCTGCTTACAATTATCTCTATCTATAATGAACTTGGCCCAGTAGTGACAGTGGAAAATGTTAGCAAAAATTTACAAATTTTATGAAAATTGTTAAAAATTGACTATAAAGGGCAATAACTCCTTAGGGGGTCATTGACCATCTTAGTAATGTTGACTTATTTTTAGGTCTTACTTTGCTGAACATTATTGCTGTTTATCTATGTCTATAATAATATTCTAGATAATGACCATAAACAGCAAAATTCCCTTAAAATTACCAATTCAGGGACAGCAACCTAACAACAGGTTGTCCGAATCATCTGAAAATTTCAGGGAAGATAGTTGACCTGATAAATAATTTAACCCCTGTCAAATTGGCTCTAAATGCTTTGGTTTTTGAGATATAAGCCAAAAAAATGCATTTTACCCCTATGTTCTATTTTTAGCCATGGCGGCCATCTTGGTTGGTTTTGGGGTCACCGGATACATTTTTAAACAAGATACTCCAATGATGATTGATTGTGACCAAGTTTGGTTTCATTTGGCCCGGTAGTTTCAGAGGAGAATATTTTTGTAAAAGATTACTAAGATTTACGAAAAATGGTTAAAAATGTACTATAAAGATCAAGTCATGTTGACTTATTTGTAGATCTTACTTTGCTGAACATTATTGCTGTTTACAGTTTTCTCTATCTATAATAATATTCAAGATAATAACCAAAAACATCAAAATTTCCTTAAAATTACCAATTCAGAAGCAGTAACCCAACAAAGGGTTGTCCGATTCATCTGAAAATTTCAGGTCAGGTGAGCTAAATAATCGGATTGTTTGTAATTTAAATAAACATTTTTTGTCTTTCGAACAGCGGTATACTACTGTTGTCTTTATTTTTTTGGTTGCTTTTCCCATCATTTGGGAAAATAGAATTCAATGAACCAGCTTAGATAGAAACTTCTTGACATGATAAAAATCTGAGTTAGTTGCTAAAGTGGAGAAATCAGCCTTATGAATTTTTACCTGAATATGATTCTGGGGAACCCTCCCTCAGTCGTAAAGGAATCCAGATAACGTACTTAAATTATTGTTATAATTACTATCCTCTTTTAAAAAATCTAAGGATTTTCTAATTCCAGGAATAGATTACCTTAGTCGTATTTGGCACAACTTTTTGGAATTTTGGGTCCTCAATGCTCTCCAACTTTGCACTTGTTTGACTTTACAACTATTTTGATCTGAGCGTCACTGATGAGTTTTATGTAGACCAAAGGCGCGTCTAGCGTATTAAATTATAATCATGGTATCTTTGATAACTATTCGAAACAGAGCTTGACCGTGTTTTATTTACTTGATATACAAAAGAGATACAGCTTCATAAGATGTACTGAATACCCGGCCAAAACAGTGTCATTTACAAACAAACTGATAAAAAATATGAATAAAAGAGGGACGAAAGATACCAAAGGGACAGTCAAACTCATAAATCTAAAACAAACTGACAACGCCATGGCTAAAAATGAAAAAGACAAACAGATAAACAATAGTACACATGACACAACATAGAAAACTAAAGAATAAACAACACGAACCCCACTAAAAACTAGGGGTGATCTCAGGTGCACCGGAAGGGTAAGCAGATCCTGCTCCACATGTGGCACCGGTCGTGTTGCTTATGTGATTACAAATCCGGTAAATAGTCTAATTCCGTAGGTCACATTCATGAAAGGGAAGGGGATTGTAGTTACGACGTAAGGAACATATCCGATATCATTTGTGAAACGGTTATTCCATAACGGTCAACCAACTCGTGATGGCGTCCATAAAATTTACGAAGGGATGATTTCAACTTCACCATTTGGAACTCTTGGTTTAATAGCTTCCTTGTGAGCAGTAAACCTCTATCAAGAAAATCTTGATAGGAAATGCAAGCACGGGAATATCGTATCAATTGGGAGATATATACCCGTATGCAGGTGCTGCTGGAATGTTGCTACTTAGAAATGGAAAGTTCACAATTGGAAAGCCGAAATCATCTCTTTTGTCGTAAAGTTTTGTTTTCAACCGACCCTCATTGTCAATTTCTAGATGTAAGTCAAGATATGAAGGCGACTTAACTGTATCTGTAGTATCCTTTATCTCCAATTCGATGGGAAAGATGCGTTCCACATAGTCACCAAATTGTGAATTGTTTAGTGAAAGAACGTCATCTATATAGCGGAAAGTAGAGTTAAAGGATATTGCTAACTTCTTATTTTTCTTCCTAAGAAGTTCCTGCATGAAGTCAGCCTCATAATAATAAAGAAACAAGTCGGCAAGTAGAGGGGCACAGTTTGTTTCCATTGGGATGCCGACAGTCTGTTGAAAAACACGTCCTCCGAACGTTACAAATATGTTGTCAATCAAAAAATCAAGCATCTTGATAATATCGGTTTCAGAGTATTTTTTGTTTGAATCAGAGTGATTCTTTACAAAGTATGATTTATCTCTCCCTAAGACAAGATACTTGTATCTACGTTGGCCATTCTTTTTTATGAAGCAAAGTAATACCAACTCTTTCAATTTGTCTTTTAGTTTGGAATGTGGAATACTTGTGTAAAGAGTAGAAATGTCAAATGTTTTAATACTGTTACAAGATGAAAGAGAGTTAGATTGTATGTACTCTAAAAGATCTTTGGAATTTTTAAGTATCCACATCTGATTCACGCCACCTCTAGAATAGGCAGTTTCACAATAACTTTGAAGCCCGTCTTTGATTGCTGATAAAATAGATGCTAATAATTTAGAAAGAGGTTTCGTGGAGCACTTGGAAGACCCAGCAATATACCGTTGTTTGTAAGGACACTTATGTAGTTAAGGTATCCAATACAGTGATGGAAGATCCAGTTCTTCATCTTTGGTTGAAATACCAAAGGAACAAAGAACAGACCTATGATTATCCAGGATTTCCTCTTTGGTAAGTGTCGTGACGGTATATGTTGAGTTTCCAAGTGAATTGTCTATACCTAATTCGTTTATCAAGCAATTAATGTAGTGACTTTTACAGAAAAACACGATGTTATTTGGGGCTTTGTCTGCGGGGACAACAACATATTTATCATGGAGGTCGGATAAGTGTTTAGCAACATTTGGGTCTTTAAAGATTGACGTAGCATGGGCATTGATGGACCCATTCAGTTTCTTGATTCTGATTTGTATTAACGACCTCACTGCCTTAATCCATTCGGATAGAGTGTCTATGTCTTCCTTTTCACGTTTAGCCCATTGCCTGGCATAATCCTCGACTGAGTCCATCAAAATTTTAAAGTTGTATTTCCAATGGTCAATGAAACAGCAACCAAATGACACAACGCGTTTTACCTTTCTGGACATATAGGCAAAACGGGCATGGGTTTAGCATAGAACAATGACGAGATGTTTAAATACAGAACGACATCATATGTCCAAATTTAAATTTTCAAATTATATTAATTATTATGAGGATATATGTGTCTTTTGACACTTCAGCAGCTGTTTATAGAACCATTTCAAACAAAACAAGAACTGATTAATAATGTTAAATATTATCACATATTGCTTGAAAATATATGATAAATAGATTATTACATGTCATTTTCAATATAATAGTGGTATCAGCCCACAGCCCATATCAAGCCCTAGTCTAGGAATGATACCAGGGTATTATTATGGTTTTTTGTTACATACAATATACAAGCTGTTTTATTGTGCCAATCATGGCGCCCATTAGTGAGCAGAATAATCATTGTAATTACAAAACAAACTTTAAGTATACACCAGTACGCATGTTTGAATTTAATCAAGTAACAACATGATTGGTTATTAGTGATGAGTATGATTGTTATTAAATAAGGCTTTATAAATATTGAATTTAGTAATATATATTAAAGAAATGATAAAATTAACGTATGATTGTTATAAAATAAGGTTAATACAAATTGAATTTAGTAATATATAATAATGAAATCATAAAATTATTAAAAATTTGGTAAGTAACACACAACTTAAGACCAAATTAGTCATGAAACTATGTGTTCTGAGTAGTACTATTAGTAGTACTGTAATGATAGATTATTACATGGCATTTTCCATATTGATGTCAGCAATAAAAAGAGTTGAATACAAAAATTATCATAGAACAATGACAGGAAGTAGAAGTACAGAGCCACGTCAAATGTATAATGTATATCGAAAATGAAAAAAAAAATGCAACCGACTTCGTTTTCGAGACAAAGCTACGGTTTAAAAGGGTATTAACATTGAATATAATGGATAAATCCTTATTTTTCTTCAACATTTTTCGGTTTCCTGCGTAAACTATTCGATTCGCTACATTTATTTTTGTTTTTTCTCTTTGTCTAAACAATTAAATGATTAAAAAAATATATGGTCACCGACTTCGTTTTCCCGGTAGAAGCAAAGCAACCTGATATAAAGACAACAGTAGTTGTTCGAAATTCATAAATAGTTTGAGAAAAAACAAAATCGGGTTCCAAACTAAAACTGAGGGAAACACATCAAATAAAACGGGAAAACGACACAACAGAAACACTAAAAATCAACACACACAGAAACGAACTATAAGATAATAACTGCCAATTTTCTTGACTTTGTAAAGGACATTTTAAGAAAAAATGGTGGGTTGAACCTGGTTTTGCGGCTAGCCAAACCTCGCGATTTGATGTCAATGTTAAATATAACACTTGTATATCATTACATGACAGGACAAGAGTACAAATTAATGCAAGAACATTCAGGACAGAGAAATACACAAATTAACATTTCAATAAGACGTTTTGACATGCTAACAGTTATCAAAGGTACAAGGTTTATAATTTAATACACCATGCATACGCTTAATCTGCAAAAATTTCACCAGTGACGCTCAGATCAAAATAGTAAAGATAGCCAAACAAGACTGTGTAAAGTTGAAAAGCAATGATGACCAAAAATTCTAAAAAGTTGTACCAAATACGGCTGAGATATCTATGCCTGGGATACCAAAATCCTTAGTATTAGGATAATTCTTACTTTTGCAAACAGTAAATTTATAAAAAATGATCATATAGTTGATATTCATGTCAACATCAAAGTGGCGACTAACCACAGAATAAAAACGAACATATAAAACAAATAAGGACGGCACATACACAGGACAAAAGAACCATTAATTGTCATAGACTAGATATTAACGCTACAAAATGACGTCACATGTATAAGTGTAGGCACAGGTAAAAATTTTTAGTTGGATATAGTTCAACATCAGTTTGTTATATGGTATTTGATGTATAATATAAGAATAACAATTTCATAATATAGAATTGTGTTAATAATTAGATAATCATTTATATTATCTTGCTATGTCGGTATTTTTTTTTTTAAACCAAACTATAATACGACTAATACAAATATTAAATGATATATATTAAGTTGTCTCAAACTAAGGCAGCAACCATTTGATTTTCTGGGGGGCTATGGTTTTTTTTGGAAAAAAAAGTTTGTTTCCAGTTTTGGAGAAAAAAATAATTTGTTTTTGATTCTGAGAAAAAAAAATTGTTTGTTTCACCCTCAGCTGCCACTATATGTAATGCTAAAATTGAAAGAAAAAAATTGTTTTCGACTTGTCGCGAAAAAAATAGATTGTTTTTTGCCGCAGGCGAAAAAAAAAATTTGTCCAGAAAAAAAAACATAGCCAATACCCAATCAGAATTACAAATATAATATCATAACTAAATAAATTAATGTTGGATAGCAAAGTACCCTAACACGTCTTATAGTAAAGACTTATTTTAAACCAAGACACGTTGTATGAATCAACCAATCCAAGATTGTGTCCATAAAATTTACTGAGTGTCATTTTTAATCGTTCCTCCTCATACCTATGTTGGATCAGTTTCTGCGTAAGGAGCACACTCCTGTATATGAAGTCCTTTATGGTGTGAACAGGCACGAGCATAACGTATCAACTGAGATATGTAGACACAAGATTGAATTGTGGGGTAAATAAATTTTGTGGTCAGTAAAGGGTGAAAAAAAGTATTCAGAGTGAGGGTTATTGTCATAAGGGCAGGACCATTTAACTTAAAAAAATGGGGGTTGGGGGTCTCTGAATGTTTTATTGGGACGCAGCATGACAATATTTTTTTTCAAATTTAATTATATTCCCTTTCTTCCATTGCTGACCCGATTATTGTTTCCTCTCGCAATTCTGAATCAAACTTTTTTCTTGATTGATTTTTACTAACTGATGACTATATATCAGGGATGAAAACACCTGTACTCCTGGCAATATTGGTGTGCTGTACTCCTGGCAATATTGGTGTGCATCTCCACACTGACATGGCGGTCACAAGCTTTTGAAAGGTGTGGCAGCAAATCAATGGGTTGAATGCAGAAATGCCACATGTCTGCCTTTTACTTCTCCGCGCATATTTTGTTTATGTTTATTGCTGGTCTCAACAGGAATGAAAATACCTGTACTCATGGCAATAATGGTGAGCATCTCCACGCTAACACGGTCACCAGTTTTTGAAGAGGCGTGTGACAACAAATCAACGGGTTGATTGCAGTAATGCGGCATGTCTGCATTTTTCCTCTCCTTTTTAAATTTTCCGCGCATATTTCTTTTTTTTTTTGCAAATAATTAATTTGTCTGTGAAACTAGATTGCTACAAAGAACATTCAGACAAAATACATATTTGTTCTTGGGAAAGGGACTTCAGTGAGAAATTGTCACCATTGCATATTTCATTGTGCTTTCAATAATCATCCACAGTACACATGGCTATAATATCTAACCAGCAGACGTGCAGACAATATATATGATTCTCCCTCCCTTCATTTAGTTTTCTCTTTTTGTTAGCCTCCAACAAAAGAGCTCTTCATTTCACAACAAACGCTCATTGCTTATCATAATTACAACGAAATATTTTTATAGTAGGGATTAATTTGCCCATTAATGTTTGTTTTATTTACTACTAATATTATGATTAATTGTTACAATGTAAATGGCTGTTTGATTTGTTTTTAATATAAGCATCTTAGCATCTAAGCATCTACACAAAATAACATCAAATATTTGTCAATTTGGTTTGGTGTGTGCCATTTGATTTTGATGGTTACAGAGAATTGCTCTTAATACTGATACATACCATATCTATATTTTTTATACGATTCTCACCTACTCTGCTCGTAAAATAGATATTGTTATATACCAGTTAAGTCTTTATTACTATTTACTTATTACGTAAATAAAGTAATTCAAACCAATAACAATATTGGAATATTCTGCTTTCAAAATTAGAATACATATGGATTCAAGTGTATACATGTAGCTACAATCTACTGAAAGATGTTTTGCTGGTACTTGGAACTAAATTTTTAAAATAACATTATTTAAATAGGAATAGAATTATTACAAACAAGTGTATTGAAACCTTTGACAGTTCGTAAATCTGATTCATCCAGTTCAACCAAATTAATGCGAAGCTTCTCAAATTCTATATAAAAAAATATATATCATTAAATGTCATATTATCAGAGTCCGTGTCTGATTCCGACTCATACAGGTGTTCAACTTTGGTTTTCTCGTTGCATAATTGCATCTCTTTAAGGTAATATTGTATGGCCATTTGAATTTAAACAAGACTGTCCACATTTATACCCAGGACCGCACGACTTTCTTTGCTTTTTACATCCACACTGATTGCCACTTCAATTAGATTTTAAACACCCACCAGCGGTCTATAGTTTTATTTTATTTTATATTCTTCTAAATTTTCATTAGAGTTCAAAACTATGCTTAGTATCTATTTTTCAATCTTCAATCTTCCATTAATGGTCATTTAAAATCGGATAATGCACAACATTTTGGTTAGCGTGATGTCGTTCAAGATTTTTTCCAGTGTAAGAATGGCGCATCATTTGAGGGCAGCAAAACCTTTCTGGATGGAACATGATACTACAAGCCAAATAAAGTGATTTCCTAACGGGCTTAATATTTAAAAAAAAATGAAATAAATACTGAGGAGATTCGATTCAATCCTGAACTTTTCCTCTAATATTCACATCAAACTAAACGTAAAATTTGAAGAAATCCTTCATTTTCTGTGTGTCAATATCACTTTATATCTCATACCAACTCTTAACAATATTGTTGGAAGTAATAAAATATTTATATTTTGTAAACAAATATCTAATAGAAAATTTTATCATCCCTAAAAAAAATATGTACATCATCACATACATTTGTACAGTTACAATATACATTTAAAAGATTGATGGTATATTGGCACGATTGTCTTTTGTAAATCTGGAACGTTTTTCATGGAATAAGTAAGCTTATTCATGTTTAAATATATTGCATTCTTCTTCAAAGTAAGTTGAACAAAAACCTGTTTGTTCATTAAGGTGGTTAAGTGTATGTGTGATTGTCTGGCGAATGCAAAAACACAGTTTCAGTCAAAGTTTTTTCCGATTGTATCCATACTCAACTGTCCCCCTCTGATATCTACGTGTGAATTTTCTTGATTATTCTTATCTCATTCAGGACAACACATTTTGGTATGACGAATTGTCCAAATCTCCACATACAACACATGTTTGACGCAATGCGATTGATTTTTGTGAAAGTAATAAAAACTGTTCACTTGGAAGATTCAGTAAAAGAAAACCTAGATGTGTTTTCATTATTTTTAATCACGTCTGTTTCTCTCAATGTCCTTTCATGATAGCGGAGGGGACTGGTCATCTTAAACCAGAAGCACTTCAGCATTTTTATTAAAGAGGGTAATATGCATTTTTTGTAAATGTAAATAATATAATCAGTGAAAGTTTTGTGAAGATAACAAGGGTTTTGTATGTAAAATCTATACAGTCCGCCAAAAGTTAAGCACCACCCTATATTTTTTCAACACCTTTGAATATAAAAAAAACCCTCAAAAGTAAGCTAAACAAGAGGCTCTCAAGAGCCTGAATCGCTCACCTGGTAAACAATGGCTTCGGTCATGTTTTTTGACGAAATAGAAAATAAAACACAAACTTTATTTGATACACCCTACTGATCATTCAAATGAAGTTTGGTTGAATTTGGTTGAGTAGTTTTAGAGGAGAAGATTTTTTAAAGTTAGCAAATATGATGAACAAATTGTGAAAAATTGTCATTAAAAGACAATAACCCCTTAAGGGGTCAATTGACGACAATTTTGGTCATATAAACTTATGTGTAGATCTTAGGCCGTGTTCACATTGACCTAAACTCGGTGTTGTGTAAGTGTAACTCACACGTAAACTAAACAAAATTACGTTCCCATTGATAAAACTCAATGTTTACATGTAGTGTAAATCATGTTTTGTCTACATGCAGTCGATACTCGATGTAGGCCTTGTGTAGATTAAGTGTACACACAACTAGGCATTTAAAACATTAGTTTCACCGTGCATATTTAAGGAAGAAACGATTTTTGAATAAAATTGATATTTATAGCAATTATTTATAAAGTTCTTTACAGAAATATTTGTGTCTATTAAACTTGATATATTTATTTGTTTTGTTTAGAAATAAAATTTAACGTAGCTTTATTGAGCCCTTATCAAGACTCAAAGCAGCATCATTGCCGAACACATAATTCATTTGAAAATTAAGGTCTTTCCGAATCGACCTGACAGAAATATTTGCCACTGGTCTTTACTCAAACAACGATTCACTCATTACTTAAAAAGTGTGAGGCAAATGTATTGTTTGTCTTGTATCTCGGATCCGTGAAATTACACTTAAAAAGTAAAAAAAAAAACATTACCCCCTCCCTTTGCCAAATACTTCTTGGAGAAGAAATACCATTTGAACAAACAGAAAAGATAGAAATATAGTGATCCCTAATATATCAATCCTTCTTCTTCGTCTGTAAGCACGCGGTTGCAGCCTACGTTTTCTAATGCTTAATCGAGACATCTTTAGTATCTTTTAACTACTGCAAATCATCAAAATGGCTTTCATAAAGAAGCAACCACTTAACTTTAAAAAAAAAAGGGGGGGGGGGTATTTTGTTTATTTATCCGAGTCATAATTTTTTCCGCGCAAACGTTTTATTGCCGAACACATAATTCATTTGATTCTCCGTAATGAACATTTAAATGACATAGAGTTTACAAATGTGAACAAATCTTATGTACAGGTAATTAAACAAGGTGTATAGATGTGAACAAATTTAATGTGAAACCAATGTCCAGTCCATTAAACTAATTGTAAACAAGTTTACTGTACACGGAGTTTGGTGTGAACACGGCCTTACTTTGCTGATCATTTTTGCTGTTTACAGTTTATCTTTATCTATAATAATATTCAAGATAATGACCAAAAACTGCAAAATTTCCTTAAAATTACCAATTAAGTTGCAGCAACCCAACAATGGGTTGTTTGATTCATCTGAAAATTTCAGGGCTGATAGATCTTGACCTAATGAACAGTTTAACCCCATGTCAGATTTGCTTTAAATGCTTTAGTTTTTGAGATATAAGCCAAAAACTGCATTTGACCCCTATGTTCAGTAACGGTAGCCATTTTGGTTGATTGGCCAGGTCACCGGACACAATTTTCAAACTAGATACCCCAATGATGGTTGTGGCCAAGTTTAGTTCAATTTGACCCAGTATTTCAGAGGAGATTTTTGTAAAAGATAACTTAAGATTTATGAAAAATGGTTAAAATTGACTATTAAGGGCAATAACTCCTAAAGGGGTCAATTGACCATTTCAGTCATGTTGACTTATTTTTAGGTCTTACTTTGCTGACCATTTTTGCTGTTTACAGTTTATCTTTACCTATAATAATATTCATGATAATAACCAAAAACAGCAAAATTTCCTTAAAATTTCCAATTCAGGGGCAGCAACCCAACAACGGGTTGTCCGATTCATCTGAGAATTTCAGGGCTGATAGATCTTGACCTGATAATCAATTTCTCTCCTGTCAGATTTGCTCTAAATGCTTCGGTTTTTGAGTTATAAGCCAAAAACTGCATTTGACCCCTATGTTCTATTTTTGGCAATGGCGACCATGTTTGTTGATAGATCAAAACTTCGGATATAATTTATAAACTAGATACCCTAAGGAACATTCAGTTAAAGTTTGGAAGTATTTGGCTTAGTAGTTTCAGAGGAGAAGATTCTTGAAATAGTTTACGACGACGGACGCCAAGTGATGGCATAAGCTCACTTGGCCCTTCGGGCCATTGTGAGCTAAAAATGACATACTTTTGTTTAGGTATGAATCGTTAACAAAACTTGTGTCAAATTTTAAAACCGTTTTTGGAAATTTTTCGCAGTGTAAAGGGGGGAATTTTGTAGTACTTTGACAAATGATTATTGTTTAACAACATTTAATTTGCGTACAATTTTTAAAGCTTAAAGTAAAAGGCATCTGGTAGTGTTAACATTGAGATTTGCATCAATATGGTGTGTATCCGCCCCGCTTCCAGTAAAGTTCTCTTACATTGCGTCTCATATTAATGAAACGGCGTCTGAGATTTGTTTGTGGAAATCTGTGCCATTCGATTACTATTGCTGCGCGCAGCTCATCAAGATTTTGACAAGCTGGGTTCCGGCGATTAAGATTTCGTCCAATTTAATCCAACGCAAGCACAATTGGTTTCATATCCAGAGACATGGCTGGCCAAAAGATACTGTCAATGGACCCTTCGTTCTTATTTTTGACCTTCATATGGTAAGCCATGAGAGTCAAAAATGGCTTTCGGTGTTGAAGATCTGAAACTTGATTTTTTTATTTTTCTTACTAGGAAATTTGTTTCCTTAGTTATGGATTTTTTTTCCGAAACGTTGATCTTTTAATTTCTTTTTCAACATAAAAAAAAAAACAGATTGTAGTTTAAATAAAAATCCATGAACTTATGGGGATTTATTTCACCTAAAAAAGAGTCCGTCATACCAAATTTAATGCATGTCATTAAATGAGTAGTTGCTACATTTTTATTATGATAACCAGTCTTCTATTTGTAATTTTGTCAAGTTTTGTGTTCAAAGTGCACTAATAGATTTCCCTGAGATTAGGTATATGTTTATTTCTCCAAAGGTTGTCATATCAACTGCAGTTTTGTGAAGGTCTGGCTTTTTGAATGACAATTTATTTTTAATATAGTCTAAGTTTGTTAGCACTTTTGCTCTATGGGGAAGATCTTTAACCAGTTTTGACACTGAAGCAACGAGAAAAGTTCTCAATGCACCCTTTACTTAACGATTGATAAAACTCTCGTGTCCTTCACCCAACCCCCGACTATGATTTTGTCTCCCAGATACGTTCACAACTAAACCAACTTCTTCGAACTTGGATAGTATGCCAGCTGAAAATTAAGTCCGATGTTCAATGTGTAAAAAGTCGGACGCAATATGTGCTTTCGGTAATTTGTGTAGAATCGGTCACTTCTGTGATACAAAAGTTATCAGAGACGTATAGCAAGGAAATATGCAATGTAAGTAAAAGCAGTGCTTGCTAAAACATTTTTTCAAAATTTTCAGTTTTCTTTTCTTCCTAGTCATCGAAGACATGAACACTCCATTAAGAAAAAAATGAAAACCCAGTATGTCAGACTCGCTTCCAGTGATTTCATTAATATTTTATACAGACAATGACTTTTTATCTTTGTTCTTTTCGTTGTAGTATATGCCTTTTAATTATGATTTTTTTTTACTGTTCTGTTTACTTTTTATATGTGTTCAAAATTTTATTTCATTCTTACACCTCTTTTAACTGTATTGATTGTTTAATGCTAAGCGCTTAGGGTAATTTTAATTAAATAAAGCGCTATATAAATATTGTAAATAATAAGCATAATAAAAAAAAATAACGTTAGTTTTTGCATTTTGAGTATTCACTGTTATTGGATGAGAAATCAGAATTATTAAGAGGTTTTTGGAAGTTCATTTTGTCAACTGGGTAAATGAGGGGTGGGAGAGTTTCAAAAGTAATGTAAGCGAAAACAGATAAAATAAAACTCTCAGATCTGTACTTAGGGTCATTCCTAGGGTCACTCCGTACTTTTTTGTTAGAATTGTCTCATTGGCAATCATACTGTACCACATCTTTTATGTATGCAAAAAAAACCTTTTCCCAGTATTTTTGTGATTTTACTTTTTATATACTTCAAGTAAGTATCGTTATTGGTGGGTTTTTCCACGAGGGTCCTTCATTTAATAATTCTTTATTTTGTATTACAAGTACAAATGATGCATGAAATAATGCAACTATTATAATTCTATTATACTAATAAGTAATGCTTTATTTAAAGAGGGTATTACTAACTCAATTAGAACTTGTGCAGTTTTTATTGAGGCCTTCAAACAAATTCTTGAATACAGTTTATATTCATACATTAAAATTAGGGATGTCAAAAGATCTGAAATTTAATACTCGGATACTCGGTCATAATACTCGAGTACTCGCAAGTACTCGGATGAATCTTAAACGTCTATTGAAAAGTTTAAGTTAGATTTTAGGTGGGATGCAGTGTTTTTGTTATTACCTTTCATAAACACATTGACGAAATACAAACGTACTACAAACATAGCTTGCTCCTCTGTTTTTTGTGTCAATGAAACAATAAATAAACGACTGCCGTTTTTACAAATAAACTATCATAATAGCAATTATTGTTTGTTATAATAAACGTGTTTATGAACCAAATTTCAATAAAATCATAATATTTTATAAGCAAAAATCAAAAATATTTGCATTTTAAGTCCGACAGAGTAGAGAATATATTTAGCATCTGTTCCTGAGGAGTTGGTATTTGTTATAACACGACTTGTCTATTTAAAATTTGTCAACAACAATTATGATATTGGACTTCAAATTACTTGTGCTTTTTCGTGTTGCTCAGTATAACTTTTTCTGTGGTTTTTTTTTTTGCACTATCGTTTATCTGATTTCCTTTTTTTTTTTCTTGTGCCATGACGTTGTTAGTTTATTTTCAACTTTTGTGGTTGAATGTCGCTCTCATACTTTCGCATATCTCTAAATTGTAAATTAAACAATTATAGTTAAGCTTTAAAAAAAAGAGTAATTAAATTAATTTAAATATACATCTCATACCAATCAGAAGTCTTGATTAACAAACATGCAAAGGTCAGTTTTGACGGCTTGTGATGAGTTAATTATTAATCCATGAAAGTGTTGATCCGTGTACAAACACCGTTAAAAATGTCTCAATTAGTTGTGTAGGGTTCTCCGCAGGTTACTTTGATTTTGTGTTCGTTTAAAAATATGATCTGGTCAACAATTTCAGACGAAAGACTGTTAAACTCTCTATTTTTTGTTACAAGGAGTGCACATGAAAATATTCCCTCGAAAGGAAAGGACGTTGCTGGTACTACTATAACAGATAGTATCCTCAGGATAAACATAGTTATGTTATTAATTTATTTTATTGAGTATTACGAAGGAGAAATGTCGACAGAACTAAATTTGAGTGGAAATGTGAAGAGAACTATCTCAAGATGTATAAAAAGCAAACGAGTATCCGAGTACTAAAACTGTACTCGAGTACTCGGTCTTCCGAGCGAGTACCCGAGTACTCGAGTACTCGTTGCCATCCCTAATTAAAATACAATACATTAATAAATTTTAAATACCCAATTCAATATATATTCTCATTTTAAGTTTGATTTCAGGTAATCACCTACAAGAACCTTTAAGTAAGTTCATTGCAATATCATTCACATAAAGAGCATTCACAAAGTCACTGACGTTTGATAGATATAGTTTACAACATGACGGACGAATGGACAGTCACTTTGAAAGTGAAAACGGTTACTGTTCGGTAGGAAATACATACTATTGCCACCACTCTCCTTCATTTCTCGTTTAAGTCTCCACTTCTCGGCATCCAAGTCGTGACATAACTTCCTGTCTTGCTCAGATCTTGTTCCTTCTTTTCTTACTTCTTCTAATATTTATTTAATGGCACCCCTTTGTCGTGTAAACTGGCCTAAACTCAGGCACATCCATCTCATAAAACCTTCTTATTCCTCCTTTGATTTTGGAATTGGTGGCAGTACAATTGGTTGCAATTCCAAACCTGTTGTTTGGCAAGATACATCTTTAGTGGTGATGGCAGCAATACCGCAAGAAGTGTGACAATCAACTAGTCAAAACAGAGGGGATATGAGGACATTTTTTTCAGTTACTGTAGTCTTGCAGACTTATGATGTGGCTAGAAGATGAATACTTAGTACTGGATGGTTTCTTGGATGGTAAGTTCACAGTGTATTCCGGTCCATCTAGACCAACCGAAGCATTTAATGTGGAAGCTACCAGAGACGGAAAATTTGGAATAAAAGAAGCGGACGATGACAAAGCAGAGAATAGTGATGTGGTTATATCGTGGTATGGACTGGACAAGACTACACCGAAACTGAATCTGGAGATGACATCATGTAACCGTTCATATCGACAAAGAAGTCGAAACACTTTTAAATAAAACTGAAACCATCGTATCTATTGAGACAACATCAGTTGTTAGTTCAAAACCTTAATACACGTACAGCAAGAGGGCGTTAAATTAAACCAAGAATTACATAAACATAATACTTTAGCTGTAGTTTCAGAGATATAAGCCAAAACCTGCATCCCCCCACCCATGTTCTATTTTTAGTCATGCCATGTTGATTGGAAGGCGGGGTCATCGGTCACATTTTAAAACAAAATACCCAAATGATGATTGTGGCCAAGTTTTGTTAAATTTGTCTCTGGTTTCAGAGAAGAAGATCTTTTTTAAATATAAAAATTTACGACAAAATTGTTAAGAATTGACATTTTGGTCAGTTGACTTATTTGTAAATCTCACTTTGCTGACCATTATTATTGTTTACAGTTTATCTCTATCGAAAAAATTATTCAAGATAATAACCAAAAAATGCAAAATTCCTTTAAATTACCTCTTCTATGGCACCTACCCACCTACGGGTTGCCTGATTTGTCTGAATAATATTATAGATAAAGATAATAACGAAAAACTGCAAAGTTTCCTTTAGATTGCCACTTCTATGGCAGCAACCTAACTACGGGTTGTCTGATTTGTCCGAAAATTTCAAAGCCAATAGATCTTAAACTGATGAACATTCGTATCGATGTCAGATTTGCTGTAAATGCTTTCGTTTCAGATATAACCCAAAATCTGCATTTTACGTCTATATTCTGTTTTTGAGCCATGGCGGCCATCTTAGTTGGCAGGCCGGGTCATCAGAAACATTTGTAAACTACATACCTCAATGATGATTTTGGCCAAGTTTGATTAAAATAAGCCCAGTTGCAGAGGAGAAGATTTTTGAAAGTTGACGTCGGAGCCAAGTGATGAGAAAAGCTCACATGGTCCTTTTGAGCAAGTTGAACTAAATATACGATACGTTCAATTTAAATATAAATGTGTAAGTTAATAACTTATTTCAAACGAAAATACTTTTGTAAGTACATTTACATGAACACAGTAAAAAAAGTAACATTATGAAGAAGAAATCATCCTATTGTCATGATTAAATAAAAGATGTAATGAAACCATGATGGTTTTTCTGTCTTTTGTGACTCTTGGTTTTCAACACAAAAAAGAGTCCAGAGGAGATTGGCTACAGCGCCAGAACCCTCGCGCTCATTTGCCAATATTAGATGAACCTATTTCAATCCGAAGTTCATCATTTTTCGAACTGTTCATTTTGAAAAAACTGACGCCGGTAAAAATGAAAGAAGTCATCTCTAATTCTTGAATTCATCTGAAACATACCCCACTGAAAATCGGTGTGGTGCAACTTTCTCAAGAGGTAGGGAGAAATGCTGTATTGTAATGATTGGAAGTTACAAACGACATTATGTACATCGATTTGACATACTAGACTCGCCTGGTTATATCTTTTGTTCGTTTGTTTCCTCTCTGGTAGCGCTGTTTTCAGTAAAGAAAGTCACCAAAACCCTTACATTTGTTATATCTGTATTCAACAATAGAACTTATCTCTCCAATATGCCTAGCTCTAATTAATTTAGAGTCCAATGGGATTGTAGCTGGTTATTCATTTTCTAGATTTCATTCTCACTTTTTAATATTGATCTGTAGACTTTCGAACTTCAAAGGTATCTGTAGAATAAACAACAAATACGTACAGAAAAAGCAACCTTCAATGAAAGCAAATCGTTATAAATAAACGTATAGAAGTTAATAGTTTTATGTTTATAGATATAGGAAGATGTGATGTGAGTGCCAATGAGACAACTCTCCATCCAAATAACAATTTATAAAAGTAAACCATTATAGGTCAATGTACGGCCTTCAACACGGAGCCTTTGCTCACACCGAACAAAAAGCTCTAAAGGGCCCATAAGTTACTAGTGTAAAACCATTCAAACGGGAAAACCAACGGTCTAATCTATATAAAAAACGAGAAACGAAAAACACGTATAAATTACATAAACAAACGACAACTACTGTACATCAGATTCCTGACTTAGGACGGGTGCAAACATTTGCAGCGGGATTAAACGTTTTAATGGTACCAAACCTATTCCCTTTTTCTGAAACAATAGCATAACATCACCACTTAGAAAACCACACGATAAAATATCAATTGGAAGGCTTAACTCAATCAAAAACGTAAATTAACACACTATGAACGAATAAATTTGATCTGCGATACCTGAATGCAAATGCACAGTTAATAAAATATTAGGGACAAACATACAATTAAGGCCAATAAGGAAACAAAAAAGTCCAAACAAAGCCATGGCAAAACACCACCTTATAATATTTAACCCTTCGAAAATAATCACTTTTGAGAAAAAATGTTTTTTATAATATCTACAGGTAAATGAAAAATAACTTTGTCGTTTTAGGTATACTACTTATGTGTATAAAATTCTTCCAATAATTAGGAATACCTGGAAAGTTATGCCACATAAATACATAATTTAACACTAGATACAAATTAGGGTGAATATCAACAATAAAATGACAGAACACACTGTAAGGAATAGGGACAAACATTTAAGATGTTTCAACCTTATAATAGTGTGGAGAAGATAGTATCATGCCGTCCTTTCTTAATACCGGCTACTGACTTCAATATTTCATATTGCAATGTCTTAAAAAAAATATTTTAACTGCTAGTGTGTCTTCTTCTTTGTGTAAAGCTGTTTTAGAAGATATACATTTAGCTCTCTTCCTGGATGCACTATAGATGGGATCATGACGTGCAAGCATATGTTATTCCTTAAATAATTGTTTACTAACTGTACTATTTGTGATATTGTTAACCTTTTTGTTTCACTCTCATGTGTGGACAAAGATATCCAAGAACCATGAAGTGGATCGTACGTGCACACGTGGGTCTGATTGGCTTGCAAGTGAAATTAGAAATGTCTCAAAGCTGTTTCCTTACAATATTAATTTTTTGAGGGGTTGAAATATTACATGTAGTTAAAGTGTTGGTTGTATTTGGTGATGAATGCATCTTCTCCATTATTACTCCGTTTATTTACAGGGGTCGTATTTTCGTCTGTATAGCACAAGGTTTTTGTGATATCAAACGAAAGTTGTTATTACATTTATCTCTGATTTTTGTGACACTATTGTCCAGACTTGATAATTTTCTCTCACAGGGTCTGCATTTTGCATCGTCTACTACATCTATTTCGTCACATTTAACAAACGATGTGGATTTTTCTCTTCTTTCCATGACTGGAGTCTATCAACCTACATCCAGTTTTATTCCATTATGGTAGTTTATAGACTACACATATGTTTAGGTTTGTTTTACGTTGGGACGGTATTTAATAAAATTCGATATTGCATGGTACATGTAGTTATACATGTTTAGAACAAATAATTATACCCCCGCTTTAAAAAAGGGGGGGTATACTGTTTTACCTCTTTCTGTCAGTCCGTCCGTCCGTCAGTCAGTCCGTCCCATGAAACTTTCGTCACATTTTTCTCAGGAACTACACATCCACCCTTTCTGTAATTTGGTATCAACATTTATATATGTCAGCCATACCGTGTGATGCGTTTTCAGATTCATCACTTGACAACTTCCTGTTTACCGAACACTTGTCTGATTCTACACATGATAGCCAAGTTGAAAATTTTCGTCACATTTTTCTCAGGAACTACAATACAAGGATTTCTGAAATTTGGTTTCAGGATTTATATAAGTCAGCTATACCGTGTGATGCGTTTTCTGATTCATCACTCGACAACTTCCTGTTTACCGAACACTTGTATGATTTTACACATGATAGCCAAGTTGAAAATTTTCGTCACATTTTTCTCAGGAACTACAATACAAGGATTTCTGAAATTTGGTTTCAGGATTTATATAAGTCAGCTATACCGTGTGATGCGTTTTCAGATTCATCACTCGACTACTTCCTGTTTACCGAACACTTGTATGATTTTACACATGATAACCAAGTTAAAAGTTTTCGTCACATTTTTCTCAGGAATTACAATACAAGGATTTCTGAAATTTGGTTTCAGGATTTTTATAAGTCAGCTATACCGTGTGATGCGTTTTCAGATTCATCACTCGACAACTTCCTGTTTACCGAACACTTGCATATTTTTACACTATCAATATATCCACTTGCGGCGGGGGTATCATCAGTGAGCAGTAGCTCGCAGTTTCACTTGTTTCTTCTGCTTCTATTTTTAACAGTTTTATGCAGTCAATTGTATTCTGTAGTCTGATTCTGAATTTCTTTCTTATTTATCGTAAACACTACTGTCGTCTGTTTGTTAATATTTTCGATAATAATTATTCCGGATATTGTATAAGTTAATATGTACTTCAGCCTCTACAGGGCAAAATTCTGCCCTATAAACCGGGCCATAAAATATGCAAGCGGATTCTAGTATAGCCTAGAAAAATCATTTAACAACTTCATATCATGTTGCTGTATTCATATTGAAATGTCATAAAAAAAACTTCAATAATGAATGAAAAGTAGACTAACAAAAATACAGAATTCAAAACGGAAAGTCTCTAAATCAAATGTCAAAATTAAAAGCTATAACACACCAAACTGATAAAAAAATAACTGTCATATTCCTGACTTAGTACAGGTATCTTCTTATATAGAAAATTGTAGATTAAATCTAGTTATGGCTTGGACAAACGTTAAAAATGTCTTGAAGCAATCATATACAGTATGAATGTAGGTTGTATGGTTTTTTTTTTATAAAACTAATATGAAAAAATTGTTATATATATTAAATGAGCTTATAATGCCTCGATGTCAATCATTTGAAATCGACAATTTTAAAAAGCTTAATCAAATATATATTCTTAACTCCATGAAACATGTGTTATCTAAATCATGACATCCCAGCTCCTTTGTTCTAACAGGGATGATCTGAGCCGGTGTAATAATCCTGTGTGAGGATACGAGAGGCAAAATATTAGGAACTCATAAAATTACATCCTTTTATGGCGCTTGCAAAACGAAAAAGAGACAGTACCTGTGATTACAATTACATACATGTATATAACAAAATCGTAAACGGACTGAACAGTATTTCCGGAAACGCGGATTCAACTCCCTATATATACGGACTGAACAGTATTTCCGGAAACGCGTATTCAACCCCCTATATATATTACACCGGATCACCCCAGCTTGAGTTTCTTTGTTTTGCATGCTTTCCTTTGTTGTGTAACATTTTGGCGGGAATGTCAAATCAACTATAAAACTTGTAATTAGTTATACAGAAAAGACTATCTATCAAAATATACGTAGAAATAATCCAGTGCATACGCTGGGATTCGGACTCAAGACCTTAAGCATATCAACCCACGAGTCGACACATGCCACTACACCAGGACGACTGGATATACCAACTATCAGATACTTAGGAAGCAAGATATTTTCATAAGTGGAACGAGTTGGCAGACCTGTATTTACTGGGGTTTAAACCCTCTTCGCTAATAAGTGAGTTGTCAGACTGATTGTTCAATTTGATTTTACACTGTTTCAAAAGTGGGCCGAGTTGGTAAATAAGAGTGGGGCGATTTTTATATAATGTAACGATCTAGTGCGGGCCGATTGGCCTGTGGGGCGAGCTGGCATTGTTTCATATTACTCATCGTGTTCGGTGGTCATAACAAATATAACGGGCATACGTTATATAAAGTATATTATAATGGTTGTGTGGCGTTTTAAACTAGATTTTATTAATTGTAAATGGGTTTTCTTCTATAGTCTTAAACAGCTGGGATGTTAAAAAAAAATAGTTATCCCATTCGGACTTGGTGTGTCAGTGTTAGACCATCGTCTGGCCTCCAGCTTGGGCTTAAATCTTCATAAAACATGACCAAGTATAGTCTAACCTATAATTACAGTTATATATACAGTTTATAATTATAAAGACGACTTTGTAAAGTTTGCAGAACTGGAAGCGTAGAAGACGAAAAACACTTTTTATTACATTGTCCTACCTATACGTTACAGAGAAATCGCATGTTTATGGACTGTCAACAGAGATATAACTGTAATTTTGATAACATGTCTGACATGGATAAATTTAAATTTTTAACTTAGTGTCGGTGTTAAAATAGTGTAAACATTTATCACTAACATTTCTGATATTAGAACACAAACATTAATGAGAAAAAATTAACTACTTATTTATTGTACATTTAAATTGCTATTTGATAATTATAACAGATAACTATGGGAATTTTAAAAGTACAGTGCATCATAAGCCTATGAAGGCTGGCTGACATTAAATATGTTTCATATTTGTATTATAATGTTATTGCAGGCTGCACTTTAATAAAACAATATAATATATAATTACATGTATTTACGGTAGAGGGATACTCGTGGTTTACCACGCGTAACACTTGTATACAAAATGTGCACCAATCTTATTAGTAGTAATATCTTTTAATATTTTCTTTTAAACATCTAGCTTCCACATAAATTTGATTTGATACTGTACACATGAATTTTTTTTCCACATGTTTCACAAGAGAAGAAAGTTGACGTTTTGTGTGCGAAGATTTGGTGTCTTACACCCCTCTTATTGTAAAACTGTACCACAATTCGGGCAAATATACATGAAAATTGACAAATGGAAAAGATTGTGCATATTCAATTCAATCCAGACTCAAATCTTTGTGTGTTGCTGTATTGTTCACACTGTAAGATTCTACCTACGTGCCATACAACATGCCTTATTAGTTCATAAGTTAGTAAAAAGTAAAATATTTGACACAAAAATTACATTTTTTCGCAACCACTGTGAATTAAAGAAAAACTTAGTTTTCTGTTATTGAACTTTGTGTATACCACTTCATCTGCTGTGTGTTAAATTGCACCCTTTTCTACGAATTCAGATGTCATCTATTTTAAACTCTGTCGAGTCTATATAAAGTTGCATCACACAATACCTCATTTTAAACATTGATAAGGTGAAGTAAAGATAAGTTCTGTAGGTTAACCTTTAGTTAATAAATGATGGAATCATATACTCCATGTTCGTCATGTGTTATTTAAGTCACTATTTATGAACAAAATATATTGCATTGGATCAAGAATGAAGTATATTTTAAACAATAATTAATTTCTGTTAAAACCTAACATATGGAAACAGTATTAAAAAATAATTAACTAATGTTGTAACAAAGCACGTTAATTGCTGTAGTTTTAATTTAAAATATCAATAACGTACATCTCTGGATTGAAAATAACCTGCTTATTTACTTTAAAGCAATTTTTTGGTCTAGACAAACATTAATTTCCGTTTAAGGTATACGTTTCTTTCACCTTTTTTTTATTCAAAATGACAACTTTAACTGTATTACTAAGCATCACATATGATAAATGTTCTCCTGTATTGAATTAAACTTTTGTGACAGGACAAATTTAAACATTATTGTCTGATAGTTTACATTTTGTATTTGTCAGAGCTTTCCAACAAAAGCTTGAATTACGAACTACGTTCACCTCAGTTTTTTTTCAGAACTTCTTATGTAAAAACATGACTACGTTCATGCATTGATCGTACTGAAATACTGTACATTTAACTTCAGAACTCGCCATAGAAAATATATTTGGTGATAATCTGTTGTAGGGAAAACTTATATCCGACTTAAATTTTACAGGGGCAGTCTACATTTATCAACCTGTATTCTGTTGCACCAACATTGTAGATCCTGATTTTTTTTAATTAAGCATCGTTTGCCACTGAATTATGTAATCAAACAAGAATCAATTGATCATCGTAGTTGATGAAAATATTCTTAAGATCTTTTGAAAAGAATAAAGAACAAACTCACGTCGACTAAATAAAACATGAACTTCGTGTTTCAACAATGTGTATCCATTGACGGTTAATAAATTTAGTTTGTCTGTGTGTGACCAGTAAAATTATATGTGGAAAGTACTAGTGTTAATTATCTCAATCTTTATATTGATATACATGTACATTTTTTTTTAAATAACATGAATTTTGTCCATTTAAGATTTCAATAGTTTAAGAAGTGACTGTATGAATGAACGTCACGCGACGTCCTTTAATTCTCACAACCTAAAAAACTTTATTAATTTTGTATGAATAATTTCATATTTTACCACTAGAAATATATTGTGATAAAAAGAATTGATTTTAATTATTATTCTGAGTATGCATGCATAAGTTGCCACTGGAAGTTTAGCAAACCGCAATAGGTTAAATAAATTACTTAAAAATTTCAAATAATTCTATTGAAAACAGCATCGTAGGAAAACTGTTGCAATCGAATCGTAAAACTTTTAAGTCCGGAAAAAGAACAATGAAGTAAATCAATATTGATCAGTTCTTTAAATATCACAATTGTCATCTCCACTGCCAAAGGACTTATTTGATTACAATCATTTTTTAAGTTTGTCTGACCATTTAAATACCATAATTAATGACCCCACGTTTCGTTCTCACGAATATAGTTCTCTTTAATTAAAGTGTGTGTATTCTTTTCATTTTCTTTCTTTGTATCATTCATTTCTTTTTTTTTTTGGTGTGTTTTTTTTTTTGTATTTTTGTTTTGTTTGGGTTTTTTTTTCGGGGGGGGGGGGGTGAAATGAAAGAAGTGAGCTGAACTACATTATTTGATGTTGGATGTTGTATTTAAACTTATTTGTATATGGAAAGACTGATTAGACCAGGTGCTAAATGGTATTACGTACAGTGTTCGGGACATCTCTTCATTGTCAATAGAGTTGTAGATGTGTATTTTGTAAGATGCAAAGGTGCAATTTTTCTAAAAGTTGAATGTATTTTTAGACTTTTACTCTGTATACATTTCACACACAAAAGAGCATTACCAGTAAGGAGAGTTGTTCGATTGCTTGTTGTATTCAACCTCAATTGATTTCTATATTAAATCGTTGCATTCTTATATACAGTCAATTCTGTGTCTGCAAAAAAATGGTCTCTTAAGACATGTGGTCTTTTAATACAGGTTTCATTTATACGAAATGTACTACGGAACAGTCAGGATACTACTTCGTCAGAATTATCTCCCCATTTATACGCCAGTTCATTTTCACAATCGTAGAAATGGAAGCCATTGTAGGGATGACGCACATCCAATTTTGCTCTTGGAAACCGATAATTTTATCCACATTGCACCATTACGATCCTTATATGTCGGTTGTATTTTAAAAGACAAATGTATCAACTAGCTAATGAGCATCAGTTAATGATCTTGTGTGCATTGATTCAACTTAAAACTATTGTCTGCTCGGTTGTCAGGTGAAATTTTTGAAAATTCATAAACATTTAAAAAAATTCTAATTAAAAATTTCGTGGAAGGGCAGACTAGATTTTTTTTAGTGTATAAAGACTATAAACCAAAGTTTTCACACACAAAAAATTATAATTTTTCAAAGATATAATGCATTTTCATCATCCAACTTGAAAGACTGTCGTCAAGTACTTTCAGTAAAGAAAATAGCTATTCGAACACACCTTCTCTGTTTTTGTGACTCATTTAGATAAGTATTTCACTTGACCCATATATTTCATCTTTTAGTAGTTATTTTTTTGAGTTATAAAGTCAATCTGTAGCTTTGATATATAAAAATGATAGAATCTGAAGCGAGACGATGTATGAAATATTCTTACTTTGCACGATATCAAGACAAAATTTTCAACTCAAACACGCCCTAACATAAAAAGGTGCACTCGATTTTCTCTTTTCGATACAATTGTTACCTTTTTTTTGGAATTTTTTCTTGAGTCACATAATAGAAGGGCAGACACGAAAATTTTTGAACTAATAGATTGATATGTTTTCCGTCCGTGGTAATTTTTTCAAAAAAATCGGAGATTATGCATTTTCTTCATCCAACTTGAAAGATGCCAATGTCGTCGACTTGAAATCTAATTGTTCTGCTTAACTATGTACTAGATAAATTGAAAACTTATGCAAATGGTGTTTTTAAAATAAAACATCTCCTTATTGAGAAGAAAAATGTAATTTTGTTTTTTTCGATTTACTTTTAAAAATTTTGTCACTATAGTAAACAATACAGTACACATTTATCGCCTTCTCTAACAAAGAGCTTCGATTCTTTTGTTCTATTCAACCGGGTTTCCGACTGGGAAGGATTTAAAATTGGTGGTCGTTTAACACAGTTTTTGCTTAGGTTGTATCTTAAGCAACAGCGTTTTTTAGATAATAATTTTTGTTTGTTCTTAAACTATATACTTTTTAAATTATACTTAGGTGTGTATTTTTAATGGGTTTTTTACGCCCTTTGTTGTCACGTTGTCGATACTTATGACTTGTTTAAGAGACTCGCAAAGTCGGAAACATTTGTTTCTATATTTAATTCTCGTTTTATTCCTGTAGATTTTAAGACTCGATTAAGAAAATTTAATTGTTTCTATATTTTAGTCTCGTTTTATTTCTGCAGATTTTAAGACCCGATAAAAGAAACAAAAAGTATCAATTATTGGTTATAGTATAACTTTTCCCTGAAGAAAGCGATTTCATCGTATTTCAAATGAATGGATATGGGATTAATGGCAATAAAATGAGATGGTTTTGAGTTGTAGATTATCTAATAAATTCACATTAAGAGAGCAAAAGGTGGAGACGCATGTAAGTAGTAATATGAAATTTAATATTGAAAAAAAAATCCCTTTAATATTTATTGTAATATTTACACATTTGAAATCACTTTTTTCTGAAACGACTAAATTTATTTTAAAAAAAATGTACCTTTAATGTTTCTGCTTGTGGGTTATTATTTTCATAATTGAATTGAAGCGTATTAGCACTGTATATAATAGTTTGAATACCTACGGCTTCTTTTTAAGAATTTTAAAATCAACGCGCACCGATATATTTGTGTTATTTTGAAATATTTATTGGTTAAAAGCAGGGCGTTTTAATAAAAAAAAAACACGTTATGATTACAGTTCAGAATTGAGGTTAAAGGACGAACTGTGATTATGCTTTTTGGTCCGGTTTATTCATAAGTATAATAAATCGGAATGTGTGCAGTACATGTAGATGTAACTTGATAAAATATAAAATTGAGAATGGAAATGGGGAATGTGTCAAAGAGACAACAACCCGACCATAGAGCAGACAACAGCAGTAGGTCACCTATACAGGTCTTCAATGCAGCGAGCAATTCCCGCACCCGGAGGCGTCCTTCAGCTGGGCACTAAACAAATATATATGTTTCAGACCATAGGAGTATTTGGACCGTACGCGATCGGTCCGGACCTTTAGTTATACGTACATGTATACTGACCATACATGTTATTGGATCATTTGGGTTAAATTTAAACAAACATTTATCACAATCTTTATTTTTAGTTTTATAAATTGTTATCATTAGAATTAGATGAATGAAATGGACAAATGAACAATTGAAATTAAATATTTGTTTAATTGTATATCTGAATCCTATTCTAGTACTCTCGCCCAAGGTGAAACTTGCTACAAGTAACGTAATATTTTTTTTTTACATTTAAAAATGTACATGTTTGCAGTTCATTCATGTTCCTTTGCATTTGCATTTTTTTTTTGTAAAGTTTCTAAATATCCTAAAACAATTGTCCACCCACATTATGTTTACTTCCGATATCGTCAATTTCAGTGATCATAATTCAATTAATGTATAACTGATCGACACGCTAAATACAAGATATTAACAGATTTAATCAGTATCGTTGATTTTTTAAATAGTTGAAATATAAAGTTTTTATTTCAATTTCAATTGAACTTTTCCATATTAATTTGAGAGTTAAGTTATGTTGATCTGTTACATGCATTTCTAACTTATAAACTTGAACAACTTCTTAATGATATTTATCAGACCGTACGCGTACGGTCCGACCGTATGAGTATTTTGAAAAAGTACGCATACGGTCCAAATACTCATACGGTCTGGAACATATATACTAGTTCAGTGATAATGAACGCCATACTAAACTCCAAATTGTACACAAGAAACTAAGATTACAAATAATACAAGCCTAACAAGGCCAGAGGCTCCTGACTTGGGACAGGCGCAAACATGCGGCGGGTCAAACATGTTTATGATATCTCAACACTCCCCCTATACCTCTAGCCAATGCAGAAAAGTAAACGCATAACAATACGCACATTAAAATTCAGTTCAAGAGAAGTCCGAGTCTGATTTCAGAAGATGTAACCAAAGAAAATAATCAAAATGACAATAATACATAAATAACAACAGACTACTAGCAATTAACTAACATGCCCGCTAGAATGTTTTATTCATTTGAAAAAGTAGTTGACATTATACATTTGTTATATATTCTAATATGACGTGCTTCTTTCGCTTTGTAAACAACACCGTGATAAAATTCTCGATATATCTATACTTAGCGCAGACTCCAAGATGTACACAAATGGCTGTTTAAATATGCCTCCCACGTAAATCCACATGTATCGTTACCTATGTGTAAACGGTTGTGGATTTCGTTGTATTAACAGTTACAATTGAATAAAACCCTACAGAACATTTATTCTGATTCTGACGCATAACAAAAAGAATTTACACATTAGAGAACGGAAAAATGGACAAAAACAAAATAAATTAAAATTCCGCGAAATTCCAGTAATGATTTTGGCGCATTAACGTCATTTCAAAACATGACGTCATACGTATGAAAACGTCAAAGCTGTAGGTTTTTCTATTGCGTTTACCTTCTAAACTCGGATACAATTGCATTAAAATAAATTATTGAGGTAGGTGTTGCTTGTTTTCTGTTCTATTGCATTATTCGCACATTTACTGATTTCAGCAAGTCAACATGGCGGCTCCTTGGTTACAACATGTCAACAGTTAATTTGACGGTAGCTTACGATAAAAAATGTAAATTTAAAATTGCAAATGTTGGGTTTACTGAGAAGTAACAAAAAGAATCACATTATTTTTCTAGCGGTTAGTTAAGAAATCATTCATGCAGGTTTATTAAATTTGTTTTACATTTATCGAACAGTGGGTAAAATAGAACAGCCACACACACGGTGTATACCCATCATCGCTTCAGTTTTTTAATGATCGTATTTGTCCTATTAGAATCGAAATAATTCATGGAAGCCATAGATTTGTTGTAAATTTACACATGGCCTGGGCCGTGATATTCGTTAATTTTATCCCTCGCTAACGCTCAGGATAAAATTCGAATATCACGGCCCAGGCCATGTGTAAATTTCCAACAAATCTATGGCTTCCATGAATTATTTCTTAATTATTTACATTAATAATTCATAGACATATATGACATGACTATAACATATAATAATTATTGCAATTTAATAAATATCAAATTTAACTGTAAAAATTGATTTCCAGTCAGGTGATACTGCATTTTTTGCCAAAATTTATAATAAATTTCAGATTAAAAATATTGATCACATATTTATCTTATTTCAAACATAATGTTTATATAAGAATCGAATGCCTTTTTGCGCGTATTTCATTTCCGCTATAATTTTTCAAAGTCCCTATACTACGTTTCCGCAAATTTAAAGTATACGTTTCCGCAATTTGTATTTATTACTTTTCCGGAAATTTACCTGGTAAATTATAAATATTTGAATATATATTAGATAAATTATTTATGTAATTGTTTTGATAAAAAAAAAAGGTTCTAACCTTATATCTACAATATACTAGGACGTTACGCGCGATATTCGTACCTCATTGGAAAATCGGTGTAGTTGGCAAGATGCAAGTTCAAAATATATAACTTTGTGATATCATATTCATTGCTATTGTACGTGTTTTAATAATTGTTCGAAGTAAACGCAAGTGACAATCAAATAGAATTGCTTACAACAACATTTAAAAATGATTTGCTTTGTATATGTTGTAAAAGTATATGACATGTTAACAAAGTAATAAAGATACATATATGTTAACTTTAGTTTTTTTGGGGTCATAATTGTGTAACAGGAGGTGCGGTACATATACGATCGCATATTGAACAACTATTCACCAAACCAGACCTTCACGATTAAGGAGAACGCATACCGTTTAGTCACTTACAAAAGATGAGACCGGTCAAAATGGGAGCAATTTTAAAACTAGCGTACAGGGCCCAGTTTCACGAAGCTGTCTTAAACTAAGACATGTCTTAGGATGGTCTTACGACATATCTTAGTCCAAAGTGGGTTTCACAAAGCGGTCCTAAATTAGGACATCTCTTAAAGTTGGTCATAAAGTTAGGACAACGCGAGAGGTGTCTTATGATGGTATTAGGATAGTTATACGTTTATTTATAAAAATTACACTCATTTTTTATATTAATTTTGAAAAAAAATATCTTATTATTATCTAATTATCTATTCTCATGTTCCTGCTTAAAACATATATACATTGACGGATTATCAGGATTTGTCAACAATGAAAATTCGATGTATTGATATAAAAATTGCACGATTTTATCTCTTAACCTTTTAGGTAACCAATAAAGTCGAAATTGAATTCAACTCACTTGTACCAAAACAGTGTCATAATTTTATATTCTTTTTTCTTAATTTTGCATTGGAAATTTCATATTTATATTGATGTATTGTTTAAAGATAATTTATATATAAATTACAAGTTTTATCGTTTATATCAATATACAATGTTATTTCCATTGTTTTATGTAATGAAGGTCTACATATAATAGTAATGCTGCAGCTGATTTAATAAGTTTATGTAAATAAATCGGAAAAAAAACTTTGGTTTCTTTATAGTACAATCTGAATAAAATTTGGATCTATTATAATTTTCATTCGTATAGTTCTGGACAAAATATTCAATTTCATGATGTTTGATGTATAGGGAAAACGGTAGTATTACATTTTCCCAGCATTAGGTTGGCCTTTTGTGTACCCAAGACAGGGCGTAGGAAGTCAACTTAAGAACGCTGTGATTGGATGTATTAAAGGGTACAAGTTATTTTTTTATTTATCTATTAATAACTGCAGTGTGTATATTTACAATATAAATTTTAGAACCTATTGAAATATTTTCTAGAGAATTATTCGAAAATGTTGCATAATTAGTAAAGGTTGAATCTAGTGCATTTGGTTACTATGCAATTATTCTAAAAATAGTAAAATCACGTGAAGGCCGCGTGGAGTCTGCATGCACAAAGCGTGATAGATATTGTTCGGAACCAAATTGCGTTCTGAAATTCTCTTGACTTTTTATTACTTTAACGTATTCCCAATCATTTATTTATTTAGTATATTGATATATAATAAAGCCTGACGAAAGTTCATTCGGTTGTTTCGGGATTGTTCTTAAATACTCGGATACATCGGGATTTTTCAATCTCAAAATTCTGAAAATCAAGTGAAGGCTGCTTGGAGTTTGCATGCAGCAAAAAAAAAGTGAAACCTTTGGGGGAACAACGTAAAAGTAGCATGTTCTGACAGAATATTAGACTTAAGTGAAATGTTTTTGACATTTCTTTTGAAAAAGGTCGAAATGGCTGCCGTTGATATGGACACAGCAAAATTTGAAAAGTGAAGCATTTACGGTCCTTCAACAATGAGAAAAATCAAATGCTTTATATTTAGTTAGAATTTGTTTAAAAAATATGAAAAGTGAAGCATTTACGGCCATTAACAATGAGCGAAACCAAGTGCATTATATTTAGAAGTTGCTTTAAAAAATATTTAAAATGAAGCATTTTCGACCTTCACCAATGAGCTAATAGCAACTGTTGCTTAAAGAGTGTTTCGATGGAAGTCGCGAATTTCTGTATTCTTCCCATTATCATGTCATTGGTCTGTATTCTTTATTTTTGTTTAATTATTTTGTTTAAATTTCTTTATACTTTACCACCCTATTAGCCTCTATTTTTTATATTGGGATATAACAGCGTATAGTATGCATTTACAGTTTAAGATGCCATAAATAAATTAATATAACATCTGACACTACAAATTCTGTTAATAAGATATTTATTTAGGCGCTCCATATAAATAACATGATAAGAATCAATCAAGTTCATATGGACAGGTTACTCTGACATTTTTCTATAAATAGAGAATCAGGTGAAAGCTGCATGGGTTCTTATTATAGGACATTAATCACGACCAGGTCAAAAATAATGCATAATTAGTAAAGGTTGAATCTAGTGCATTTGGTTACTATGCAATTATTCTAAAAATAGTAAAATCACGTGAAGGCCGCGTGGAGTCTGCATGCACAAAGCGTGATAGATATTGTTCGGAACCAAATTGCGTTCTGAAATTCTCTTGACTTTTTATTACTTTAACGTATTCCCAATCATTTATTTATTTAGTATATTGATATATAACTTTTATTTTTTTATATTTATTTTGCAAATTATGTCATTATATTAATCAATACGTTTAGAATTATTTATGGTAAGACATACTACATTTACATGAATTTTTTCCCGTAGATCATATTTATACTTGAAAATTTAAAGAACTTGCGACAGGTTTAGGATGTCTTTGCTAAGATGATCCTAAGACAGCTTCGAGACGAGGTCTGAGATATGTCATATGATAGTCATAAGAGGATCATAAGACATGTCCTAAGATATGTCTTATGACATGTCTTAGGATAGCTTCGTGAAACCGGCCCCTGATTTTTGACGATTAAATAAACATGACATCACAATAGATGTTTGCACTAAGCGGGCAGATTATTTTAATATACGTTGATCAATTGTAATTTGAAAGAATTGAAATATTTTACCTTTTATGTCATTTCGAGAACATAGCGTTCATTATCACTGTTTCAATTGTTTTTCAATATATTTTATCGCTGCATTAAGCATAAAAATCAAAGCACTGAACCTCTAAAAATCCCGTACAAAATGAAACCGTAGAAAGCCTTTCATGTAATGCATTATAAATTAAAAATAACATAATTATTTTAAAATCAGTAAAAGTTTCCGGGTTGGCGCCTTTTAGCTGTATAAATGTATCTGAGTATTAGGTTTCAATTCTGAAAAAATAGATGCTTACGTTACTCTTTAAATTATTAATTCGTTCAATCAATGATATCTACATAGTTTATTGACAATAAAGTGCTGACCTATCAAATCACATTTAAATATTTATAACACATATATATAGTTAGGTGATGCAAGTTATAAATCTTTACACTAATATTTTGTAGGTTCTTATTTACATGGTTGTATCTTCAATACGACGGTTTTATTATTCATTTCCTAAAATGGCTAATAGAACAACTGTGTGTTTAACAACACTAGATGAGCTGAACGATGAAAAGACAGCTAAACGTATTCCGGCGATTGTATATCTTTCTGTGTCGATGGTGATTGGCATTTTGGGGAATTTATTAGTTATATGTGTATACTTTGGACCTTTGAAGAAGAATAAGAAAGCACACTGGACGTTTATCCGTTCGTTAGCTGTTTCCGATTTCCTTGTTTGTGTTGTAGTGGTTCCATTTGAACTGTTCCAGCAAACACACCAACTAACATTTCATTCTGCAGCAGCATGTCAGTTATTAAGGTCCGTCAGTGTATTTTCTACGATCGTTTCTTCATTCCTTGTGCTTTTTATGTCAGCTCACCGTGTACGACTGGTTTGTCAACCATTAAAACAACAACTCACTTCTAGACAAGCAATCTACTGTATAATTACAATTGCTGTCATAGGTGTAGTGTTTGCATGGCCAGAGGCGGCTCTGAGTGGAATTAGTATGGAAACATTGCAATGTAATTTGACTGGATATGACTGCAGTTTTTCAGACAGGTTTGAAGACAAATGGTTTACCACAGCCTATAGTGCTGTTCTGCAAAGTATTTTCCTGATCTGTATTGTCGGCCTGATTATTATGTATTCTGTAATAGCATATACCACTATAAATTTTGATGAATCTAAATCTCGAAAAATGACGATTATTGCATTTGCTATAAGCTTCGGATTCATTTTAAGTTATTTGCCGTTCGTTAGTGTCAAATTGAATGCTTCAATTAAAGCAGGACGATTTATCAAAAATGATGTGACGGACGCAATATTCCCGATCCTTGGTCGTATGTTTATTTTAAACAATATTATCAATCCAATTTTGTATCTATTTCTTGATGTTACTTTTCGTGAAGAGTCTAAAAAATTGTTTCAGAACTTTAAAATCAAACCTATCTAGTGCGAAACATTTATAAATAACACAAGTATTCCGATGTACATATTCTTGCAACTTTTTAGAAATATATGAATTAAGTGAATTTGTAGCATTCTTTTTCGCACTTTTGAATGTGTCCTGGTAATTACTTCGGAAATTCTAAAAATCCTACGATCATATATCAGGAAAGGAGGGATAAACTTAATAGGGATAAAAACCCAACAAAGTAAAATTGTAAATGCTCTAGACAAGATATTATTTTACTCACAGTTATTATATTACAGTTAAGCAGTATGGCTCCACATGAGAATCACATAGACAGTTACTAGTATTCGTTACATTTGTATTAGTTATTATATTGGCATTTCACAGTTGCGTATATTGTTTTGATAGAAAACTCACAAAAATAAATTATAGAAAAACATGTGTTGCACATCTTTTTTACCAAATTTACAAATCATTGAATATTGTTAAACTTAACAGACTTAAGGATGGATATAAAAGATTATGAATGAATTTTTATTGCATTAGCAACACCATGGTTATAGCATAATACA
The DNA here is from genome assembly GCF_965363235.1 of Mytilus galloprovincialis. Lineage (NCBI taxonomy): Eukaryota > Metazoa > Mollusca > Bivalvia > Mytilida > Mytilidae > Mytilus > Mytilus galloprovincialis. Next base: position 35,921,781 of record NC_134844.1, on the reverse strand, counting down.
AGGTATATACATATATGAAAAATAATATTTTAATATCATGCACTTAAATTGTTTATATCACAGTATGTGATAGTATGCATTTTCAAATTCCCTTGAAATTGTCTGCTAAATGGTAATAATTGTATTGAAAGTAGATAAAATAGAATGAAATTCAAAACAGTGTGGCTGTGGCCATTGATTGACACATTAAATTCATCCATTAACTGGGACAATTTAGGTGAACGTTTGTATATATAACGACCACTGATCACTATGTACTTTTTAAAGACACTTAAACTATGGGGCCGGGCCACCAAAGGTTCTCAACACCTCAATAAAGTAATTCGAAAAATTAATCAGAAATAACACGATGTTTTGATTTATACCAATTATATAAATCAAAACATAAAGGTTATTCCTGATTATTTTTTCGAATTACTTTATAATTAAAGGCGTTAAGAAACCTTTGGTGACCCCACAGTTTAAATGTCTATGGTAGGTACGTCGTGAACAGTGGTCGTTACAGACAAACGTTCACGTAAATTGTCCCAGTCAATGGATGAATTTAATGTGTCAATCAATGGCCACAGCCACACTGTTTTGAATTTCATACTAAACACACTTCGTGTAATTTATTTGAAACTAAAAACGTTTGTATTAAAGTTTCAAAAAATACTAATAGTCCATTAGATTTTTATGAAAATAAATTAATAGAAAATCGTTAAAAGTAAGATTTTTGTTATAATTCTATGAAAAACAATTTTATCAAAAAATATCAATAAAGCATTTTACAATACATACATTTACGTAACAATAGACAGGTCAAACAGGTTCACAATTTCATTTTGTAATTAAATACCTTAATTACTATTGCGTTAAGCTTACCATTATATTAACAGGTACATGTACTTTGAACTATAAACTCATCAGAGACCTGGATTACAATTCTGTACGCCAGACGCTATTTTTTTTCTAAAAAAGATCCATCAGTGATCAGCGACGCTCGAATTTAAAAAGATTAAAAGTCCAGACAACTTTGAAAACTTTTAATAATTTTTCTGAAATATTATGTCCCAACATCTTGTAAAAACAAAGAGTACTACATGTAACAAATAAATCATTGGATATACGCAAACACGACTGATTTTTAATCAATAAATTTGCCTTTTTCAAAGTCTTCAAATGAGCTATAGTTTTCTCGTTTGAATTGTTTTACCTTTTCATTTCGGGGCCTTTTATAGCTGACTATGCGGTATGGGATTCGCTCGTTGTTGAAGGCTGTACGGTGATTTAAGTTGTTAAATTCTGTGTTGTTTTGGTCTCGTGTGGACAGTTGTCTCTCATTGGCCATAATACCACATCTTTTTTATGTGGCTGTTATTCCACGTCGAAAAATACTCAGTGAGGTCACTCACTGAGAACTTCAAATTAAAATCAAATGCAAGTTTTGATTTTTTATAGCACACACTTGTTTGTCTTATAACCTATATACTTCAGCAAGTTATAATATACAGAAATAAAAGAAAGATGAATGATGTAATGCATTAATTGTTTACAGAAATAAAAGAAAGATGAATGATGTAATGCAATAATTGTTTACAGAAATATAGAAAGATGAATGATGTAATGCATTAATTGTTTACAGGAATAAAAAAAGGATGAGTGTTGTAATGCATTTAAATTGTTTACAGAAATAAAGAAAGATAAATGATGTAATGCATTAATTATTTACAGGAATAAAAGAAAGATGCATGATGTAATGCATTAATTGTTACAGGAATAAAAGAAAGATGAATGATGTACTGCATTTATTGTTTACAGGAATAAAAGAAAGATGCTTGATGTAATGCATTAATAGTGAACAGGAATAAAAGAAAGATGAATGATGTAATGCATTAATAGTTTACAGAAATAAAATAAAGATGAATGATGTAAAGCATTAATTGTTTACAGGAATAAAAGAAAGATGCTTCATGTAATGCATTAATAGTGAACAGGAATAAAAGAAAGATGAATGATGTAATGCATTAATAGTTTACAGAAATAAAAGAAAGATGAATGATGTAATGCATTAATAGTTTACAGAAATAAAAGAAAGATGAATGATGTAATGCCTTAATTGTTTACAGGAATAAAAATAAGATGCATGATGTAATGCATTAATAGTTTACCGGAATAAAAGAAAGACGAATGATGTAATGCATTAATAGTTTACAGGAACTAAAGAAAGATGCATGATGTAATGCATTAATTGTTTAAAGGAATAAAAGAAAGATGCATAATGTAATGCATTAACTGTTTACAGAAATAAAAGAAAGATGAATGATGTAATGCATTAATAGTTGACAGGAATAAAAGAAAGATGAATGATGTAATGCCTTAACTGTTTACAGGAATAAAAGAAAGATATATGATGTAATGCATTAATAGTTTACAGGAATAAAAGAAAGATGAATGATGTAATGCATTAATAGTTTTCAGAAATAAAAGAAAGATGCATGACGTAATGCATTTAAAGGTTTACAGGAATAAAAGAAAGACGAATGATGTAATACATTAATAGTTTACAGAAATAAAAAAAAAAGATGAATGATGTAATGCATTAATAGTTTACAGGAATAAAAGAAAGATGAATGATGTAATGCATTAATGGTTTACAGAAATAAAAGAAAGGTGAATGATGTAATGCATTAATAGTATCAGGAATTAAAGAAAGATGTATGATGTAATGCATTAATTGTTTACAGGAATAAAAGAAAGATGCATGGTGTAATGCATTAACTGTTTACAGATATAAAAGGAAGATGAATGATGTAAAGCATTAATAGTTTACAGGAATAAAAGAAAGATGAATGATGTAATGCATTAACTGTTTACAGAAATAAAAGAAAGATGCATGACGTAATGCATTAAAAGTTAACAGGAATAAAAAAAAAGACGGATGATGTAATACATTAATAGTTTACAGAAATAAAAAAAGATGAATGATGTAATGCATTAATAGTTTACAGAAATAAAAGAAAGATGAATGATGTAATGTATTAATAGATTACAGAAATAAAAGAAAGATGAATAATGAAATTCATTAATTGTTTACAGAAATAAAAGAAATTTTTTACAGGAATAAAAGAAAGATGCATGATGTACTGACTAATAGATTACAGAAATAAAAGAAAGATGCATGATGTAATGCATTAATTGTTTACAAGAATAAAAGAAAGATGCATGCTGTAATGCATTAATTGTTTACAGGAAAAAAACAAAGATGTATGATGTAATGCATTAATAGTTTACAGGAATAAAAGAAAGATGAATGATGTAATGCATTAATAGTTTACAGGTATACAAGAAAGATGAATGATGTAATGCATTAATTGTTTACAGGAATAAAAGAAATATGAATGATGTAATGCTTTAATTGTTTACAGGAATAAAAGAAAGATGCATTATGTAATGGATTATTAGTTTACAGGAATTAAAGGAAGATGAATGATGTAATGCCTTAATTGTTTACAGGAATAAAAGGAACATGAATGATGTAATGCATTAATTGTTTACAGAAATAAAAGAAACATGAATGATGTAATGCATTAATATTTTACAGGAATAAAAGAAAGATGCATGATGTAATGAATTAATTGTTTACAGGAATAAAAGAAAGATGCATGATGTAATGCATTAATAGTTTACAGGAATAAAAGAAAGATGAATGATGTAATGCATTAATTGTTTACAGGAATAAAAGAAAGATGAATGATGTAATGCATTAATAGTTTACAGGAATAAAAAAAAGATGAATGATGTAATGCATTAATTGTTCACAGGAACAAAAGAAAGATGCATGATGTTAAGCATTTATAGTTTACAGCAATAAAAGAAAGATGCATGATGTAATGCATTAATAGTTTACATGAATAAAAGAAAGATGCATGATGTAATGCATTAACAGTTTACATAATAAAAGAAAGATGCATGATGTAATGCATTAATAGTTTACAGGAATAAAAGAAAGATGCATGATGTAGTGCATTAATAGATTACAGAAACAAAAGGAAGATGCATAATGCAATGCATTTATAGTTTCAGGGGCTTTATTTAAAGAGTAAACCGCTTCCAAAGCTTCAATAATTTCCTTCATCTTAATAGCAGCGAATGTATGTATTTTTACGAGAAAATAAAAATAGACTGTGAAAAAATATATGCAATCTGACTAGGCAGAAGGCACTGTGCTGGTGTAAACATTCATCCCTGAAAACTCCCGCAATTCTTGCAACGTTTAGATCTTTATTTCGCTGTATTCTTCTTATTTCTTTTGAGGTAGTCAAATATTTGGTGCAGGCATTTTCATATAGAACATGGTGGATTAAACCATGTCTTATAGCTAGCAAAACCTATCACTTGTACCACAGTCGCATAAAATTCCATTAAATTGACAACGATGTGCGAACAAATTAAACAGACACTATAGGTATAAATGTAAAAAATAGGGGAACAACAGTCAACATTGTGTTAATTTATCATAAAAAACAAACAAATATAGAAACACACATTTACCATGGCACAATACACAATGCCGGATAAGTACAGAGCCACGTCATATTGTTGTGCCTAGGGGCAGGATTTTATATAAAAAAAAAAGAAGATTTGGTATGATTGCCAATGAGACAACTCTCCACAAGAGACTTAAATGACACAGAAATTAACAACTATAGGTCATCGTACGGCCTTCAACAATGAGCAAAGCCCATAACGCATAGTCATCTCTAAAAGGCCCCGAAATGACAATGTAAAACAATACAAACGAGAAAACCAACGGCCTTATTTAGTTTGGTTTGTTTATATCATGTTTTATTTTTTTTCTTGTGTTGCTCAGAGAGTTCATTTCTACTTTTGTGAATAACCCATCAAGATCATGAGTTTTCACTTTTAAATTATTGGTTTTTTTTTCGAAATAAAAGGTTCAGCTAAGAGATGACCCTCACTGCAAGCAACCAACAGTTTCCCTGGTTGGGATTTTTTTTAGGACACTTTAAGGAACTTGGTCAGGTCATAAATATGTATATCCGTTTATTCTATCTCGACTCTTTCAAGTTCAAGAGTCTTACCCTAAATTAGGTAATTTATATTGCCTTCCAAATACCGTTTTGATCCCTAACATCACTGCAGAGACATTAATTGTTGAAATCCGGATAGAGCTGTACAAATTTGTGTAGCTCATGTTTGTGGTATACAATATGTTCCGCAAGTTTATTGTTTTTATTTGATATTAACTTAATATTAGGTAGGAATACACAGTTAGGATTGTTAGTTTCGCGGTTAAAAGTATATAAGAATTAAGAATAATGAAAAGTGTTGCTATGAAAGTGTTTTTAATGGATTCCAGAGAAGAGATTGAACCCTTTTTTGTTCATAGGAAGTGTAAACTTCGGGTTCATATTAATGTCCATTCTAGTAGTGACTCTGAAATTATATCAGCATATGTTGACTGTTTTGGAATGATGTGAATAGTTATCAAAGGTACCAGGATTATAATTTAGTACGCCAGACGCGCGTTTCGTCTACATAAGACTCATCAGTGACGCTCATATCAAAATATTTATAAAGCCAAACAAGTACGAAGTTGCAGAGCATTGAGGATCCAAAATTCCAAAAAGTTGTGCCAAATACGGCTAAGGTAATCTATTCCTGAGATAAGAAAATCCTTAGTATTTCGAAAATTCAAAGTTTAATATTCAGGAAATTTATAAAAATGACCAATTAATTGATATTCATGTCAACACCGAAGTGCTGACTACTGGGCTGGTGATACCCTCGGGGACGAAACGTCCACCAGCAGTGGCATTGACCCATAAATATGATGTCAAGGTCAAATAAAACCTGCGCGACTGACATATAGATAAAAAAAATGTGTCCATACACCAAATATAGTTGACCTATTGCATATAGTAATAGAAAAATAGACCAAAACTCAAAAATTTTACTTTAACCCCTGAACCATGAAAATGAGGTCAAAGTCAGATGACACATGTTAACTAGACATGTACACCTTACAATCATTCCATACACCAAATATAGTAGACTTATTGCATATAGTATAAGAAAAACAGACCAAAACACAAAAACTTAACTATAACCACTGAACCATGAAAATGAGGTCAAGGTCATATGACACCTGCCTGCTGGGCATGCACACCTTACAGTCCTTGCATACACCAAATATACTAGACCTATTGCTTACAGTATCTGAGATATGGACTTAACCACCAAAACTTAACCTTGTTCACTGATCCATGGAATGAGGTCGAGGTAAAGTGAAAACTGTCTGACGGACATGAGAACCTTGCAAGGTACGCACATACCAAATATAGTTATCCTATTACTTTACATTACAAAAAATCTTAACTATTTTTTCAAGTAGTCACTGAACCATGAAAATAAGGTCAAGGGCATTGGACATATGACTGATGGAAAATGCGTAACATTAGGCATCTATATACAAAGTATGAAGCATCCAGGTCTTCCACCTTCTAAAATATAAAGCTTTTAGGAAGTTAGCTAACACCCCTGCTGCATCCGCCATATCACTATCCCTATGTCGAGCTTTCTGCAACATAAGTTGCAGGCTCGACAAAAAATAAGTAAAATAGGGGAATTTCTCTCTTTGACGTCATACAACAATAGTCATTGTCAAGACTTCGATAACTGCGGATCAAAACAAATTGTGAATGCGTAGAAAAAAGATATAGTTCCTTACATGTTTTACATTAATTTCTTTAAAAAAAAGCAATTTGCCAATGTAATAAAAAGAATAACTAATTTAAGAAATCAAATATCAAAAAATATTCAACTTGCGACCGAGCAACACTGATAATTAACTCATGCGCTACACGTATTCGTGAATTAATGTGTTGTTCGGTCACTCGTTGAAATTTTTTCTCTATTTGAATTCTTTGATTAGTTATTCTATAAATACCATTTAGAAATAAATATTAGAATGCAGTGTTTAATGGGTTTACTTCTTATATTGTAGCAAAAAGTAGAACAGGCCAGGTTGTATTTTAAAGCCGGTTACAAAGGAAAAGACTTGGTGGAACAAATAAGAAAAATAAATATGCAGACAGATATCAATAAAAAAGTAAGTGATCTTGGGCAGTCACTAAGACTTTTGTGACCGACATTTTAGAGAGAGAAAAAGATGAATATGAGTCAAATTACCTTTATACAAGTCAGCTATACAGTGTGATGCTTTTTCTGATTCAACATTTGAAAACTTCCTGTTCCTGCTTCCCCTTACATATTTTTAGACTTAATTATCCACTTGTGGCGGGGGTATCATCAGTGAGCAGAAGCTCGCAGTTTAACTTGTATCATACTGTGATCTATGTCCATTCCACATGGGTATAGACATTACATTTTCAATATATTTATATCGAGGACATGCAAGGTGTAAAATGTTGACAAATGATATGCCTGTCCATGTCAAGATTCAAATATTCCAAGCATGGCATGCTATAGTTATTTCAATTTTTATAAAACAAATTTGAATATTTGTACTTCAAGGCAGACCCATATAACACAGTAGCTATTTTATATGAAACAAAAAAGGAACTGTTTCCCTATGTTAGAAATTAATTGAAACAGGTGAACTTGTCTCAAAAATGATTTCATTTAATTTCTTAGCTAGAAACATCATCTGTTTGTCGAAAAACAACTTGTGTTGCTGTTTTATGGAAATAAGAACATGGCTGTGTTCAAAAAACAAAATAATAACTTCGCTTAAGAATGCATAGTAAATACCCGAGATAAATTTCATGAGTGTGAAAATATGGTGACAAATGCCCAAGAAGTCAAAGTTTTGAAAAGTGTATAGAACATGGTCCACGTAAGTCTTCCAGTGTATTGAACAAGAGTGATCATAATATTTAGGGTCATATAAAAAAGAAGATGTGGTATGATTGAAATGAGACAACTGTCAAAGAGACCAAAATGACACAAACATTGACAACTCTGGGTCACAGTACGGCTTTCAACAATGAGCAAAGCCCATACCACATAGTCAGCTATAAAAGTCCCCGATATGGCAATGTAAAACCATTCAAACGAGAAAACTAACGGCCTTATTTATATTAAAAAATGAACGAAATACAATATGTAACAAAAATCAGTGGGATCAAATAATTTTATACCTGAAATAGTCTTTGTAGATAATTTTATGATGAATGTAAAATTTGTTAATTCTACATTTGCATTTAATGTTATATTTTTATTTTTTCCTCCACACCTTAACTGAAGACAGCTGCAGCACAATTAAAAGCATGTCATCATACTCCGAGAGTTATATTTGTTTTATAAGTTTAGTGAAAAGATTTGAAGCTAAGCAGGGATGTCATCAGAATATTCCACAAAAGGATTAAATGCAATAACTTAAACAGTCAAAAACAGTTAAATTATGAATCAAATATACTATAATTGTCCAACAACAGCATCACTACCTCCACATATATTTATGGTTCCATTTCCTATAGAGGCATTTTGTAAAGAGTTTTATGATCATTATTACTCCATGTTTGTTGTAATTAATATGATTTATGATTGTCGATGGCATTTGCATGACTTTTTAGCAAGTACTAAACTACCCCCACAAAAGTGCCCGTAAATTTCGACGTCGTCATAAAAAATATCAAACTCCCCGGCAGTTCCAGTTCCGATCCGCATACGGGCCCGAATACTACTCTACACTAATCACTGCCTTCGGCTTTTTTCGTAGCCCGCTCTTCAAGATGTTTGACCCGGATTGACCTTTTGTTGCTACTGAAGCCAAGATGGCTGATACTTAAGCTTCAGATAATAACACACCCGTTGTGTTCTGAAAACAATAGTTGTAAGCTAAAAACAAAAATGCATATAATCAAAATAATATAAATAATTGTTTATTCATTAGGAAAAAAAAATTCTTCACAGTATGCAGTAGAAAATCATATTTTTTGTGTTTACGTTTGTCGTCTGCACGTATCGAATGAGCAGCTATCAATATCAATCATAGGCCTATACAGTACACTGAAATCATGATTATTGCAAATTAGACATAAACGTGTGCAGACGATTTAAGTCTTCACGATTAAGCTCCAGCTCGCTGCCCAAAGACAGTACCAGACACAGCATTTGGCCATTACTGCTTCTGACTTTTGTCAGTTTTGGCAGTAAAAATGCTGCGATATTTTAAATTTACTGACAAGAGCTTTTAGAAAACAATAAAAAAAAATGGATTTGAAGATATTTTGTAAAAGACTTATTTCCGTTTATCTAAGACAAATTTGCACAATTAATTATAAAAAAGGGGTTATTTATGTCACATACAACATATGACTTCAAATATTAATGTCAAAACATAGGCCAGGGTTGTAGCGAACAAACAAGGATGTATTCCTGCAATAGAATATGTACTTTAAATATAATACCAAAAACAACAGTATTGCATTCCATTGTTTTCTTTTTATGCTATAGATGTTTGTGAGATCATTAGATAGAAGTGAGGAAAAGAAAAGGAAATGGAATAAAGAAAACAAAATAAATTAGGTATTTGAGTTTTTATAAAATACATCATTTGTTTCTGATATTGTTTGTTATTTGCATGTATTAATTTCTTTATCAAATAATGAAAAATTGCTATTAAAATGTATCTCGACTTGCAGTTGAATTAAAAAAGAATGCGCAATATTTACAATTGCATTATGAAGGAGCAAGCAAGTTATGTGTTCTAATACTTTTTGAAGTCAATCTAAGATTTAAGTTTATAAATATATGTGTCGCACAAAAATACTCAAAATATGTCATTATTCCTTTAAATTTAAAGAATATTTGAAGAAATTTGATAGATGTGTGTGAAATATGACTCCCTTTCAACACTTTTATATTATTTCTGTCATATTTCAAAAATGCACTTACATATACCACTATCTTAATTTTTCATATATATATTAAAAAATAGTATATTGCTTTTATTTCAACATAAAACAAAATATTATTAATTATACTCATCCTTATTTCATTATAACTTTCAGCTGCATCTACCAGAGGAACTCAATAATTTAGCTTGTACAAAGTCATTGATTTAGTTTCTTTATGGATTAATACACTTATTGCTAAAACATTGATAAGAATGACACTTTCAGAAATTATGAAACAGCTTTAGAATTCATCAGATGAAGTCCATGATTGGTACATCAAACATTAGCAAGTGTAAGTATCTTTACTATGCAAAAAAAAATTATGTGTATACTGTTAAAAAATTTTGATGCTGATTTTATTGTGTATGTATATATGTTTATTGTGTTTATTGTGTTAATATATGTTGGTCACAAACTGTAAAGTTTATACGACAATAAAATACTTGATTTGAGTATATAACAAATGAATCATGCCAGTTTAATTTGATTTATTTCTGTGATATTGAAAATTAACTTTTAAATGTCTACAATGTGTACATCATTGAAGTATATTTCAGTAAATAAAAAGAAAAAAGTTTACTTACAAATGATCTGCTTAGCACAAAAATGGTTATATTACTTTCACAATCTGATTGAGTTAATCCAAAATTTAAATGCAAAGGGTAAATTTACATAATGGCATGTTTACATTACTATATATTTTAACTTTCTTTTTTATAATAGTTCTTTTCTTTTAAAACAAAATTTATTAGTTGTTTAAAAGACAATCATATAGCATATAAAATGCTAATTTAAGGCAATAACCAGTTTTATTTCTTTCTTCCATCACATGTTCCAACACAATTTAGTTATAACTATTCAGATTTAAAATATTAAAATATGTGTTATTATATTTCCAGATCATCAATATCTCAACATGAATATTTGAAGAAAATCTAGTTACTTCACAAGCCTTGGAATCATGATATGGACATCCACATAAATTGAATCAAAAAAATGGAAAACAACACGTTTTATAATTTATTGCGTCCGAAGCGCTTTTCTGGATTTACCTTCATCAGGAATCAACTTATCACCACGGGTGACCAATAAATTCTGACAAGACTATAAATGAAGTGAAAATTTAAATGTATACAAAATGGTTGTATTTTAAAAGTTCTGAACATTTTTAATTTCCTTTCATTGTTGTTTATTAAAACATTGTCTTCATATTTTTGTCAATCACTAGCCAGTAAACACTAAAGTTGCGAGCTTGAATCCAGCTCTTGCATGTGAACTTGACTCCAAACTTAATTGTGTAGGATTGTCAGTTTTCCCATCAAGGTCAGTGCTTTTCTCCAGGCACTCTGGCTTCCACCACCAACAAAAACTGATAGCCTCAATATATTCAAAATGTTGCACTTTAAAGTAACACTCAAACAATCAAATTCATATTTCTGTCATTACCATATTATAATTTTCAAGTAAAACACACTTACTGCAAGGTCTCTAAATAAAAAGATTAACCCACATGAAAAATATGGGACATTTCAATGGAGAAAATTAAGTCTTATTTATTTAAGGAATGACTGTAATAGTTTTTCTGTCTATGAAGAAATAACATGAAAAATTTGGTGCACACTGAATAACGCGTATAGCGGGTTATTTTAACAGTGTGCACCACATTTTTTATGTTATTTCGAATAGACAGAAAAAATATTAGTCATTTCTTATAATTTAATTCTAAATTCCATTTTAAACCGTGGAAAACCATAAAAAAACGTTGATGACGTCACGGTCACATGATTAAATTATGTATATGGGCTCATAACAAAATAACGTCAACCAATCAGAAGATGTGTTACAACCGAAATTAAATTATTACAGAATAATTTATGAAAAACATTTATGACAAGTATAAACTAACAACCACTGATCTATAGGCTCCAGACTTGGGACATGCACATAACAAATATGGATTTTGAATGCATGTTTGTGATTGCTAAGTGATATACTGAACCTGGAACAGTGGTCTTAGCAACACACAACACTTAAAAAGTCAGATGAAATAGGCTCTTATTGTCAAATTGATAGAATTTTCAAAGGAAGGGAACATTTTTGTAAATAACAATTTGTTTTTTTGGATGGTAGTTTTGTTTAGATAGACGAGTCTTCTTTTTTTTTTGGATGTTTGTTTTGTTTTGATAGACGAGTCTTAACTATCAAAATAATTCAGCATACCGGTATGAATAACGGGAAAGGTGGAGAAAAGGTACATTGAACAATATACCAACTATACCATAGATGAAAAAATAAGTAATATAGTTTTCCACAACTCATGAAATGGAACTACTTTCACAAATGACCATACTGTTTCCTAAATGCTTTACTTGGTGTTGAAGGCTTTCTACTTGATTACAATTGCTTAAATAAACATAATTGGTTGTTTGTGGATAGTTGTCTTATTGGTAATCGCCTCACTTACTCTCAGTGTTGAAGACTTTCAATTTTATTATAATTCCTTGAATCAAACACATATGTTCTTGCATGTTAAGTTGTCTCATTGGTAATCCTATCACTTGTGTACTTGTTCTGCATAAATCAATAGGATCATAAAGAATCCAAATCAACAAAAACATATTGCTTATCGTTTCAAAAAGAAAACTTTACCATAAAAACTTAACATTGACCAATAAATGAGGTCAAGGTAGATGACACCTTCCAGATAGTCATTTGCACCTCACATTTGTTAAGTCAATTCCATAGTATCAGAAAAACATACCAAATCATCAATCTAAACATTAACCCATGAAGTGTAAAACTGTGGTCAAGGTCATTCAACATTCCATACATAACACAATTATTTCACCGAACATAGCAGACTTATGGTTAAGGTAAATGAGAATCAGACAATAATCAATGTTCCAAGAAATGTGGTCAAGTTCAGGCAAACCCTGTCTTACAGACATGTATAGCATACAAAGCAACCCACTGACCAAATATGGATTAGACAATGGACACAAAACAAAAGGCAACTTAAAAGAAGGCATCTTGAAACTACAACTCTTACAAATAGTCATTTCATTCACCTTCATTCAGTACCACATTTTATCATGTTGCTCATTTTCCAACATGTTGACAAAAGTCAAAAACAAAAACTTCAGTGGTTGTAGTTTGGTGTTTTTTTTATATCAGATTAGGACTATTCCAGAAAAAAATGTATGGTGGGTTGGAAGGCAGTTTTTGTCAGCACCCGCCACCCAGACAATTGTAATTGAGAATTATAGTGCATTAGAGTGAAAAGTTGGTCTGAAACCCATCACACATGTATTATTAATACAATGTGCCTTCAAACCCCCCATACATTTTTTTCTGGAATAGCCCTTATTCATTTTTGGGGCTCTTTAAAGCTTGTGGATTGATATGAGCGAAGACTGTTTTGAAGGCCTTACTTTGACATGTGTAATGGATTACTTGTACAAATTTTGACTTGGATCAAAAGTTGACTCACTGGCAATAATATCACCTCTTATCGGGGTCATTCATAATAGTCAACCACTTTCCCAAAATGTACACCTGGGGTGAGAGGGTTAACAATAAAAAAAAAATACTGTACATTTCTTTTTTCTTTTTGGAAAACCGGAAAATGGTATCTGTATACTTTTTTTTCTAACAAAACACAAGCATCACAGATTTATGTCATCAAATAAAACAGTCGGACATGTTTAAGTTTATTTGCACTCAACTATAAAAGAAAGAATCTTTACAGTTAAACACAAGTTATGGCCTATTTTAGGCACTGTTGGTATCATAACTCTTAAAGTCAATCCTTAGGTTCCTTTTTGTTTTGTTTTAAATGTACAGGTGAAATTTCAAAAATATCCATTCACTGAAACAAAAAATTATTGACCGGAACCAGAGGTGTTTTCAGACAACAATGATGACGACATCATACCACTATACTATTTTTTATGGTATAACCAAGAAAATGTATTTTTTTCATATGATGTTTTGAAACTACGCCTCTATGATCAGTTTATATGTATGTTCGATTGTGAAAAATTGGATATTTAGAATATGTTCAAAATTGACTTTTGTTTAGAAAAATATTTACTTCTTGATGTCAATGTTAAACTCTTAGCACAACTTAGATGTGGTTCACTTAAACTCAACATTGAAACTGGTACATATAATAATGTGCCTCGTAATGAAAGACTATGTCAATGTTGCAATATGAAAGCTATTGAAAATGAATACCATTTTGTAATGATTTGTCCAGCCTATAGACATCTGCGTTTAAGATGTTTGCCTAAATATTATTGTTCTTGGCCTAATATGTCAAAATGTTTATCACTTATTCAAACAAGTTCAAGAACTTCGGTATTAAAACTTTGTTGTTTGTTAAATGAAAACTGGAAACTACAGTCACAACTGATAAAGTAGATTATATATGGTACTATCTGCTTGATATGTGTTTTTTTTTGGTGTTTTTTTGTTATTATTTTCCTTTCTGTTTTCATTTATATTATGTCGCTTACTATATTATATATGTTGTTGATGCTATAGCATTATATTATATGCTGATTTGCAATAAACTTATTACAATTACAATTACTATACGAAACCCACTAAAATGTTTGCATTCATATGAACAGTATTTGTCTAAAATACACAGATGATTAAACTTTTTATTTCATTTTTTTTATATCAACAATTCTTTGTTTAAAATAACTGAATGTCAATTTCTTAGTTTGCAAAAAAGTCATTTAACTGTATTACTGAAATTAAAAAAATACAGCCAAGTTTTTCTTTTTCTGGATCATCATCCTCCTCCAATTATATACATTTTCTTCTCAACAACTATCCAAAAGATAAATTCTGTGGCTGATTGATGGAGTAAAGGAAAAAAGTTCCGGAACGGAAACGATCACTGTACGGAGTTTGAAAAAATATCTGACATCACAATGGAAAAGTAAACAACCGATACCGGAAACACTAAAAGTAACTTGCCCGAGAGGCACTATTATGGGTTTTTGTGCACGAGATGCACCTGATATGGGTTATCAGCCCGAGTGGGAAATTATGGCTTGTGTACTTCTTTCTGCTCATTACACATACGCAAAATCTGTCATATCAATGCTAAGTATATAATAAACATGTATAAAACAAAGGAGCTATCTAAAAAAATATTCATACCATAATAAAAAATTTGATGTTTGGATTGAATTAAGAAACTGTACTCAAACTAAATGTTGCATCAAGAAAAAAAAACACAGCTAAATATAGAATAATATTATAGGAAGTTTCATTTTTGATACTGACTATATCATGTGGAATATCTAGACGAGCCCGTTAGGGCAAGTTTAGATATTCCGCATGATATGGTCAGTATCAAAAACGAAACTACCTATTATTCTGTTTTCCGGTAATTTTGGGGTCACACATTGTATTGCCTGATATTTTCAGTGATACAGCCAGTTCGTTGATACTCGAAATTATTAGGCAGTAAGATCAAAGGGAAAATATACGAATTACAGATAATTATATTTCTTGCGCATTCATCCCACATTTAAATCTGTTATAGTTAAGTTGAGTCCTCACAATAAACTAAAAGTAAAAACACAATATGATGTAAAATATTTATATGTTCAGCTTGTCTATTGACAACAAATTACACTCTGCCTACCTATTGTTAGCAAACATCCAAGCAAACATAGCAAGCAAGTTGATCAAAGTTTTGTTTTACATGCTTTTATAGAAGAGCTGTAAATAAGACGTAGACAACGGTTTTGAAAAAATAAGTTAGATACTTATCTTTTATTTCAGAAAAAAAATCAGACGCAAATTTGTTCCAGAAGTTTTTAGTGCATACTGTCACTCACTGACAACAAGACCAGTGTGTAACAATGGTGAAGAGACGCAACTTTCTGCTCCAGAAGAGGTCGACATAGATGAATCTGTAGCTGATACACAACCACCTGCTCCTGAATCCGCAACTCAAAATTTTCATATTGATATTTTTATTAAAAGTAAGGGAAGGAAATTGTAATTACTGAGGAAGCCCAGAGAGTTATTGATTTTTATAAATCTATTCTAGACAAAGCTTCCTTTGGAAGAGTAAAATAAAAGTTTAATGGATTGAATTAAGAAACTGTACTCAAACTAAATGTTGCATCAAAAAAAAAACCACAGCTAAATATAGAATAATAGGTAGTTTCATTTTTGATACTGACTATATCTGTGGAATATTTAGACGAGCCCGTTAGGGCGAGTTAAGATATTCCACATGATATGGTCAGTATCAAAAACGAAACTACCTATTATTCTGTTTATCTGTAATTTTGGGGACACACAATGTATTGCCTGATATTTTCAGTGATGCAGCCAGTTCGTTGATACTCGAAATTATTAGGCAGTAAGATCAAAGGGAAAATATACGAATTACAGATAATTATATTTCTTGCGCATTCATCCCACATTTAAATCTGTTATAGTTAAGTTGAGTCCTCACAATAAACTAAAAGTAAAAACACAATATGATGTAAAATATTTATATGTTCAGCTTGTCTATTGACAACAAATTACACTCTGCCTACCTATTGTTAGCAAACATCCAAGCAAACATAGCAAGCAAGTTGATCAAAGTTTTGTTTAACATGCTTTTATAGAACAGCTGTAAATAAGACGTAGACAACGGTTTTGAAAAAATAAGTTAGATACTTATCTTTTATTTCAGAAAAAAAATCAGACGCAAATTTGTTCCAGAAGTTTTTAGTGCATACTGTCACTCACTGACAACAAGACCAGTGTGTAACAATGGTGAAGAGACGCAACTTTCTGCTCCAGAAGAGGTCGACATAGATGAATCTGTAGCTGATACACAACCACCTGCTCCTGAATCCGCAACTCAAAATTTTCATATTGATATTTTTGTTAAAAGTAAGGGAAAGGAAATTGTAATTACTAAGGAAGCCCAGAGAGTTATTGATTTTCATAAATCTATTCTAGATAGAGCTCTTACAAAAGAACTGGGTTTGAAAAGTAAAATAAACCTTTAATGTAAGTTATAAGTCAAAACTAAGGGAAAGGAAATTGTAATTACCGAGGAAGCCCACAGAGTTATTGATTTTCATAAATCTATTCTAGATAAAACTCTTACAAAAGAACTGGGTTTGAAAAGTTACATAAACCTTTAATGTAATTTATAAGTCAAAACTAAGGGAAAGGAAATTGTAATTACTGAGGAAGCCCACAGAGTTATTGATTTTCATAAATCTATTCTAGATAAAACTCTTACAAAAGAACTGGGTTTGAAAAGTTACATAAACCTTTAATGTAATTTATAAGTCAAAACTAAGGGAAAGGAAATTGTAATTACTGAGGAAGCCCACAGAGTTATTGATTTTCATAAATCTATTCTAGATAAAACTCTTACAAAAGACAAAAATATTTACTTTGACTTAAATGTCAGATAAAAATGTTCAAAAAATATAAATTCATTCACAATGTCCTGCTCATGAAAATGATAATAGATATGACTCGGAAGTCGAGACTCAACCAATTGCTCATGAAACTTCAACTCAAAAAAATGATATTGATATAAAAACTAAGGGAAAGGAAATTGTAATTACTAAGGAAGCCCAGAGAGTTGTTGATTTTCATAAATCTATTCTAAATAAAGCTCTTACAAAATAACTGCCTTTGGATGGGTAAAATAAACCTTTAATGTAATTACTAAATCAAAACTAAGGGAAAGGAAATTGTAATTCCTAAGAAAACCCAGAGAATAATTGATTTTCATAAATCTATTCCAGATGAAGGTCTTACAATAGTACGCAGGTTTTGAAAAGTAAAATAAACCTTTAATGTAATTTATAAGTCAAAACTAAGGGAAAGGAAATTGTAATTACTAAGGAAGACCAGAGAGTTGTTGATTTTCATAAATCTATTCTAGATAAAGCTCTTACAAAATAAACTGGGTTTGAAAAGTAAAATAAACCTTTAATGTAAGTATTAGTCAAAACTAAGGGAAAGGAAATTGTAATTACTGAGGAAGCCTACAGAGTTATTGATTTTCATATAAATCTATTCTAGGTAAAGCTCTTACAAAAAAACTGGCTTTGAAAGGTAAATAAACCTTTAATGTAATTTATAAGTAACTTCCAAATCTTGTAAACACTGAATTTTTTTAAAGCTTCATTATTTTGTGCTCCATCAAATATTTTTTTTTTTAGTCGATAGAAGTTGACTAACATATTTTAAAACGAGATTTTGAGTGGATCAACAGTGGAAATCACGTAAAATTTTTGCTATTATCCAACAAAAAAAAATAAATTTATGCAATGGACTTAAATGACAAAAATGTACAAATTAGCAACACTGTAAATAAACATTTATTCTGGTATACACTTGTATTAAGCTGATTTTTTAAAAAGAATTATGTACCCGTAGTCTTATTTTATAATATTTCTTTATAGTATTAGATTTTTTCATGCATTTTTCTGAAATTATTAATTTTGTCCAAATGAATGTCTCAACTTTAGCAATGCTTCATACGAATATTCCAACAAAGCCATTCAATTCAGATATTATTTCTTTCATTATACCTTTGTACACCTACTTTTTTGTTTGAAAAATAAAGTCATTTTTAGGGTGTTTTTCCCCCCAAAAAACATGGACATTGTTATTGTCATAAAAGAAGACACAAATTTTAACAATTTTATGGACTTGACTATTTTTTTTGATGGGGATACATATTTTGTATCCATAACTCTTCCTAGCACACAAATCATAACTTATAGACACTTTTTCAAATTCCTCAAGTTATTATGCCATTGTGCACCTCTTATTCTAATTTATGTTCAAATTGATTTTGTGGTTTCAAATAAAAAACAAGGGCAGGCAGTATAGCTTTTTGCTCACAGTACATATATATAGTTAATAGTTTTCACATCGATGTCAATTGTGAAATTTTCTATTTCTTATCAATTCAGTAATATTTTTATTCATTGTAGATGTAGTTAATTTATAGATACTTTGCTGATAATTGTATTTATGCAAATGTCTTAAACAGATTTATTTTTGCTAAAAAGATGACAATAAATTGTTTGATCTATGAAGAGGAATGTATATTTGTATATCACACTATACGGACTTTATATACAGGAGTGTGCTCCTTACGCAGAAACTGCTCCAACAAAGTTATAAGGAGGACAGATTAAAATTGACACTCCGTAAATTTTATGGACACCATCACGAATTGGTGGATTAATACGATGTATCTTTGACCAAACTAGCTAAGGACATTTTTACCACATGGAAGATTGTTGTTTGTCATTATGTCGTCTAATCTTTTAATTACCAAACGTGACTTATTTCCGATTGTGACTGTTTTGCTGAGTGTGAATTCGCATTACTATAAGACGTGTTACGGTACTTGTCTATCCAAAATTCATGTATTTAGTTTAAATGTTTAATGTTATATTTGTAATTCTCATCAGATTTTGTCAAATGTGTTGATGTCTTTTCTATTATATTTATGTGTTATGGTAAATAATATTAATCACCGCATTCATTTATTAGATTTCATTTTGTTCAACGTAATCAGTACGATATTTTACGTTTGAAGTCAGATTCAAAACAAACCGGACATAGCTTTATAATATAGTTAATTGCTACCTTAGTTTGCTAATAATAAATATTAAAATGTGCATTGTTATTAAATCCAATATCAGTATTTAGTTCAAATATAATCTTAAATCAATCCTTATTCTATCTTATTCATTCAAATGACGTCATTTTTCATTTTTTAATGATCTGTTTTACAAATTCAAATGACTTCATCATTTTTTTGTCATTTTTTACAATTTCAAATATGACGTCACTTGGCGTTGGGGTTTGGGCTTGTTCGGATGTGTCTACATTTTGTGTTGCAAATGTCTGGTTATGTTTTTCAGTTGTTTCCTGTAATTAGTTAATATTTCAGTTCTATCATGTACAGCTTTTGTTTAGTAATTTTATAAATTTACTGTTTGCAAAAGTATAAATTATTCTAAATAATAAGGATGTTCTGGTAACTAACAGAAAACCCTGGCCGTTTTTGGCACAACTTTTTTGATCTTTTGGTCCTTGATGCTGTTCGACTTTGTGCTTGTTTCGGCTTTCAAACTTTTGTATCTGGGCGTCACTGGTGGATCTTGTGTGGATAAAATGCACTTCTGACGTATTAAAATTTTCAACTTGTTGCCTTTTGTTGGCTGTGGTTCGTGTGTTTCTTTGTCAATTGTATTCTCCAATTTATTTATATTGTAGTCCTGTGGTGTTGAGTTGTCCTATTAATGTTATATTTCACATGGCTATAAAAGGGGAGGTTTGGCATGCCACAAAACCAGGTTCAACCCGCCATTTTTTTCTTTAAAAATGTCCTGTACCAAGTCAGGAATATGGCCATTGTTATATTATAGTTCGTTTGTGTATGTGTTACATTTTAACGTTGCGTCGTTTGTTTTCTCTTAATTTTGAGTGTAAATTCACATTGCGATAAGACGTGTCACGGTACTTGTCTATCCCAAATTCATGTATTTGGTTTTGATGTTATATTTGTTTTTCTCGTGGGATTTTGTCTGATGCTTGGTCCGTTTCTGTGTGTGTTAGATTGTAGTGTTGTGTCGTTGTTCTCTTATATTTAATGCGTTTCGCTCAGTTTTAGTTTGTTACCCCGATTTATGTTTTTTGTCTATGAATTTATGAGTTTGAACAGCGGTATACTACTGTTGTCTTTATTGTTCATAGTAAGAGAAGAATACATACTGTCATTTCCTTTTCATTTTTAGACTCACATTACTTTCTCTATATATATCTGATGGTCATAAATGTTTTATAAAATGTATTAAACACTTAGTCATTGGAAATTTAAGACACATCACACAGTAAAGATCCTACAATTAGATTTTTTTCAAAATTTTAAGTGAAAGTCAAGTTTAATGTGCACTTCTGTAACATGCAAAGAAGAACAAAATATTTTTAGGGTTAACTTTCAAAGATATTATATTGATTTTTTTCATTCTAAAACTGTTATCGAGATTCCAGTCAATACATGAAGATATACATTACATTTCTATATTTTGTCATGTCATACAGAATTTTTGCTGTTTGATCTAACATTCTGGAAGCAATTTAAAGCATATTGCAAAAGTAAAATATGGGGGTCCATGTACTAGTTTTTTTTTTTAGCTTAATGCAGTAGATATAGATATTTAAAGTGTTTCACCATTTCCCTTTTCAGACTGGATTACTTTGTAGTGTTTTCATAATGCAACATTACCATGTTGCCATTTCTACTGTTTTTAAAAACATAATACATGTACATGTTTTGTTAATTGTTATTTTCAAAGTCATTAATAAGAAGAAAAAAAAAATAAACGGCCTTAATTTTGTCTTGAATATTATGTCCCCATAAACATTTTCACATGCTTATATCTTAGATCATACAGTATCTGCATTTTAACCTAAAATAAATTACTATGTAACTCACATCACCAGTTTGATGATGTAATGAATTTTCTGTGAATTGTTAATGCTTATCATTATTATTGCAAGACATATTCATTTTTTTATTATAATCATGCTAATTACAGCAAGAGTTGTTTATATTTTATGTAATTTCAACATGTGACACAATAAAAATTATATATTAAGAGTAAAATACACAAATATGAAATAAATATATCATAGTACTGACATTTTGTAATTTTCTATGTTCAAAGAAGCATCATGCAAAGTACAACCAAATAATTTTAACATTCATGATCGAAAAGTAAACCGAGAGCTGTGTAAATTGCAAATGAGACAATTTAACATTACCTAGGTATGACAATTGAGATTAATTTCAAACTACAACTCTAAGTGCGTTTCACAGAATACATTATTGTCTTTTATTTTATGTACTATACAGTATTTGTTATCATCACCTGGTCTGTGTTGTGTGTAGTACTATACAGTATTTGTTATCATCACCTGGTCTGTGTTGTGTGTAGTACTATACAGTATTTGTTATCATCACCTGGTCTGTGTTGTGTGTAGTACACTGGATTTTTCATGTTTGTTACCATCAACTTGTCTCTGCGGCGCACAGGATTTATTACTATGTCTGGTCTGTGCCGCATAGGATTTATAGTCTTCAATTGGTCTGTGCGCCGCACAGGATTTGTGATCTTCACATAGTCTGTGCGTCGCACAGGATTTATAGTCTTCAATTGGTCTGTGCGCCGCACAGGATTTATAGTTTTTAACAGGTCAGTGCGTCGCACAGAATTTATAGTCTTCACTTGGTCTGTGCACTGCACAGGATTTATGGTTTTTAACAGGTCTGCGCGCCGCACAGGATTTATAGTCTTCACTTAGTCTGTGCGCCGCACAGGATTTATAATCTTCACTTGCTCTGTGCACTGCACAGGATTTATAATCCTTACTTGGTATGTGTGGTGCAAAGGATTTATATTTATCAATAGGTCTGTGTGCTGCATGGGATTTTTTTCCATGATGTAATATTTAATTGGTTGTCTATTGTTTCCATGGTAACAAGCTCTAACATGTAAATAATCATGAAATCCATGATTTAGTTAAATTCCAAATTAAATAATTACTCCAAATTTAATTAATACAGTGTTTGAAATTGTTTATCAGGTGAAGATCTATCTGCCCTTAAATTTTCAGATGAATCGGACCACCCGTTGTTGGGTTGCTGCCCCTAAATTAGTAAGTTTAAGGAAATTTTGCTGTTTTTGGTTATTATTTTGAATACTATTATAGATAGAGATAACCTGTAAACAGCGATAATGTTCAGAAAAGTAAGATTTACAAATAAGTCAACATGACTAAAATGGTCAATTGACCCCCTAAGGAGTTATTGTCCTTTATAGTCAATTTTTAACAATTTTCATAAAATTTGTAAATTTTTACTAACATTTTCTACTGAAACTACTGGGCCAAGTTCATTATAGATAGAAATAATTGTAAGCAGCAAGAATGTTCAGTAAAGTAAGATGTACAAACACATCACCATCACCAAAACACAATTTTATCATGAATCTATCTTTTGTTTAATATTCACATATACCAAGGTGAGCGACACAGGCTCTTTAGAGCCTCTAGTTTGAAGATTAGAGAAAAAAGGGGTTAATTATTTGAAGATTAGAGAAAAAGGGGTGAAAATTAAATGTTTACACACCCCCCATCCAGACCCTCATAATTACAAGGAGTTTACAATATGCAAGTCTTTGTTTACATTTAATTATTCATAAACTTCTATCTTTACGCCAAAAGTAATAGTTAGTGAAAAAAGTGGTAAGTATAACTTTCAAATTTTGTCAATTTTCCCCCAAAAATACGACACATTGAACAATTCATGGATTTATTTGTACTTCGACATGACTCCATAGTTCAATATTTTCATATGCCACTGTTCTTCCTTTAATATATTATATTACAGATATATTTTTACTGGTAACTAGTTGTGTGTTGCATATTATATTAATTGTAACACTTCTTAGTGACTTGATAGGTTGAATATAATCTTCCACGAACAATACAAGCAAGGACTTGTTATCGGATAATATTATAAAGAAATAGCAAAGTATGCAGGGTGAAGGTAGAGACATGGTTACATTAAAAAAGAGTTTCATTAGAGTTGATAAAAAGTTTTAAAATTAACACTATCAACGATATTACTGAGGCGTCGCATTTGAATGGTAACAAACGGCAATTATTGAAAATATTTATACTTATTTGATGAAAATTCAAATAAATATAATTTATATCTAGTTCGATGGGATAGATGCGTTCCACAAAGTCACCAAATTTTGAATTATTTAATGAAAAAACATAATCTACATATCGGAAAGTAGAGTTAAAGGATATCGCAACTTTTCGTCTTTCTTCATAAGAAGTTCCTGTATGAAGTCAGCCTCAAAATAATAAAGAAACAAGTCTGCATGTAGAGGGGCACAATTTGTTCCCATTGGAATGCCGACAGTCTGTTGAAAAACACGTCCCCCGAACGTAACAAATATGTTGTAAATAAAAAAATTAAGCATCTTGATGATGTCAGTTTCAGAGAACTTTTGTTTGAATTAGAGTGATCCTTTACAAAGTAGGATTTATCCCTCCCTAAGACAAGATACTTGTATCTACGTTGGCCATTTTTTTTATGAAGCAAAGCAATACCAACTCTTTCAATTTGTCTTTTAGTTTGGAATGTGGATTACTTGTGTAAAGAGTAGAAAAGTCAAATGTTTAATACTATCACAAGATGAAAGAGAGTTAGATTGTATGTACTCTAAAAGATCTTTGGAATTTTTAAGTATCCACATCTGATTCACTCCATCTCTAGATATGCGTTCAGATTTTACTGTAGACAATCCTTTGCTAATTCATGTCTATCAACCATAAAAATGTGTTGACCTCGAGATAAGATTTAAATTTTTGATTGCTTTAAAAATGAACCAGATTTGTGATTATATTTTTGTATTTCAGGTTTGAAATC
Organism: Mytilus galloprovincialis; assembly: GCF_965363235.1. Lineage (NCBI taxonomy): Eukaryota > Metazoa > Mollusca > Bivalvia > Mytilida > Mytilidae > Mytilus > Mytilus galloprovincialis. The sequence continues at coordinate 35,897,334 of NC_134844.1, read as the reverse complement.
AAGATGACCAGTACATCTGCAGATTACAGAAAAAAATTGATGCAAAATAATCCTGAGAAATTTGCTGAATATCTTCAATTACAGAAAATAAAGCAAAGGAAAACATAGATAAGTTAAAGAATGAACTGAAAAAGAAGAAACCAGCAGAATGGGATATTTAAAGACACCAACATAAGTTTCACCTGGCAAAGATTCGACAAAAAAAGTACGACAAGAAAAAGAGGTAAGGAAAAAAAACCAGATCTTGACGCAAATGTGGAAAGCTCCAATCAATTGATTGTAAAACTAAAATAAAAGAAAAAGAAAACTGTTAATACAAGAAAGTCATTGAGCACAAAGCGTGATTATAACAGATTAATGAAGAAAAACAGCGAGAGAACATGTCTTATCAAAAGAAAATGTGGATAAAGAAGAGAGATAAGGAAATGAAAGTGAGAAAAGGGAACAGCTAAAATTAGAGAGCATAGTTAACACCGGCACAAATACCACTTCTGCATTCAAAACCAAGAAAACAGAATGGAATTTAACATCCAAAGTACGAAAAACACTGCCTTCAACACCAGCCAAATGTGCAAAAATTATTAAAAAAAACATAGTTACCAGGAGCACACCTAGAAAAAAGAAAGCCCTATTAGATATTTAAAGATGTCCATGAAAGAGACTTCTTTTGGGTGGAGTATTATAAACAAAAAAGAGACAAATTATGGGAATTGGTTGACATTTTTTTTTTGCTGTTTTTGTGACTAATATATTTAACAATAGTGTTTTAACTGTTAATTTTGTTCACCAGAATACCAAACAATATATTCATATTTAAGTATTTTTGTTTGAAAGCATTAGATTAATGTTGTTGAAATAGGATGAGAATATAAGTTTTTTAGTCTAGATTCATGTATAAAGTTATGAACGAATACTTCGAGGAAAACCCAATTTACTATATATATATATATATATAAGCAATGTTTTTTGAATTTGGTAACTTGTACTTGATAATGTCAGATAGTACTATGTATACCATTTTCAGATCACTGTTTTTAGCATGTTATAATATGTGGATGCGACTAACTTATCACATAATCATGTCCGTCTCTCATATCTAATATAGATCAAATTTGATTTATTCAGTTGTTAGGTGTATTCAGCGATTTAAAAGTATATTAACAGCCATCTCATGTTTGATGCTACTTCGAAATTAAATGTTGGATTTACCAGACTAGCGCAAAATTAAGAGTACTTCTTTATTTAATAAATAAATTATTTTCATTTATTCAATTGTACTTCAAAAATTAGGTAAGCAATAATTATGTATGTCAAATCTTATGAATGCATATACAGGTCTGTCAAATCTAAAGGATTTTCTTATCCAAGGCACAGATTACCTTAGCCGTATTTGGCACATTTTTTTTGGAATTTGGGATCCTCAATGCTCTTCAACTTTGTACTTGTTTGGCTTTATAAATATTTTGATATGAGCGTCACTGATGAGTCTTATGTAGACGATGTGATTAGGGACTTTCGATTGAATTTTTCTCGGAGTTCATTATTTTCGTGATTTCACTTTTTGCTACCTTATGGTTAAATTTAATGACCCAATGTTAACTTCTTTAAAATGAAATTACTGACTTTTGGTTCAATATATTGGCTAGTAGAGTTGAATACAGCTTATGCAATATGAAATCATTAATTTTTCATGAAATTTGTTTACTATGCTATTAAATTGCTTCTGGGATGGCTTTTTTCGGTTCATTGCCACATTTAAATGTGTTAATATGGCGTTATGTTTCTGGTTAATTTTGTAATAATAAAGTATTATCCTACGGTATTTCGTGTCTTTTTTTTAACGTATTATTAGATTTGAAACTCAAATACTAAAAAGTTTTTCATAATTCAATCGCTAAATGGAGAAAACAGCCATCTAAAATATCATGATGATATGGGTAACTGAAGTAAATAAATTGTCAATGATATACGTATTACTAACTGGAAATATTGATATCCGTAACTGATTTTATTTCTAAACAATCCATCATGTTTCAATGAAATAAATGTCTCCGGTTATTAAAAGAGTAATAAATATGAATCAGAATTGTTCTTCGAAGTCTCAGAACTATTATGTGAAAATATTGATCAGGCTTCTACTTCTGTATTTCTATATAGTCAGCAGCATGCATAGTAAGCTAGAGGAATGCATTTGGTAGCTTATAACATGAAATATAAGTACAATTTGGTAGCTTATAACATACAGTAATAAATATGAATCAGAATTGTTCTTCGAAGTCTTAAAACCATTATGTGAAAATATTTATCAGGCTTCTAAATAAAGGCAACGGTAGTATACCGCTGTTCAAAATTCATAAATCGATAGAGAAAAAACAAATCCGGGTTACAAACTAAAACTGATGGAAACGTTTCAAATATACGAGAACTACGACACAACAGAGACACAATACCGAAACGAACTATAATGTAACAGTGGCCATTTTCCTGACTTGGTACAGGGCATTTAATGAAAAAATGGTGGGTTGAACCTGGTTTTGTGGCATGCCAAACCTCTCGCTTTGAAAGCCATAACAATTCTAATTCTGTATTTCTATATAGTCAGCAGCATGCATAGTACCTATAGGAATAAGATTTGGAAGCTTATAACATGAAATATAAGTAAAATTGATTACGGACAGTCCTTTAGCAAATAAAAAAAATCTAAATCTCAAACACACAAACACACAAACGAATTGGTACAAGCATTTCGTTATGTAGAAAATGGTAGAGAACATCTGGTTGTAAAGCTAGCTAAGTCTCTCACTTGTGTGAGAGTCGCATAGAATTTTATCATATTAACAACATTTTTTAGCAAAGCAAACAGACATGATAGGTCAAAATATTAAAATTTTGGGTACAATGTATCAGTCAACATTTATTATTTTAAAATCTTAATCACTATATAACTAAATTTAAACCTATTTAAACAGAGAAATCCAAAATGGCATTTAGACACGTTAAAGGTAAAGTTCATCAGCCAAATAAGAAGACAAAGAGTACAAAATGATGATAGCACAGTAACACAATGGCGGTATGTATGAATACTGAGCCACCCCCCAAAAAATAATCAAACAGTAACATAGAGTAAAGGTTAACAATATACCATGACAAAACAAAATAGCACCAAGGTCAGCAGAGGATAAACAACAAGTACCTGACAACTACATTTCAAGACCCCCAAGAGTGACTGGGGATTGGAAAAATGGTCTCCATTGGTCTACCTCCCTTTAAACCATATCCAAAGTGGGGCGCCTGTTTTGCTATTCGGGATACACAAGTACGCATCCACGTCCGGTCAGAATGGGGACGTTAAATCAGATGCCTCGTGTAGAGAGAATTCTATGGTCTTTGTACGTTAGTAACCATTGTAACAACTCTTTTAGGGGTCCATAGATGACATGTGGCAAAGACAATCCAATCTGCCATTCCTGTAGAAGTTCAAATTTTTAGACCTTTATCCAGAACAGCCCCTGGTGCAAGACTTACCTACTGTATCTATTTATTTTACTTTTTCTCATCCTGAACATATACATAATAAAAAGAAGATGTGGTACGAGTGTTAATGAGATAACTCTCCACAAGAGACCAACTGACACAGAAATTACCATTTATAGGCCACCGTACAACCTTTAGCAGTGAACAATGCCCAGACTGCTATTCATGGCCCCGAAAAGACAAATGTTACACAATTTAACCAAGTTTACAAATGGCCTTTATGAAGATACGCTATAAAAATATAACGAAAAAAAATAGGTAACACAGCATCAAACAACAATCACTGAATTGCATGCTCCTGACTTGTATCAGGCCTAGACAAATACAGAATATGGCGATGTTAAACATGTCAGCTGGCGTTCAACCCTCCCCTAACCTAGGACAGTGGTGTAACAGTACAACATAAAAGCAGACTTGAGATTAGTTGAAAAGGCTTAACTCGTCAGGTGGATACAAATAAAAATAAATTTTACACATACAAAGTGAACGTGGGAGGGTACTTGTACATCCCAAAAGCAAACAGACACTATTTATTTTCTTTGGTTACATCTTCTGACATCAGACTCGGACTTCTTTTGAACTGAACTTTAATGTGCGTATTTTAATACGTTTACTTTTCTGCATTGGCTAGAGGTATAAGGGGAGGGTTGAAATCTCATAAACCTGTTTAATCCCGCCGCATGTTTGCGCCTGTCTCAAGTGAGGAGCCTCTGACCTTTGTTAAGTCTTGTATGATTTTTAATTTTAGTTTCTTGTGTACAATTTGGACTTTAGTATTGCGTTCATTATCACTGAACTAGTATATATATTTGTTTAGGGGCCGACGGACGATTCCGGATGCGGGAATTTCTCGCTGCATTGAAGACCTGTTGTTGACCTTCTGCTGTTGTCTGCTGTATGGTCGGGTTGTCGTCTCTTTGACACATTCCCCATTTCCATTCTCAATTTTACTTAAAAAGTACTGAAAGCTAGTTCGAAGTCAATAAGATCTAATAAAAAAATGTATGCATCTAAGACTAAGTTATCAGTTATTACACATCCAAAATCCAAAGGATTAAGTGTGAAGACGTCATAATCAGTGGATTTTTTCAATGTTGTTATTATAGTCGGCATATATTTTTTATCCCAATGATTTGATATATATTTTGACAAATTTATGACAGTTTTATTTTTAAAAACAATAGTCCGAACTATTAAATCGAGGACAATGAATGAAGCAGAAACAACGCAACTCAACAGTTTCGGATATCCTTCTCTAAACATTTATTACAGTTACGGATATCAGTCTTTAAAGTTATCCATATCTTCGCGACTTTTTTTTAAATGATGATTTCTCCATTTAGCGGTTGAATTATGAACATCAGTTTTTTTGTATATCAGTTTTAAACTCAGTAAAACTTTAAATAAGACACCAAATACCGAAGAATTATAAGAATTATTACAGAATTGACAAAAGAAATATTGACCAGAAACATCGTGCGCCATCTTTGGATTTACGTAACTGCAGTTAGTGAGATCACATTTACCCCAGTGATTGTGGTAACGTTTTATTAAGGTAGGCAACAGTTTTTTTGACTTCATCAGATGTGGAGGTGTAGATACACTCATTTAAACACAGTATGCAAAGTAATTTAATTAAATACAGAATAAAATAATATAAAAAAAAATATATATATGATTTTATTTACAATAATATAACTATAATTTCATTCAGATTAGAATATAACTTTCACTTTGTATAGCTTCAAAGCCAGCATGTCAGAAATTTAAACAGGTCAGTTAACTGTCCGTGAACGATAAAAAAAAGTTAATCAATTTTGAAATGAAATCTGGCTGACATATATATTGAGCGGGGGTAATTTATCACCCGATGGATATGGCACTATAAGAACCGGTACGAGGGAAGCGAATACGTTTTTTTTTTTTGTTCACCGTCTTTTGTATTTTTTAAACGTTCAACATAATGTATATCCTACTTTTTATGTATTGCATCTTTGTCATTCAAACCTATGCATAAACATATGAACATTTATCGTATGAAACTAAAAAATTTAATGAAGCAAGAAATACCTGCAAAAGAAATGTATAGGCAATAGAAGCTATAGAAATTGCATCATTTTGTCTCTCAATTGCTTTTTTCATTTGGCAAATGCGTACTCATAATTTTTCCCCGCCGTTAATGAACCGTGTTGATTTGTACCACGGCGTCTTTTTCTCTGAAGATGGTAACGGTCACTGTATCCCGTCTACCATGTTCCTAAAGAATGTATTAAAATTTGGTATATTTGATTCCAATTTGGTTTGCAATTAATAGAGCAGATCTCACTTTGCCAATAGAAGCCGACTGTACTGTAGAGTGACAGAGTGCCGAAAAATTGGGTGCACAAGTAAAAACCCTGTGATGTAAGCTCTCAGATTTATTGGTATTTAGAACACGAGAAAGTTTTTATAAGATTTCGATTTTCAATTTCTGCTCGTCTTCTGTGCCTAATTCTAAATGTCTCCCATGCGGCAAAATATTTGCATTGTAAGCGGTCAAATGTGCGATGCAGACCATTGCATTTCTTTTACAATTTGTATACCTACCACTGAAACACGAAACAAGATTTTCTATTGCTGCCATCGCTTTTTTCGCAAAAAGTATTCTCAAAAGGAAAGTTTTTTTGATGCGCACTATTTCCTAACGCACTCTTGCACGAGCAAAAGTAGCCATAAAATTATGTCTCTTTTTATATGAACGGGAGTGCGATTCAATTTCAAACTTTCAGCATGGTTTTGAATGGTGCGTATCTTGTGAATAAAACATGTATAATGCCGTATAGTGTAGCCAAAATTGTCAGAGTTTCTCTTATGTTTTTTTTTGCAAGTTGTGCGCTTGCATAACCGGTGACAGAATTCATTTTAAGTAGCCTCTCTGAATTTACCTTTTGTAGATTTAATTTTGCAGATTTAGCTTCAATTGAAGAAATAGACTAATTTTCATGGTTACAATTTCTTTTTCGACATAAATTATTTTTTACATCTAAAGCTATTGTTAACTTCTTTGTTGTATTAAGTTCAACTCGGGGAGTAAAAGATTGCGTACCTGCTTCACCACCAGCTTGTGGCCTATTGTTATAGGACGTATCTTTGTCGTGACCCATCATATTGTTAACATATTTTACAAATTGTTGATTTTCAACATGGACTTTTCATTTAAATGAACCTTTTTTTCACAGATCTTGTTAACTTACGATGAATAAGAGTTAGAGATGGTGGTTGAATGTTAAGACAAGACAGTAAGAAAACATCACTTGCTCCACATTTGGTCTGTATCACTAGAATGGCTTAAGCTTCATTTATAACACCAGGATTTGGTCCCGGAATGTTTGTTTGGATCATTCCAATCATACCAGAAAGAAAAAGAACATTTTTTCACATGATACTATTATTTATGCACAGATACCGTTTCTATCAGCCACGTGCACTAAACGATTATTCGTAAGAAAGTGAGGTGTGAATTCAGCAATAATTATTGCATTTGAAATTTTATTGACATTGACAATAAAATTTTCATTTTCATCAATATCAGTCCTGTTATTTTGTTTGTTCACCTTTTTTTTTTTTTTTGGTCTCAGCTTTGTTGGAAGTATTAAAGTTGGTTTACATCCAGCCTATTTAGCCTCTGTGTTGAGAGCTTTATAATAAATTGACTTATCTGGTCCTTTATCCAGCACAATCAAATTGTTTTCAATTTAGACTTGTTTACACTGAAGAGACATTTTAAATTGTCGAAATCCGAATATGATTTACACATTTTTGCACCTTATTATTGCGGAACAACATCTTCTCCGCAAGTTAATTGTTTTCTGTTTTGTATTAAATTAATAACTAAGATCCATGTTACATCTCGTGATCAATTTATTTGGCTAACTTGGCACCTTATTTGATAATAAGAACTCAGTGTAAAAAACCCATCAATCTTAACTAGACTATTGTTAAGAGATAGGCATCAATTTGTATGGTAATGACACTTTTCTGTTATTTTATTATATTGACCTGTAGTGTCTGCTCTGTTTTTATTGTGTTTTTTTTTTACGGTTTCTCTTTGATGAATACTCGAGTACTTTTGTAAGCATGAATAATCATAGCATAGAATGGCAAGACATTTCATAAATATGCTCATTTTCTATTTAGTAACAATGCGGTTACGATACCATTCAGTGGAATATAAAACACCATGATCTAGAGAAAAAGGATTAAAAGTATATAATCCACATCGCTCTATACAGACAATAAAAGATTGATTAATATGAAACAAATCGAAGATCAGGGATGAACTCGAGTCTTTCACAAGCTTTTTTTGTGTCCTTAGTAATGTTAGTACTTGTTACGCTTCCTTGTTACAATGGACAAACATGGCTGTTATTCCACGTCGAAAAATACTCAGTGTACAAAAAAAAACAACACTTGAGACTTATCAAGGTCTAGCTAGCTGTGCTTATGAAAGTTAAATGATATTTTAGAATTTGTTGGACATTTTTATTCACTACTGCATATAACTGCAAAATAAAAAATAAAACATCTTGAATTACATTTGACACTTTCTACTCAGATACACCCTTTTCAATCACCTATCATATTTGTCCACATCAATGTTCTCCTAGATGCTTAAAAATGCGTACGATATTAAGAAGGTGTAATTTTCAACGAAAATTGAGGTTGTGGTTGAGGTTGACACATGGAATACGCTACTTTGGCGGTCTTAATGTTTGAAGAATTGTTATCATCAATTTTCAGGTTTCTTTTGACCGCATAACCCTGAAGACTGTCTCTTTTCTTATTAATGGAATTTTAAAGTGCTTCTGTAAAATCCAAACCGTGTATTCAATTTCTCCTCTGTCATTGTCTTCATTTTTTGCTCGAGTTGTCCCACCTCTCAGTGCTTTCTCCTTTTTTCGACTGTGCATTATGGATGCTTGACTACAGTTACTTATTGAAATGCATGGCAGTTTTGCGCATGGTTGATTGTTTTTGTTTTGTCAATATTTGGCTTTTCGTCGGGTTTTTGTTTGGTACTAGCAGACAACTCACACGACTCACTCACATCTTTCAGATTCATTAATGCAGCTGTCTTTTTTTTTTTGCCCAACTGAAAACAAACGAGTGCCGCTTTGAACATTATTTCAATATCTTCATCAACACGAATGCATCTTAAACTTCCAATAGCGTCAAAACCATTTTGCCTAAATACTGATGACAAGATTGAAATTCTGGACCTATTTGTATCAAATACTCCAACACTTCATCCATCCATTATCAATTTAAACTTAGGAATGAAGCACACACAAAGTCGTGTGACAATCGCATAGTAACGCGGGTAAGTCAAATGTGGGTCTAATTGCATGTAATTCGTGCTCTACACTTATTTAAGTGAGTATGAATGGCATCCTATGCATTTGTCTGGGGCAATATGCAGGTTTTCAAATCCGATTCAACCAACATTTTATTTAAAGACAAACATTTATAAATTTAAATCATATATTGAATTGATATTTATTTTCAAATAGTAAGAAGAACTTTTATAACATTACAATCTTTTAATTGTTCGGAAATATCCTAAATAGACATGTTTATTGTTATTTGTTCAGTTCAAGTAATCTGAACTGCTAAAATCATTTTTTTACACAAGAAAAAAAAAACATCAGTGTAAAATAATTCAAACTGAAAAACCTTATTAATGTATAAATTGCGAAACGAAAGCAATAACAAACAATAATCAATGCACAATGGTAGTTCATCAGTACCAATACTAAAATCTAATCACTGTGACCTATATGTCATAGTACTCAGTCTGGCTAAATATGTTGTTTTCTCTGAGAGCTTTTCCCATATGTAATTATTTGGTATATGCTATGCCATATTGTTGATTCAGATAATTATTCTTCAGTTTGGTGTTCAGAAAATAAAACCTTTTTTTTCCATTTTACTATTTTATTTAGCCAAGTCTGCCACCAAAAAATCCAACATACTGACCAGTTCAATCAGGATACTTATCCCTAATCCTCCAAACACAACAGCTCGGTATAACCCTCCTGTTGCCGACCCCAAAATATCCATGTATCCATAGAATATACTGCCTGTAAGCAGCATGGCGATGACACCTGTTTTTATTGTCATCTTCAGATTGTCCCAGGAAATCAAGTCAGGCATATGGAATCGAATAATCTGTTTCTTTGTATGTATGTTGGCGTTTGTTTTTGTAACAGTTCAGTGTTTCTACTATTTCGTTGTGTTCCTCTTATAGTTGATGCGTTTCCCTCGGTTTTGGTTTGTGTCCCGGATTTGTTTCAGTTACTTGTTAATTGATTGATGACTATTGGATAGCGGTATACTATAGTTGCCCTTATCATCGTCAATTTCAAGATACGTGATAGAGTATTTTTCATTTTTTATATAATTAAGACCGTTAGTTTTCTCGTTTGTATTGTTTTACATTGTCACATTTGGGGCTTTTTATAGCTGACTATGCGGTATGGGCTTTGTTCATTGTTGAAGGCAGTACGGTGACCTATAGTTGTTAATGTCTGTATCATTTTGGTGTCTTGTGGACAGTTGTCTCATTGGCTATCATACCACATCTTCTATTATATATATATATATATATATATATATATATATATATATATATATATATATATATACATCTGTTGAGTCTTTTATTTTCAATTTCAATGGAACACGAGTCCAATATTGTCACAAATTTGGTACTATTCAGTGAGATGAAATCATCTTTATAGTGGAAAGTTAATACGTTTCAAGATAATGGTAGCTTCTTTTCAGTCGTAATTCTCGTATGAAAAATGAACTAGTTAATGCATTTAAACAATAAACAACGCAATTTTAACAACCACGTTTTATAATGTTTACTGTTTTTTTCAGTTCTTTGAAATTACAATATTCATCAATTTATCTTTTATTTATTTTTGTCTAAATTATCAATTTCTTTTATATTTAAATAAAAAAAAGAAAAAAGGTCTTTTTACTTCATCAATATTAATAATGAAGCTACAAATCAAACAATTAGAAAAGTCAAAAGATGTTAATTTCAGTCTGGTAGTTATAATGCAGATTGCAACCTCTTAGTTTCTCCCCCTCTATTGCAAGCAATAGTATGATTCGCGGACTTATTTTTTTCTCCAAATTTTTCAGATTCTTAAGAATTTGTTTATTAAATCTTGTATTGACCCCATTTTTGGCAAAACAGATAGTACAGATGTATAGCTTTGCAATGAGATATAATTTAGCCGTGTGTTGGGTGTGTGCATTAAAATTTGAATTTGATGGTTAAAGTCACTCGCCTAAGAGTACTGTTAAAACTTTCCATAATTTACTTAAAAAATTACGACAATTATTAATAATTATAGATCGTTTGTTTCTGATCGCGTTAAAAATAACTTTGATATGACTTCTTCTTCTTACAATATAAATTAAAAGATTTGGTATGAGTACCAATGCACATCTCAAATTCAATTATCATAAGTAGGATCTGAGAAACATAAAGACATTGGTAAATAAACTCAAATGTTAAGGCGGGCACAATGATTCAAAGACATTACTTTTTGTATTATTTTCTGTTGCTAATCAATACCTCAAGTTGAGCTATTCTTCTTTCTCTGTTGACTTCTTGAAGCTTGACTGTATTTCCTTGACCTCTTCCTTTGTCTCTTTTCTGCCTTTATCATGACCTTTGCCTCTTCCGCGTGCACTATCCCTTCAACGACATCTCTTCTGTTTTCGCTCCATAGGCTGACGAGGGTTGTTTCCATTGTCAGAGCTAAGGAGAGATTTTGGTGACCTGTTCTTCTCACTCGATGCATTAGAATAGTTATCAAAGGTACCAGGATTATAATTTAGTACGCCAGACGCGCGTTTTGTCTACATAATACTCATCAGTGACGCTCATATCAACATATTTACAAAGCCAAACAAAAAGGTCAAACAATATATGGTACAGACAAAAATTTAAAAAAATTAACACTAAACCGTTCCTTCTGCTTTTCGATTTTTGTCTATATTTCCAAAGCATAAAACTTTTAGAAAAATATGCAGTGCTGTCTAACTTAAAAGATATGTAAAACATGCTGAGCTGCTTTACTTAAAAGATATATATAAGAATATTTTTTTTACATTAAAACATGTTACAGAAAATGTGTCTATTTCTTAGCGATTTTATTCTTAATGATTTTTAAATAAGCTAGCGATTTTATTCTTAATGATTTTTAAATAAGCTAAAGAGCATAAAACTTGCAGAAAAATATGCCTAGCTGTCTAGGTAAACCCATATCTTCTTCAGACATGAAATAAAACTGTTTACAACTAGAATTGTTATAATACATTGCATACATATGTTACTTCACATTTCCCTTTTTATTTGCGACTTGATTATGACCATTCTCATACAAAATATATATTGTGACTTTTTTCTACAATTATATATTTGACCATCTGAACATTTTCCTTTTATAAATAAGGCAACAGTAGTATACCGCTGTTCAAACTCATAAATCCATGGACAAAAAACAAAATCGGGGTAACAAACTAAAACTGAGGGAACGCATAAATATAAGCGGAGAACAACGACACAACACTACAATTTAACTAACGCACACAGAAACGGACCAAGCATCAGACAAAATCCCACGAGAATAACAAATATAACATCAAAACCAAATACATGAATTTGGGATAGACAAGTACCGTGACACGTCTTATCGCAATGTCAATTTACACTCAAAAATAAGAGAAAACAAACGACGCAACGTTAAATTGTAACACACACAGAAACGAACTATAATATAACAATGGCCATATCCTTACTTGGTACAGGACATTTTAAAGGAAAAAATGGTGGGTTGAACCTGGTTTTGTGGCATGGCCATGTTAAATATAACATAGAAATGACAACATAATATTACAGGACTACAATACAAATAAATAGGAAAACGTATTAGACAAAGAAACACATGATTAATTAATAACAAAAAGCATCAGGTTTAAAATTTAATACGCCAAAAACGCGCCTCGTCCACACAAGACTCACCAGTGACGCCCAGATATAAAAGATCGAAACCGAAAAAAAAGTACAAAGTTGTACAGCACTGAAGATCAAAATTTGAAAAAGGTTGTGTCAAATACGGCTAAGTTTTTATGCTTGGGATAAGAACATCCTTATTATTTAGAACAATTAATGCTATTGCAAACAGTAAATTTTATCAAATGAATATAACAGATATACATAATGAAACTGAAGTATTAACTCATTACATAAAACAAACACGAATACATAATGAATGACCAACACAGAATAGACACACGACTCAGTCCAGGCCTCATATATATAACATAGAGAGCTACCATTTGATGGGTGAATTATTAAAAAAGCAGGACAGGAGTTGTGAGTAAAAGAAGAACAAGAGTTTTGATTTTAAAAATTCAGGATGAACAACTGTGCCCCCCCCCAAAACAAAACAAACAAAACAGGATGAACTTATAAAAAAAGGCGGGACCAAACATAGTAATAATTGAAAAAGTCGGACAGAGAATACAGCTAAGAAAATGCAGAATTCAGAATATCTACCACACCAAAACTATGACACCCCTCCTTCCCAAAATTGAATTGATTTTCCCTTCTTTTAAACATTATGGATCATTATGGATTGTGTCAAACTTAATCTTAATACCTGCAATGTTTTCTATTGTCACATCTGTTGGTTAATTTGTTCCTTTTGCATGAATACCGAAGTCATTGTAAAGTTTATGTAAACTTTCTAGAAAGGGAATAGTTTCAATAATTGTCGTAACTAGTTTAACCAACCCAAATTGACCATCACACACAAGGATATTTGTAGCGTTTCCGCATGCAATACCCATGAGCTGTCCGAATGTGGAATGTAAAGCCGAACTTACTTATATTTCCGGTTGCAAAGAGTGTGATCTTTCTTGCTATTGTATCTGTGAAGGCTATTCCGTTTCTTAACTTGGTAAGAATATAAATTTCTTGACCGTCATGTGTGTTGTTATGTAATGCATTGACTACATTTAACCCGTCTACATTAATACCATCAATCCCCCGTTTCCATCTAAGCCTTTTCACGAAGCATATAATGTTACAAGCGAAGGAAATGCATGTGCCGGACTTAAAAAAATAGTTTTACTTTGTGATAACAACGACGAGTCAGTGGTGCAGAAAACTATGTTGGACAAAGGATGGAGATGTTCAGGGATTTCCGAAATTAAAATTAGCTGGCGGGTTTGAATTACTCAAGTCTTCACACAATTGCAGAACACTTTCTGTTTTAAAAAGTAATTGTTCACTCTGTCAAAGAAACGAAAACGGTTATCAAGGCACAAACTAGAGTGTACATACGTCCAATCCAGAACAATCTTAGTATAGTATCAGAAAAGTCAGAGGGAAAATGGTTACACCGAGCAAAACATGCCAGTATTGTAAGCAAGACTTTGACGTAAGGGCACTGAGGGCTCATCTTCCATGAAACCAAATGAAGTTGTAAGAGAAAGATAGCACACTCTCATAAACATCTCGCCAAAATTGTTCAATTCTTTGATTATGTGTACTTTTACCGGTGATCATTTCTGTTGGTCCTCGTTCTGGTTTATGTAATTTGCTACTCTTACAATCTCCAGCCCCTTGTCAGATCGCACACGGAATGGAATGCCAAAAACTGCTGAACACCTGAGAAAATTTATTGTAGAACAGTGTTTGGTGTATTATTGTATGCGCATTGTGTGTGCATTTAAAGAATGTTATCATCCCGCTGAAAACCATCTATTTCTCCAATTATGACAAAGTACCTTCAAAAAGTGTATGATTTGTATCGATATGCCACAAGTGGTTAGCTCCTTCCACATTGTATACTCTTCTTTTAAGCCTGTTCCTTCTTCTTTCTTGAGAACTATGGGTATAAACTCGGTGTATACTGTCTCTAAAGGGAACGATACAGTAGCAAGGGTAGATAAAAACGGTTTCAAAACTTTTCGTGTTGTTTTCGCGACGTTAGTTACCAGAACGTTGTAATTTCGCGATGCCGCTTTAAGGTGGTACCTAACACCTTAACTAAAATTAATTTGGCTCGTTTAATTTTCTTAAAATTTTGACAAAGTATTTACTTTGACCCTTTGACAAAAATATAAAAAAAATCAAAAAAATTGAACCAACCGTTTAATCAGAAAAATTACACTGGTTATATAGCAATTTGACAAACACTTATTTTGATCATTGAGAAGCTTAATATTCACGTAATACCACAACGTCATTAAAACGTTCTGCTGAGTTTACAGAGTTATCTCCTTGTAGTGTTAGGTACCACCTTAAATAAAGTCATTTTTTTTGCGGAATATTCACTGACTTCATAAATCAGCTAACGCGAATTCAAAAAGGTACCTGCTTAATAAGCGGATTTGTCGTTTCTAAAAGACGGATGAATCCACCGGACAACAGGGAGATCAAAGAAAATATTGGAGATGAACAAATATAAATCAAATACAACTTTGCATGATGAAACTGAAGAGGTAATAGACATAGAAGAAAGTACTGACAGTATAACATGGAAGGACGGAAGAGAAGGGAGACGGCTTTATATAAAGGAGAAAAGCACCGATTTTGGCCTCAAATTATAGGTTCATCTGACGAAAGATTTTGACCACTTTTTAAACACTCTAGTGTCTATTTTATTTGATTCAATTAATTTATGTGAAAGATTTTAACTAATCTGGGCGTCACTGGTGAGTCTTGTGTGGACGAGGCGCGTTTTTGGCGTATTTTTAAAATTTTAAACCTGATGCTTTTTGTTATTCATTAATCATGTGTTTCTTTGTCTAATACGTTTTCCTATTTATTTGTATTGTAGTCCTGTAATATTCTGTTGTCATTTCTATGTTATATTAAACAGTGCCATTAAAGTGCGAGGTTTGGCATGCCACAAAACCAGGTTCAACCCACCATTTTTTCCTTTAAAAATGTCCTGTACCAAGTCAGGAATATGGCCATTGTTATATTATAGTTCGTTTCTGTGTGTGTTACAATTTTACGTTGCGTCGTTTGTTTTCTCTAATTTTTGAGTGTAAATTCACATTGCGATAAGACGTGTTACGGTACTTGTCTATCCCAAATTCATGTATTTGGTTTTGATGTTATATTTGTTATTCTCGTGGGATTTTGTCTGGTGCTTGGTCCGTTTCTGTGTGTGTTAGCTACATTGTGGTGTTGTGTCGTTGTTCTCCTCTTGTATTTATGCGTTTCCTCAGTTTTAGTTTGTTACCCCGATTTTGTGTTTTGTCCATGTATTTATGAGTTTGAACAGCGGTATACTACTGTTGCCTTTATTTAGTCATTAAAAATGATCCGATTCAAGCTCAAATATGAAAAATCTAACAAATATGCCGAAAAATGTCACTTTTCAGATGGTTTTTGTCTAAAATGAAAGTGGCCGCATCCGTGTTCATCCTCAACCTTTATACATCTATAATACTAAAATTACGAGGTCCAATTTGTCAGCCGTCATCGGGTAAAAACGACAAATCAAAGAATTCAACTCTATATATAACTAATATAGGACAATGATGTAGATTAAAAATTACACCACTCCAGACCCTTTTGTTTTCAGCATAATTAAATATTGCCAATAATTAACAAGTTCCGGGTCGAATCCGATACCGATACAAATAGTATATTCAGCTATTACCTTATCTGTACGTTCCGCATTTGACAGGCGCACCACCAAACGGTGTATTTAGGATTTTGCTATATACACGGGTCATAATCAAAGGACTGACACTACTAAATTCAATCATTGTCAAATTGTTCCCTATTGTAGTTTTATTCAGCAATCAGCAAGACTTTTTAAGATAACTAATATAGGACAATGCTGTTGATTAAAAAATACGCCATTCCTGGATAGCCAGGACCTTTTGTTTTCCAAATAATTAATATTTCCAATAATTGATAAGTTCCAGATCGACGGGTTCAAACAGAAAGATTTGAAAGCAGAGAAAACTGTGTATCTTATAATCGACATGACTTATCATATGACAATACCAATTACTTAAATAAGGCTTAGGCATCGTTATATACTTTAATTCAGTCATGGACCCGCGATATCACGGGTGTGTACTTGTGTTATGTATTATTATCAAATACAACTTACATTTCAGTGTTTAGGATGAACACGAATGCGGCCACTTTCGTTTTACACATAAACCGTTTAAAATTTAACTAAAGTGCTAGTATTGTGAAGATTTCAGTAATTTAGCATGAATTAATGGTTCTAGTACCCGATATACGTATATACTCATTTACCAAGAATGTTTTCTAGTAATGAAGAATATGGTAGTGGCCGATATTTTGAAAAGACACCTAGCGTTAGATAAAGCTAGATTCTACTGCACTTTGTAGATGTTCAGATGCAACGACAGAAAGAATTTGGACAGTCACCTGATTTTATTTGTGTCTCACCTCCGCCAGAGGGAAACGTAAATATCATGCAATAAATACCTTTGGGACCTAGCATACTAAAAAGTATTTAAAGGAGAGTCCACACTTTAGTAAGGGACTATGTGCTCTTAACACATAGTGAGAGAGCCGGATTTTGCGAAACCAAGTCTGTGGTGAGCCAGTGTAACCCTTGGTTTCTTTGCCATTGCCCGAGCCCTCTACATCTGCCTGTCCTCTTCTGCTTACTGTGTCATGGTACCTTTCTATCCCAAGTTCATGAATTTAGTTATGATGTTAGTTTGTTATTCTCATCGGATTTTGTCTAATGCTTAGTTCGTTTCTGTGTGTGTTACATTTTAATGGTGTGTCGTCGTTCTACTCTTGTATTTGATGCGGTTTTGGTTTGTGATCCGGATTTGTTTTTTTATATCGATTTATGAGTTTTGAATATCGGTATACTTCTGTTGCCTTTATTTACCATCATCTACCTACCATGTCATCTACAACAGCTCTTGCCATCATACTGCATTATTACCATCATCTGCCTACCATACATGCAAACCTACCGCAACCTTTCTACCAGAATCTGCCCATTATGACATCTACCATACCTGTCAGTCA
This sequence comes from Mytilus galloprovincialis, assembly GCF_965363235.1. Lineage (NCBI taxonomy): Eukaryota > Metazoa > Mollusca > Bivalvia > Mytilida > Mytilidae > Mytilus > Mytilus galloprovincialis. The sequence continues at coordinate 35,879,687 of NC_134844.1, read as the reverse complement.
TCTTTTACTTCAAACCATGTCTTAACACAGTGGTGAACAACTTACAAAACCGGATTCCTAGAACCAACGCCAGAGCTATCCCATACAATGGTAACACAGCTGCAGGTACACAAAAAAAAACCCAGAAACTAAAGTCCGTGGTAGTTAAAGACAAATAGTTTCAGATTTGAAAGATGTAGTTTTATATTTTTAATGGACATTTTAAGGTATTGTTTATTTGGGTTGTTAATATCAAAATTAATTTAAGGTTAAAATTAAAAATTATAAAAAAAATATTTAGATTAAAAATTTCTTTGAAATTTATAGAAAGTTGAGAAGTTATTAACTGTACATGTACTTTTTTTCGCTTGTACTTGTTTTCGCGCAATCGGTATTGCCGATTAATTCGCATGTATTTAATTTCGCGGATCTGCCGTAAATATCAAAATATTTATAACCGATTATCTCTTTATTAAGTCAATAAAGTGAACAAGAGTTTCGATTTAACAAGGTAAATAGCCTTGCGGCATTAAAGTTTAAAGTAAGTAGAATATTTTGTACCTTCGGCAATAGCCCATTCACAATTTTTCAATCAAATTGTTAAAACGTTGGTTAACTCAGGCAAAGGATTAGCCTCATGTCCAGCCCTTTTTATTGGATCCGTAGGATGCTGCTACACCAGAAAAGGCGGAAATGGTTGTTTCGGCAAATGAAAGTGTTGACAAGTGCTTCCTCATCCCGAACACGTAACGGTGGGAAATATAATCATTATGACACTGATAAGAAAGTAAAGATGGCACAGTACGCTTGTGAACATGCTGTAACTAAAGCTGCTTAAAATTTTAGTACTATTCAACGATATTTGATTTAGAAAACAAGGACAACCTACCCTTCTTGGAAAATACAATGCAAAAGTCCAAAAATATACAAGGAATTTACAACTTGCTGGTGGGATAGTGAACCGTCTTATTTTGTTTGATACGTTATTCTCGTGCATGTTCACACTATACGGACGTTTATAAACAGAAACTGCTCCAACAAAGTTATGAGGACAGATTGAAAATGACACTCCGTAAATATTACGGACACCATCACGAATTAAGTGATCCATACGATGTATCTTTGTCCAAACTAATTATGGACATTTTTACCACGCGTTAGATTGTGATTTGTCATAACGTAGTCTGATCTTTTTATTACCGAACGTGACTTCTTCCCGATTGTGAATGTTTTGCTGAATGTGAGCTGAAAACAACACGTTTAATAATTTCTTGCGTCCGAAGCACTTTTCTGGATTTCCCTTCATCAGGAACGCTCAAAGCCAAACATGTGAAATCCGAAGATGTATAAGAACCGAAACCGTTGAAGAGCTATATGTCAAAAATACCTAAAATAAATATAGCCAAATCCATCTAAAGCCAACTTTGCCTGAGGGAGTTGAAACCTTAATTTCTTAATAATTTCAAAATTTTTAAACGGACAGTTTTAGTAAAGTTTGTTAAATCATGTCAAAACCGAGGTGCTAACTACTGAGCTGATGATACCATCGGGGACTGATAATCCACAAGCAGAGGTATCAACCCAGTGGTGTAAAAAAATGAAAACAGCACGTTTAATAATTTCTTGCGTCCGAAGCGCTTATATATCAAGATTAACCTTCATCAGGAACGCTCAAAGCCAAACATTTAAAATCCAAAGATGTATAAGTACCGAAACCATTGAAGAGGTATATGTCAAATACCTAAAATAAATAGCCAAATCCATCTAAAGCCAACTTTGCCTGAGAAAGTTGTAACCTTAGTTTATTAATAATTTCAAATTTATGAATGGACAATTTTAGTAAAGTTTGTTAACTTATGTCAGTACTGAAGTAATGACTACAGAGCTGACGATACCCTCGTAGACTTATAGTCCACCAGCAGAGGTATCGGCCCTGTGGTGTAAAACATTGAAGACGTGTCACGGTACTTTTCCATCCCAAATTCATTTATCAAGTTTTGATGTTATGTTTGTTATTGTCATCGGATTTTGTCAAATATAATAACGTTTGTAGTTGTAAATCTTATATTTTTTGTTGTTTTCGTGTGTTTTGATAAAGATAATAAATCATCCAGTTCATTAATTAGATTTTGGTTTGGATCAACGAAATTTATACGATATATTTGGTCTACAGTTTGATCAGAAGAAACACCGACATAGCTAGATGATACAATTATTTTATATTTAATTACTACTACAATTTGATTTTTATTAGTATTATGATTTTCACTGTTTTTAATAAACGTTAAATAAGTAATACCAATCTCATCTTGAATTTCATCCAAATTCTTTCTTAATTTTCGGAATTCGTTTTAGAAATTCAAATGAAGTCACTTTGGGCATTGCACTTGCTTTGGCTAACACGGCTGTGTGTTTTTGTAATGTATTCGTTTTTATTCTGTAGCTTTATTAGCTAGTAACCACTGCAGTTTAATTATGTACATCTATTTTAGTCATTATATAAAATTTAATGTTTGCAAAGGTCCGAACTATTCTTAATAAAAAGAATGTGCTTGTCCCAGGCTGATAACCCTTGCCGTATTGGTCACAACTTTTTGGATCTTTAGATCCTCGATGATCTTTAACTTTGTACTTGTTTTGGCTTTCAAACTGTTTTTCATCTGAGCGTCAATGGTTAGTCTTGTGTGGACGCAACACACGTTTGGCGTATTAAATTTTTAACCTGGTACCTTATGTTGGCTATTATTCTTTTGATTATCTATCCTATATTTTCTCCCAATTATTTATTGTAGTCCTGTCATGTAATGTTGTCATTGAAATGTTGTATTTAACATACTTTAAAGCGGGAGGTTTGGCATGCCATAAAACTAATTTTTCTTAAAATGACCAAGTCAGGAAAATAACCATTGTTATATTATAAATATGTTTATTGAATAAATGCACATTTATACCCCAATGGGGTTGAAGGCATATATAAATGAACACAATACATCATACAAAAATAGCAACAAAAGAACAAACATTATATACATATAAGTATCTATCATGCAGTTGTTGAGTCCACTCTCCTCAGTGACCATGACTTTTTAACAAATTATAGTTCGTTTCCGTCTGTGTTACATTTCAATGTTGTGTTTCATTTGTGTCTAAGTTCTCTTATATTTGATACGTTTCCCTCAGTTTTAGTTTGTGACCCGGATTTGTTTTTTTCTCTATCGATTTATAAATTTCGAATAGCGGTCTACTACTGTTGCCTTTATTTGTGTATATTATCTATTATATAGTCATTTACCAAATTTACTCTTTGCAAAAGTATGAATTATTCTTAATAATAAGTATGTTCTTTTCCCAGGCAGATAACCGGTCCGAGTACACAGTTATTTCGTAGTGCATTTCTTTTAGACAATAAATAAAAATAAAAAAATCCCACCTGCGCTTTCTCAATAATACTTTTGGGAGAAATTATAGAAAACTTCATCAGCTCTAACTCAAAATATGGACAATTTTATGTAAAGGGGGTCTTGAAATCTTTTGACAGCTTCCGAAATGCTAATTTTTTACCTTTTTCAACTGGACCAAATCACTACTTAACATTATAATTCATGAATCCAATGTTTTTACAGTGTAATTTTATCCCCCTTCTTCCTACTTGAGGCATAAAACATCAAGAAATGAATTGGGAAGGGGTATACAAAAATTGACAAGTAACACACTGTCCACACTAGGGACTATATTTGTGGACGACGAAAATCAAGGGACGATAATTGTGTACTCGGACCAACCTTAGCCGTATAGTTCACATGTTTTTGGTACTCTTCAATTTTGTACTTGTTTTGGCTTTCAAATTTTCTTTCATCTGAGCATCACTGGTTAGTCTTTTCTGGACGAAACGCACGTCTTGCGTATTAAATTTTAAAACCTGGTACCTTTTGTTAGCTAATATTCGTGTGTTTCTCTGTCCTATATGTTCTCCAATTTATTTGTTTTGTTCTCCTGTCATGTAATGTTGTCATTTTCATGTTATATTTAACATGCCACAAAACCAGTTCGACCCACCATTTTTGTTCTTAAAAAATGATCTGTACCAAGTCAGGGAAATGGCCATCAACCGTTTCTGTGTGTGTGTTACTTATAAATGTTGTGTCGGAGTTCCTTCAGTTTTAGTTCGTAACCCGGATTTTTTTTCTCATCGATTGATGAATTTCGGATCGCGGTATACTACTGTTGCCTTTTTTTAAAAGCTCCATTGAACTTTCTAATTCTTAGGCCCAATCCTTTCTACGCTGCATATTACATGTGAAAAGGAAAGAAACTAAAGCAGCGCTTTAAATTTCAGAAGATTTCGAAAAACAGAAAGAGGAATTTCTGACTGCTATTCAAACTCGTTAAGAAAAATCATATACCAAGTGACATCATAATAAATTTTTATCAGACAAATGTGTATACAACTCCGGTTGGTGATTATACGTAAGAACTAGAAGGCAGCCAACAGGTTCCCATTACAGGTCTTGAAGACGACCGTCAGATCACTGTACTCCATCAAGAGGTAAATTTATTCCACCACAGGTAATTTACCAAGGACGCACATACCAATTACCCCCCCCCCCCCCCCCCCTAAAAAAGGGGGGGGGGGAACATTACTCATTCTGAAAACCATAGGTCGAATGAAACAACAATGAATGAATATGTGGAGAAGGTGTAAAATACCGTATATAGAATCTACACAAGACGAAGCTCCACTGGCGAAAACTTGGCAACCTTCTTTGTGCATTTTTAATGTTTTTCGTGCTCATCGCGTAAACTGTTTTATGGATACAAGTACATGTATCTCTGGTTTAACTTAACATCTAGTGTAAATACGTATCAGAATATAACATTACTTCAGCGTCTGGCGTATATACTAAATTTAGTCCTGGTATCTATGATGAGTTTATTGACTAGTATAACCAATGTCACACTCAGTCAAATCGAACAGTTTTGCACCCCATCTATGCGATTTTTTCCGCAGGCATGTACTGAACTAAGTTGTGTCTTACCTTAAACTTAACCATGGACTTTTCAACTGTTAGATATCTTGCAAGATCGTATTTTCTGTGAAAAGTATTATTTGGTCTGATTTTGTGTCCCGGGTCAACACATGGAGAACCCCTTGGAATAGCCATTCTTTTATTATTGCAGTGAGAATGATGGAGAGTGATAGAGGTAATTGTCTCCGGACTTTTTCTAGGACTCGATGGTTGTTTTTCTTTATCATCCCCAGTGTCAACCGTTTTTTGGCAAATAAAACCAAATAATTTTGAGAAACAAATCATCCCAGAAATTCTAATAATGTAAGACTCCCAGAAACAGTTTCTGTGAAAATTGTGGTGGATCGTTTTACTGGAAACATTGTACTTAATATTATGATTTATGGTATTGCCTCAAAAAGAATGACACTGTTATTGTGCAAAAGTTTTTGTTGAACTACTGTGAGAATTACAAGTAAAATAATGTTTATTGCTAATATAGTAAAGAATCCAACAACTGCATGCTATAATAAATTTTGTTCCACTTTTGATTTTGATTGTTTTGCATGCATTTTTTGTTCTTTCTTTCTTCCTTGTCTTTTTCCTTTCTCTCCTTTTTCGTGTAGTTTTTTTTTCTCTTTTTACTTTGACAATTTATTCACTGGTCAATAAGCCTATGAGAAATTATTGCTGTTGATTCCTTTAGCTTTTTGGTTGCTTGTTGAATTTCAAATATGTCTTCAATATTGGAATTCAAATCTAACGTGGATGCGACTAATTGAACTTCAAATAGTGTTGAATTTCCGTTTTCAAGAATATTTAATAGTGAGTCGACATCATCTACCGGGACAAAAGAATCATCTGAAGATTGCAGGGCAGATTATTTGTAACTTTCAGTGACAACTGTAAATAGTTATCAAAGGTACCAGGATTATAATTTAGTACGCCAGACGCGCGTTTCGTCTACATAAGACTCATCAGTGACGCTCATATCAAAATATTCATAAAGCCAAACAATTAAAAAGTTGAAGAGCATTGAGGATCCAAAATTCCAAAACGTTGTGCCAAATACGGCTAAGGAAATCTATGCCTGGAATAAGAAAATCCTTAGTTTTTCGAAAACTTTCAACTTTTGTTAACAGGAAATTTATAAAAAAAAAAATGACCACATTATTGATATTCATGTCAACACCGAAGTGTTGACTACTGGGCTGGTGATACCCTCGGGGACGAAACGCCCACCAGCAGTGGCATCGACCCAGTGGTGTAAATAGTTATCAAAGGTACCAGGATTATAATTTAGTACGCCAGACGCGCGTTTCGTCTACATAAGACTCATCAGTGACGCTCATATCAAAATATTGAGCGTGTCAAAGACACGTTCTTTTCTGATGGTAATGAAGCAAACGCCTCTGCCAATAAACCAAAGTGTCTAGTCCACTCTCAATAGCATCACCTGTCTCAGATATTTTTATTTGTTCTATTAAATGGTGTTCATACATTTCAGATTGCAAGTATGTTGAATCAGGCACAGCAGAGGGATTGAGCGGCCAAAGACCGGTTACCCTTAAACCGCTTTTGACATTTTCCGGAGTAATGCCTGGCAGAAAAGTCTAGGCCATGTGACTTTATTAATAAGATGATCTGGGTGTTCCGTCATGAATTCGGAACATACTCGGTCATAAGCACAAGAGAATGAAACGAACACACTCAGATCCCATGGCTGGAGATGGGAGGGCAGGAACAAATATGTTTTCTTCCATTGCCTCTTCAAATAATCCAATTGTTTCATGAGAACCGTGGGAATCCATTATAAGCAGTTGAGAACGTTTTGGACCACATTATTGAAGGAATATACCACACCACCACATTTCTCCTAAAATATCACACATCCAGGCCTTTTCCTGGTATGTCCATACTGTACCTTTACTGTTCCCTTTGACAACACATAGAGGAGCCATTTTGTTGCAATCGGCATTAACACAAGCAAGAATTGTGATGTTTTTCCTCGAGTTGCCCGTTCTTTCTGACATGATTTGTGCCCCCTTCCTAGCTACTACATTTGGCTATGCTCAAAACCTTTAGCCGTCTCATTTGCATTCGAGATGACGTCTGGTGTTACTATTTTCAGAGACAAAGTTGCACAAACCAATGAAATAGTTCGACACAACCACCGTGTTCATCATTCTTGACCTTGTGGTGCAATTGTCTCTCAGGTTTTCTGAGGGTTATTTCAGTCATTCCCTGGTATCTTAGATTTAAAGGTTTTTTTCAACTCTAATGATCTGTATAGGCGTGATACTTTAATGAGCACCTGTTTTTTGGACAACCGAAATCCTTTTTCGGCAGCTAGATTTTGGAGGCAACTGCACATATATGTTTAGTACGTAGATGGACGACTTCACACGAAAATATATGACAAACGGGACGATTTCAACTTCCCAATTATCAATTTCCCATTTCTCAGCAGTAACATACCATCTGCCCCTTCGTATGGTGTTTACATATCACAATTGATACGTTATTCACGTGCTTGTTCACACTATACGGACTTCATATACAGGAGTGTGCTACTTACGCAGAAACTTCTCCAACAAAGTTATGAGAAGGACAGATTAAAATTGACACTCATTAAATTTTATGGACACCATCACGAATTGGTTGATCCATACGATGTGTGTTTAACCAAACTAGCTAAGGACATTTTTACCACATGGTAGATTGTGGTTTGTCATTACGTCGTCTAATCTATTAATTACCAAACGTGACTTATTCCCGATTGTGACTGTTTTGCTGAGTGTGAATTCGCATTACTATAAGACGTGTTATGGTACTTGTCTATCCCAAACTCATGTATTTAGTTTAAATGTTTAATGTTATATTTGTAATTCTCATCGGGTTTTGTCAAATGTGTTGACGTCTTTTCTATTTTATTTGTGTGTTATGGAAACAAAAATTAATCACCGCCGTCATTTATTAGATTTAATTTTGGTCAACATAATCTGTACGATAATTTACGTTTGAAGTTGGATTCATAACAAACTGCACATATATATATATTATAGTTAATTGCTATTAATAAGTATTGCAATATGCATTGTGTTTAAATGCAATATCAGTATTTAGTTCTATTTTAATCTTTAATCAATCCTAATTCTATCTTACTTTTGAGATACAGTTTTTCATATGTGACGTAATTTTTCTGCTGTTTCAGAAATTTCATATATTCAAATTTTTAATGCCTTTTCACCATCGTATGTGACGTAATTTTTAATGCCTTTTCACCGTCGTATGTGACGTCATTTTCATAATTTACTGCGTTGAGGCCTGGACTGAGTCAGGTGTGTCTATTCTGTGTTGGTCATTCATTATGTATTCGTGTTTGTTTTATGTAATGAGTTAATACTTCAGTTTCGATCTTTTATATCTGGGCGTCACTGGTGAGTCTTGTGTGGACGAGGCGCGTTTTTGGCGTATTAAATTTTAAACCTGATGCTTTTTGTTATTCATTAATCATGTGTTTCTTTGTCTAATACGTTCCTGATGCTTTTTATTATTCATTAATCATGTGTTTCTTTGTCTAATACGTTTTCATATTTATTTGTATTGTAGTCCTGTAATATTATGTTGTCATGTCTATGTTATATTTAACATTGCCATTAAAGTGCGAGGTTTGGCATGCCACAAAACCAGGTTCAACCCACCATTTTTTCCTTTAAAAATGTCCTGTACCAAGTCAGGAATATGGCCATTGTTATATTATAGTTCGTTTCTGTGTGTGTTACAATTTAACGTTGCGTCGTTTGTTTTCTCTTATTTTTGAGTGTAAATTGACATTGCGATAAGACGTGTCACGGTTCTTGTCTATCCCAAATTCATGTATTTGGTTTTAATGTTATATTTGTTATTCTCGTGGGATTTTGTCTGATGCTTGGTCCGTTTTTGTGTGTGTTAGTTACATTGTAGTGTTGTGTCGTTGTTCTCTTCTTATATTTATGCGTTTCCCTCAGTTTTAGTTTGTTACCCCGATTTTGTTATTTGTCCATGGATTTATGAGTTTGAACAGCACTACTGTTGCCTTTATTTAATCTTTATCGATAAAACAATGGTTCTACAATTCAGAAAAAAATGAGATCTTTCTACTATATAAAGTAAAACTAGAGGCTCTAAAGAGCCTGTGTCGCTCACCTTGGTCTATGTGAATATTAAACAAAGGAAGCAGATGGATTCATGACAAAATTGTGTTTTGGTGATGGTGATGTGTTTGTACATCTTACTTTACTGAACATTCTTGCTGCTTACAATTATCTCTATCTATAATGAACTTGGCCCAGTAGTTTCAGAGGAGAAGATTTTTGTAAAAGATTACTAAGATTTACGAAAAATGGTTAAAAATTGACTATAAAGGGCAATAACTCCTAAAGGGGTCAACTGACCATTTCAGTCATGTTAACTTATTTGTAAATCTTACTTTGCTGAACATTATTGCTGTTTACAGTTTATCTCTATCTATACTAATATTCAAGATAATAACCAAAAACAGCAAAATTTCCTTAAAATTACCGATTCAGGGGCAGCAACCCAACAACAGGTTGTTCGATTCATCTGAAAATTTGAGGGCAGATAGATCTTGACCAGAACATTATTGCTGTTTACAGTTTATCTCTATCTATAATAATATTCAAGATAATAACCAAAAACAGCAAAATTTCCTTAAAATTACCGATTCAGGGGCAGCAACCCAACAACAGGTTGTTCGATTCATCTGAAAATTTCAGGGCAGATTGATCTTGACCTGATAAACAATTTTACCCCATGTCAGATTTGCTCTAAATGCTTTGGTTTTTGAGTTATAAGCCAAAAACTGAATTTTACCCCTATGTTCTATTTTTAGCTGTGGCGGCCATCTTGGTTGGTTGGCAGGGTCACACCACACATTTTTTAAACTATCTATCCCAATGATGATTGTGGCCAAGTTTGGTTTAATTTGGACCAGTAGTTTCAGAGGAGAAGATTTTTGTAAAAGATTACTAAGATTTACGAAAAATGGTTAAAAATTGACTATAAAGGGCAATAACTCCTAAAGGGGTCAACTGACCATTTCGGTCATGTTGACTTATTTGTAAATCTTACTTTGCTGAACATTATTGCTGTTTACAGTTTATCTCTATCTATAATAATATTCAAGATAATAACCAAAAACAGCAAAAATTACCTAAAATTACCAATTCAGGGGCAGCAACCCAACAACGGGTTGTCGGATTCATCTGAAAATTTGAGGGCAGATAGATCTAGACCTGATAAACAATTTTACCCCATGTCAGATTTGCTCTAAATGCTTTGGTTTTTGAGTTATAAGCCAAAAACTGCATTTTACCCCTATGTTCTATTTTTAGCCATGGCGGCCATCTTGGTTGGTTGGCGGGGTCACGCCACACATTTTTTAAACTAGATACCTCAATGATGATTGTGGCCAAGTTTGGTTTAATTTGGTCCAGTAGTTTCAGAGGAGAAGATTTTTGTAAAAGTTAACGACGACGGACGACGACGACGACGACGACGACGGACGACGGACGCCGGACGCCAAGTGATGGGAAAAGCTCACTTGGCCCTTCGGGCCAGGTGAGCTAAAAAATGGAATATCAATAGGAGACATTAATGTCCCCTACGAAACAGTACATTAATTATGAAAAGATATTTTTTTAAGAGTATAATACTATTTAAGATTTCACTTTTTATTTACAAACAGGTTTTTATTTGAAAAACGCCCTTATAAGACAGAAATACAGTAAGGACAGGTGTTTGTATACATTAAAAGTATAGACATATGTGTCCCTCTGCAGCAAGATGATTTAAATAAATGCAGGAAAACATTTTTTCTGCTAGCCCACAATCTTATCACCAAAGGATATCAAACAGATTAAAATATATTTATATCATTTTAAGCAGCCTTGCGTCATATGCTCTTCAACTTCGTACTTTACTTATCCCTATAACCATTTTTTGATTCGAGCGTAATGGTGAGTCGTTTGGAGACGAAGCGCGCGTCTGGCGTAAATATAAAACTTTAATGCTGGTATCTATGAGGAGTTTATATGTATGGCGTCATGCAATTGTAATCTTGAAAGCTATACATATCATCAGTTGAGGACTTCATTTCTAATGAAGTGATTAAATGAGGTATGCCAGTATTATTAGAACCCCTATCAAAACTTTTCAACCTAGTATTTATGAAAGGCAGCTTCACAAAATTATGAAACAATGTCTGATTACTTTAATTCCTAAAAAGGGAACAAATCTGACCCCTCTAATTATAGAGGTGTCTCATTGACTTTTAATTTGTGAAATGTGAAAATCAGATTGGCTTCAAAGAAAAAGCTAGAACAGCAGATCATATCTTCTCATTGAAGTCAATTGTAGACAAATATAAAACTAAAAAAAAAGAAAGCTGTTGCAGCATTTATAGATCTGCGAAAAGCCTTTGAGGGAGTCTGGAGGGAGGGTTTATTCTATATCCTACTCCAAAACAGACTTCCAGGCAAGCTTTATAATGTCATCTAATCAATGTATAATGAAAACAAATGCAGAATTAAATTTCAAAATGGTATTAGCCATGAATTTATATCAAATTGCGGAGTAAAACAAGGGGAGATACTTGGCCCCACTTTGTTTAATATTTATATAAATCGCCTTGTAAATGACCTTGATCATGCAAACACTAAAGCAATTATTATATGAGATGTTAAACTAACATCATTATTATATGCAGATGACATTATTCTAATGTCCGAAAGCCAGGAAGGGCTACAAAATGCACTTGATGAGTTTACTTAATGTTGTTCCCTATGGAAACTTGAAATCAAAACTTATAATATTCAAATATAATGGAAAATCTCATTGTAATTATTTTAAAGTAGAAAACGCACATCTTGAGACTGTTACATCTTATTGCTACCTTGGAATAACTTTAAAAATTGTTCAGGAAGTTTAAGTCATTCATAAAACATTATTATGGAAAATGGAAGAAAGGCTTGGTTTAAAATTAAAAAAAAAACAGTCTCGTTAGATAATTCCTGCAGTATGCTTGAAAAATTATTTGTTACTTAGTTGTTCCAATAACTCTTTATAGAAGTGAAATTTGGGGTGTAAGCCAAGTGTTCAAGATTCAGATCCATTTGAACATTTACATATTAAATTGTACATATTAAATTTATTAAAGAAATCTTAGGAGTACAGTGCAAAACAACAAATGTAGCCTGTTTAGCTGAAACAAACAGAACCCCTTTGTACTTTAAAATTCAGCTTTAAGCTATGAAGTTTATAAACCACATTGTGTATTCGCCTAACACTTTAGTCCATAGAATATATAATCATGTAGAGAAAACAAGTAAATGGGTTAACATTGTAAAAGACTGGTTAAATAAATTATGTTTTGGTCATCCCACTTTTGAAACTATTAATTTAAAATATCACATAAATACTATCCAACAAAGAATTTTTTATCAAATTATGAATTGTTCTATCAATAAATGTGAAAAAAAACTTAAAAGAATTAGAAAAAGGCCCCCATATATTGATATATGTAAACTCAAAAATGTCCGATCAATTTTCAGTAAATTTAAACTAAGTGTCCATACCCTAGCAGTTGAAAGAAGGCGTTATACCAACATTGAAAGAAGTAAACGCATTTGCTTATCCTGTAAAAGGCAAGAAATTGAGGATGAATACCATTTCTTCTCAATCTGTCCATGCTATACATCATTGAGGGATACCTATATACAAAATATTTATAAAAATCTTAATTTTAATTTTATAGTCCACTATAACACTGACTGCACGTTTAAATAGCAGTCTACCAGTCATTATAAAAATCACCATCTATAATACTAAAATTACGAGGTCCAATTTGTCAGCCGTCATCACGTAAAAACGACGAATCAAAGAATTCAACTTTATATATAACTAATATAGTCCAAAGGTGTAGATTAAAAATTACACCACTCCAGGCCCTTTTGTTTTCCACTTAATTAAGATTGCCAATAATTAAGAAGTTCCGGGACGAGTCCGACACCGATACCAATAGTATATTCACCTGTTACCTATCATTACCTTATCTGTACGTTCCGCATCTGACAGGCGCACCAACAAACCGTGTATTCAGGATTAATATGCTATATACACGGGTCATAATCACAGGGTTGACACTTCTAAATTGTCAAGTTGTTACCTACATGTATTGTAGTATTTTAATCAGTAAGACTACGACAAATCTGGACTAAAAATAAGGCGTATAGGTAGTTTTCAATTTGTTAGCGGGCATGACGTAAAACAGCGAATCAAAGAATTCAACTTTATTTATAACTAATATAGGACAATGCTGTTGATTAAAAAATACTCCATTCCAGGACCTTTCGTTTTCCAAATAATTAATATTACCAATAATTGATAAGTTCCAGTTTGACGGGTTCAAACAGAAAGATTTGAAAGCAGAGAAAACTGTGTATCAGATGACAATACTAATACTAAAATAAGGCTTGCGTATAGTTATATACTTTAATTCAGTCACGGACCCGCGATATGACGGGTGTGTTCTAGTAAAGTATATTATTGATTGTTTTTTATTCAAAACATCTGCATAACTTGTATTTCTTTTAAAAGAGGGACGAAAGATACCAAAGGGACAGTCAAACTCATAAATCTAAAACAAACTGACAACGCCATGGCTAAAAATGAAAAAGACAAACAGAAAAACAATAGTACACATGACACAACATAGAAAACTAAAGAATAAACAACACGAACCCCATTAATATGCAACCTAATTTTTGTTTGTGTTCATTTAATCGCGTAGTGGAATTAACTATTTTTGGATTCTTATAAATTCTATATATAACTTTTGGACTAGTTTAAATCTCTATTTCTGAAATTTATTTTTACATACTTTTGATTATTTTAACCCTGTATGCTAACATTCCTATGTAAATTTTAAAATTGTTTGTATGCACATTGAACGACAAATTTCTGACGTCAGACACTCAAACCAATGAATGTGTTCGTAGATAGTAGATGTTTTTGTGTTCTGTCAAATTGTTCCATTTAAAATTGTTATACGATAATGACTGGTGTACCCATATTTTGACTATTTTATTTATTGTGTCTGGTTTTTTTAACGCATCAATGTAAATATATCGGAAATTGTTGATACTGTTATTAAAGTGAGAGGGTTGGCGCTATAGAACCAGGTTTAATTCACCATTTTCTACATTTGAAAATGCCTGTACCAAGTCAGGAATATGACAGTTCTTGTCCATTCGTTTTTGATGCGTTTTGTTATTTGATTTTGCCATGTGATTATGGACTTTCCGAATTGATTTTCCTCTAAGTTCAGTATTTTTGTGATTTTACTTTTTGTTTAATTGTTTGTGAACATTATTTTTTCTTCGCTGTGAATACCGCTCACTCTAATAGAATTATAATCAATTTAACTATTGTCAGATTATTGTCTTAATTTTGTATGCCATAACCATTTAATATAAATTTGTTTGTGCTAATAAAATATTGTCTATAACCTGACGTCATTCGTTCAAAAAAATATGTTAAAGCGTTTCGACTTTGCGCGCAATGATTTTTAAGAAAGAAACCTCGTTATCACTATAACTTTCTCTTTACAATTATAATGGTGCAAAAATTTAGCTATAACTGATTAAAAATTGTCAGAGTAAATATCTTCTCCCGGGGACTAGCTGTGTTGTATGTCAGTGGTTCTTCTAGTCGTCAGGTCAGATATCTATTTTAGATCTGGCATATTAGACGACCATTTGATATTCAATTAAAGAACAGCAATATCTTAATGTCAACTTTGCCTGAGAAAAAAGTAAAACAACAAACCCTAATCAAATGGCAAAATCAAAATATCAAACACCTCAAACGAATGGATAACAACTATCATTTTCCTGACTTGATACCCTTCCGGCGCACCTGAGATCACCCCCAATGATGGATTGAATATGGTTTTATAGCTAGCTATACATTTCACTTGTATGACAATTGCATCAAATTCCCATTATATTGACAACGATGCATGAACGAAATAAACAGACATAATAGGTAAAAATGTCAAAAAGCACATCAGTCAACATTACGTTATAATTTCAATCACTAATAACAATCAAATATGTAACAAAGAAGCACAAAATGGCATAGAGACCGAGCATATTAGCAAAAATTAAAGACAAGAATACTCCAATTTGAATAATAAGATGTAAAAGTACAGACCCACGTCATATATGTAGCAAAGCAACATTAAATGGTTTGAAAAATGATGAGGCAAGAACTTAAATCGGATTGGTTTTATTTTCATCTTTTACTGCGCACACACATGTTTTCCGAGAAAAAATGTCAACTTGGAAGTTTATAGTTGTCGTTGGTATCTTGCATCGCTCTTTCTCCAACCTTATATTACCCTGGATTTAAACCCCTTTAAAAGACGATTATAATACCATGAGGGTTTGACCTGTTGAATCGTGGTTCCCGATACGAATTTTTAGCCGATTCTAATTATAAATATACTTGGAAATAGTATTCAGTTTAAAGTGTTGCCGTTATTTTACAGAAGATGGATAAGATTATCAGGATGACATTGGTCCATGACGTGTATTAAAAGTAATCTTGACAAATGGTATTGATATTTACAATTTACTTTTTGCAAAATGTAAAAATACCTGATGCTTCCATTGTTAAGAATGATGATGATTCAAGTTTTGGGTCACAGCATGAATGACAAGTACCAACAATACGTACTTACAATGCTTGAGCAGTAGTGTTCATTCATGGGTCTTCAAGAGGCTTGGCAGGTTTTCAAGCCTGTTTTATTGACTCGACTGGAAAGTCTTATGGAAATATTCAAGTAGATCTGGTGTAAATTTGGAACGTGAAAGAGTGAAAAACACACCAACAGAACATCTGCATCACCATCAATTCACCTAATCACAGACAAATTCGACATTGAATATTGCAGCATTATCAGGTCAAAAACACATCAACAGTACATCTGCATCACCATCAATTCACTCAATCACAGACAATTTCGATATTAAAGATTGCACCATTATCAGGTCTAAGTATCATATCGGAGAATCAAAATGATGAAGATGAGTTACTGCTGATTCAAGAAATGAAGAAAAAATAGACGTTCCATTATACTAGTTGTAGATTTTATTAAGAATTTGATACTATTCCAAGGTCAAGTGGGTTCAATAAGAACAGAACGACTTTTTATTCGAAATATAATCAATTTCTGATATATATCATGGGGAAATCTGCTGACTGTTATACATAATTTAAGTATCCAGGTTTTAATGCAAAATATACTACAGAGCACCATATAACTGGGTATGTAGATTTGGGAAATAGATATGTGTCTATAAAAGAGAAGGGCGAAATATACCAGATGATAGATGCTTTAAACTAGCTGTCAATTAACAGCGAGTACTCTCAGGTCTCTAGACCGTGTCTTTTGGTTGTTAGGATGTACAAGTACCCGTCCACTTGTATTTTTATCCATTTGATGAGTTAAGCCATTTCCAACTGATTCTTATAGTTCGTCCTCATGTTGTACTGTTACGCCACTGTTCCAGCCAATCCCGCTCTTTTTTTATTTGTACTGTAGAACTTGTAAAAGAAACTGCAGATATGGTAACATGCCTAACAGAAACAACAGGCATTCTAAACCTCTCGATCGATTTAATCCTTAACAATCTCATTTGTTAAAGATGTTTAAAGTAGTTGCCAGTCTGAATTGTATATGTATATCTGTAAAATACTTTATTTTAGACTTATACGTATGCTTTATGTTGAAAGAATAATACAGAAAGTATTGCCTAATTAGGAAGTCGTAGTATGCCGTACCTGATAATTATAATTTGTATAAACTTGTCTGTTTTCCTGAAATACAGATTTCAATTGATTGATACAATGAATTCATATCGTGATGCTTACTGGGTTTTGTTGCTAGTTCTATGTTTATACAGTAAATAGGTATTGAGAAACATCTGTGAAAAAAAATTAATAGACACCTTTTCAAATTGAATTTTGTTTTCCTTTTGGTCTTCATATATTCCGCACATCAATTCATTCAAATCAACTCATTATCATAGTTAATAGCAAGGCTTGGTTTTAATTTTTATTATGTTATCCTCTATGAAATGTAGACGCAACACGTACAACTTTTCAATTTGGTCTATCTCAAAATGCATAACATGTCCTGTGGCAGCCTTTACCAACATCCAAGGCTTAATAACAAACTTGCTACACTTCGATGGTATGCCTTGAGTCATGACAGTTCTTGCTTAAGTACCTATTATAGATTCATTAATTGAAAGTTGGTGTAAGATAACGCTAAAAACCCTTAAAACCAAGGGTGATTTTCGGCTTAAACCATGTGGACGTCTCGTAAAACTGGCTGTTTCTTTGTTGGGTTGTTTTATTGTAAGCTAAATGAAGATTGCGAAGTAAAAGCTGATTTCTTTTTCGTGAAAAAATAACTGAAAATCATGGTGCTTTTTGTGTTCATTTACTGTTGAACTAATCTTTGATACTTGGTTTTCAAATAAGGCCTATGCAAACATATTATCGCAGTAAATTTTCTATTTCCTTTCCATCATTCTGAATCTACAAGATCACACAGGTACAGTATATAGTGCAGCAATATATTAAATTGTTTTATTGTATCAATTATTTGTATGCTGTATTTGATTGATGCATCTCGTGTATACATGAGATTTCAGTACATGTTCCATATAGTATAGAATATAACTTTAAATCAACCTTGTCGAATGTAATGGTCGTATAAGGCCACACCAATTTGATTCCTTGTTCGACGGACCCGCCCGCACCTATTTGTTTCAAAACAGATTTTTTTATTTTTTTTATATTCCCGCTTCCTGCATCCGGAAATGTAATGATGTCCATTTCCCGCACCTTTTTATTTTTGTAAATATTATAAAAACATATCAACATTTGTCGTTCAGCAGTTATCGTTTGTTGATGTTGTTCATTGGTATTTCACGTTTGGATATACTAGATCGTTGGTTTTCCTGTTCAAATTGTGTACGCTAATAATTTTGGGATCCTTTATAGCCTGCTGTTTGGTTTTTATCAAAGCCCTGTGTAAAAGGCACGGTACTTTGACCTGTGTTTGTTATTATCAGGTTGAGAACAACCCTCCCTCAGACAAGGGGTCATTTACTGATGTAGAAAAGAAAATAGAAATACCAAGAATTTGTATAGTTCTTCTATACAAAACCTTTGAAAACTTAGATTTTTTTACTCAAAGGAGAAGAGTTAAATCATATTTTAAATAACTTTTTTTCTAAAAGAGGGGTCCACCTATTTTGAATAATATTAAACTGTTAAAGTAAATGTGTTAACATGGTTAAAGTCCAGGAATATTACAAAATTCTTGGACATGTTTTGACCATTTAATACCAGATAGATATATAGTTCTTTGAGAAAATATGAACCCTTTTGTACAAACAAATCTATTATAACTTATATTGATCCCTCATAAAACATGTAAAAGGGATATTTATAACATTAAGGGGTTGTCCCCAAACTGATTATGACTTGGATGGAGAATTGTCTCATTGTCAGTCACACCTACATAGACCAGATTTAATTATTTCTTGGTGAACAGGGAAAATATACTTCAGAAATTAAAGAAATGTCAAAGTACAAGTGATAAATCAAGCTTTAATATTGTCAAAACCTACTATTTTATGTTTACAAAAAAAAATTATAATCGCTCGCCTTTACTTTTCAAGCTTCGCCTCAAAAATTTGCAAATTAAATTATTTTTTATTAAAATTTTCAAATCGCTCGCTCGCCCCAAATTTTGGAGTACAAAAATCCGTAGAACAAGAAATTAAATTGGTGTGGCCTAAGGATAGCTCTATCTTGAAGGATGCACAATCGAATGGATCGTATAAAGGATCGACAGACAAGTTCATTACGTTCAATTCTTCAGTTCTCTCCTGGAGTATGTACGTTTAAAGGATCGACTTACTTGTTCAATACACTCCACTCTACTGTTATCCAATAAATTAAAAGATATACGATCGTATGATGAATCAACTCTACTGTTCTCTTTTGAAGAATGTACGATCGATTCGATCTTGTTCAATCGAAACGATCGTTTAATGGATTGACAGATTTGTTCAAAACAATCAACTCTAAAGTTCTCTCGACAACCACTGAATTGCAGGTTCTTGACTTAGGAGAGGCACATACATACAGAAGTTGGCGGGGTTAAACATGTTACCAGAATACCAACCCTCCCCATAATCTGGGAAATTGGTGTAACAGTAAAACATAAGAACGAACTTTAAAAATCAGATTGAAAAAGGATTAACTCATCAGATTGATAAAATTAAATGCTACAAATACAAGTTAACGTGGCCGACAACAATAAGATACCCAATTAAAGATCTGAGAGTTCTCGCAGTTACTGGCAGCTAGTTCAAAACCTCTAACAACTAATAATTATAAATTATGCATCTAAGACTGAATTATCAAAAAGTACACGTCCAACATTCAATGGCTTTAGTGTATAGACATCATAAACAGTCGGAGAAAAACGTGACTTTGTGCAATGCCAAGATACTGGATTCGACAGATCCATGAATGTGTATACATGTATAATGTAGGCTTGGAAATAAAGCAGCCTTAAGAGTTTAACAATTTTTGGATTTTCATGGTGATTGATCAACTGATGGCCCTTTTTCTTTGATTCACAGGGGAGACCGTTGAACGCTTCGGAGAGGGTCTTATTCGAAATCCAAATATGAATGTTTTATCCTATGTAGTTGATTTTATAAAGCATTCAATTCAATAGCAAGTATATTTGTACATTCAGTTTTTGAAATAAGTTTATATAAACTCATGTTTATTGCATTGTGTTGTTTGTGATTTTTTTCGATTAACATGTTGGCATTGCTTTAACCTAACCCGTCATTGTATTCTGATTGGTCTAAAAACAACTTACGGTAATGAGAACACAATATGTTACGGGAGTACAGCTCTTATAGAGAGCGAAAATTCCACTTACAGGTGAATTTGATATTAACTTGATACGTCCTTAAAAAAAGAGGGGGATAATGGCTCGGTGAATATAATGTTTTCTCCGGAGGTTACATCCTAAAAGCAATCCCTTTCAAAATCAATAATTGTATAGTAGCAATCTAGCATCATGTAAAGTGTCATTACAATCCTTCAGATCGTTTTGTAGCAGCTATTTGAATTCAGGGAGACTGACTAAAAGAGGATGAAACATATTTTCCCCATTCAAAAATTCATTTCCAGGGGTGGGGAGTAGAATTTTCAATAAACAAATAATTTTTTAATGTGTATCTTTATCATACATGTCATAATTGTGGTACAGGTCATTCGACCTGTAAAGCTCTAACTATATTCTTCATTAGAATCAAATAATGTCACATTTTCGCATTCTTGCAATTAACGCAGGTTTGTTTTTATGTTCCAAGCACCTTGGTATTATGCGATTTCATATATAATCCATATTACACATAAGCAGAAGGCGGCATTCCCGATAACACAGATGCCGATTTTTTTTTTTCTTTTTTTTTGGAAGGAGGGGGGGGGGGGGTTCAAAATAATACTGTTCATTTTAATTGTGATCTGAATTTACATTGAGCTTTCTTCTGAACTATTCTCAGATTCCTGAGTGTCCAAATCTAGTTTGTTGGAATTTTCATCTGAACTTATTACAACAATTTCCTCTTTTTGTAACTTTATGTTCATTGTGCTTTTATTGTATATGGCTTCTGAATATGTTGGTTCTTTCTTAACTTGGACTGGCTCGTCCTCAGAGCTTATCACAATATTTTCAAATGTTTGCTCTTTAAGGTAGTTCGGGGGTTTAAATTTTCGCGCCTTCTGCGCAGAAAGTTGCGCATTCTCTTGTCGTAAACAAATATTTTTACGATAACTCGATAAATACAAAAAACATTCGTAAAATTTTTTTTTGAGCGGATATAAAATGTCTTTGAACAATATTTAATGCAATCTTTTAATGAAACGAATATGTTTAATTTATCTGTTTAGATGACGAAATGTAGCATGTTTACTTCCGGTAAAAAGAGAATGGTGAGTAGTCGAAAAAATCTCAATGAAAAAAGAGAAGATATGAAACAAGTGAAACGCTTATTAAGATGACTGACTTGATTCTTAGAAATGATATATATTGAGAATCATTTTATTGAGAATCATTTTGGTGTATTATTAAGCGTATTCACAAATTAACAACACTGAAACTGGACTTGAAAGTGACGGAGCACCCTTTGAAAAAAATGGCCATGGAGGTAAGATGTTAATTTCATAATGCGACAATCGCAATGAATTATAGTCTGCTCTAAAGAAAAGATGCCATCCATCAGAAACCACAAGGGGCGATTCTCAGGAACAAAATCTGTCAAAAAAATAACAAAATTAATTGTAGATAGAGTTCAGCAAAAACATAAAAACAACAACAGAGTATCAGATCATTCCTATGCTACATTTTGTAACCCTGTAACACCAACAGAGGATATTACAGCAAGCACATTAACAAATGATGACTTAACATATATACCACCTGATCTTGTCCCCTTAAGTCATTGTAGACTTGTGACCGAACTTGACACATTGGCTAACCAACTTAAAAGTTGCAGAGAATGTACTATACCATTACATTTGCATGATGCAAAGGGAGTACGGTGCTATGGGCTAACCGGCATAGTGTTCATTATTTGTAAAAATTCGTCATGTCAAACCTTAAACAGAATTAAACTAGGCAAGGTCCACTTTGGGAGAGAAAAGAAAGGTGTTGGAATTTTTTATGTCAACACGAAAGCTGCAACAGGTTTTTTTTTCATATACAGTTTTTAACCGTCCCAATATAAGTTATATGGTTCGCTACTGACCTCATACGGATCCATAGAGGGTAAGTAAAATCCATAGGGGGTGAACCCGGAGGCCGAGTCCCCTATGAATTGTATTCACCCTCTATGGATCCGTAGGGGGTCAGTAGTTAACCGTATAACAAATTTATCGGACACTGGACTTTTTCTACAGCGTTTTGTTGACAAATAAACAATGAAACACAACAACATTAAAAGATGACGTTGCCATTAACGCGTCATGAACCCCATATGAAACTTACTAACCCCCATACGGTCTCATAGGGGTCACCACGTGACGGCATTTAACCAATCACAACGTGATAATTCATCTGTGGTCCGATAACCCCACATATGATGTCACCTGCATTTAATTTGCCTCAGGGAAAAATAGTAGTGTCTAATGATTTTCTA
Organism: Mytilus galloprovincialis; assembly: GCF_965363235.1. Lineage (NCBI taxonomy): Eukaryota > Metazoa > Mollusca > Bivalvia > Mytilida > Mytilidae > Mytilus > Mytilus galloprovincialis. The sequence goes on along the minus strand of NC_134844.1, from coordinate 35,857,336 downwards.
AAAGGTTCATCTCATAGCATAACACTTTATTGGTTGTAACATGAGAATGGAAATGGGGAATGTGTCAAGGAGACAGCAACCCAACCAAAGAGCAGAAAACAGCCACTGATGTGTCTTCAACAATGAGAACATCCTGAGGTATGCTTCAGCTAGTTCCTTAACAAAAATATGTACTAGTTCAGTGATTAAGGACATCATACTACAGGTTAACTCTGAAAGACCGAAATATATAAGGCCACACCAATGTGATTTGTTGTTCGACGGACCCGCCCGCACCAATTTTTTTCAAAACAGAGTTTTTTTTATCTTTTTATATTCCCGCTTACCGCATCCATAAATTTAATCATGTCCATTTCCCGCACTGGTTTTTTTTTGTAAATATTATAAATTGAGACAAGGGTCATTTTAATGATGTAGAAAAAGAAATAGAATTTTGTACTCAAAAAGAGCAGAGTTACATCATATTTTAAACAACTTTTTTGAAAAGAGGGGTCTACTTATTTTGAATAATATTAAACTGTTTAAGTAAATTTGTTAACATGGTTAAAGTCCAGGAATATTACAAAATTCTTGGACATGTTTAATACCAGATAGATATATAGTTCTTTGAGAAAATATGAGCCCTTTTGTACAAACAAATATATTGTAACTTATATTGATCCCTCATAAAACATGTAAAAGGGATATTTACAACATCAAGGGGTTGTCCCCAACATGCCCAAATTGATTATGACTTGGATGGAGAATTGTCTCATTGTTAGTCACTCGTACATAGACTAGATTTAATTATTTCTTGGTGAGCATGGAAAAAATACTACAGAAATTAAAGAAATGTCAAAGGACAAGTGATAAATCAAGTTTTAATATTCTCAAAACCTACTATTTTATGTTTACAAAAAAAAATTATAATCGCTCGCCCTTACTTTTCAAGCTTCACCTCAACAATTTGCAAATTAAATATTTTTTTATTAACTTTTTCAAATCACTTACTCGCCCAAATCTGTAGAATAAGAAATTAAATTGGTGTGGCCTAAATATGAACTATATAAGGCAAGAGACTCCTGACTTGCGACAGGTACAAAAATGTGGCAGGGTTAAACATGTTTTGTGATTTCTCAACCCAATATAGAAAAAACATCAAATGAATATCAACAATATCCCTCCTGTTAGGGGTTTAGTATCATAGCTACCCTAAAGAAGAACATAACTCTGTAAATGTATAGAAGAATAACATATATATTATACTTTATTTCAAATTAAAGAAACAACAATGCGCTTTTGAAAGGGCAAGTTAATAAGAAAATAACAGTTAAAAAAATACAAAAGAATAATACTGACAAGAAATAATTACTTGATTGAGAAAATTCATAATATACAAAGTAATTAATCATACCTTGGATTTAATATATGATAAATAGCATCAAACCCATTTATAACACAATCTGTTTACTGGTATATATATATAAAATTCATCTTAACTTGAGTCCAACAATGTTAGGTCTGTGAATTTGCTTTCACAATTTTATTTGTTCTTCAAACGCTGATATTCAAACTTTCAAACTCATACTACTGAGATATTGTGCCACCAATACTAATTCAACTTTCACTGTATCCAACACCTTCGACCACCTATAGGCTTCACATATATTATATTAAAGACAATTCTGATAGCCTTACACTGTAATTACAGAATTTGTAGTGATGATGAAAGGCCTTTCTAAAAAAAACACTTCATTAAACATGTTAAACAAATACACATTGAAATAATTTTTAATGTATTGACATTTCATTTTTATTAAACATCTTTTAATAAACAATACAGGAATGATACATGCAGGTATTGGCGAGACTCAGCTCAACAACTTTTTGTCCTCACTAAATGTCCACTGCATAGATGCAAAGACCTTGAAAATTAGAGAAAATGAAGCCGGCACTTGAGAATCAGGCCATCATGTCACAACAAAGACACTTGCAAATGGAAATATTGAATTCCACAACAGGTTTGATAACAATTATTGCTATTTTGTATTTGTATACATTTTCTTAAACTTTACTTAATAAGCCTGATTGAGTACTTGATAATGTTGGTAAAGTCTAAATATGGTCTCGACAATGCTCAACCAGTCCGGACTCAGGTTTCTACAATCACAACCAAAAAAAAAGCAAGAACATTCAGACAGTCACCTTTAATTTTCTTTATAACTTTTTCAAAACAACTTGAATTTTTATAAAACTATACAGCTATTTTAATTATATATTGATCTTACAAAATACAGGTAATGTTGTTACTTTGTTAATTAAATTTGTCATAAAATAAGGATTAAGGATTTAATTACTAGGTAAAACGAAGTTTTATATCTTTATTCTGTCAAACCTTTGCAATTACAATGGTATACAGGCACTACATGACATCAATAATACAGATATAAATACATGATTACACAGAGCAAAATATGTACACTATTTACAATTATACTGATAGTATTTAGCCAGGAGGGCACACAAGGAAATTTATAAATCTAATGAAAGTACACAGCTTTCTCAATTTAGATTTTATATTTCAATTCATAATTTTTTTAAGCATAATTATATTTGGACGATTTACATATTTTTTATCAATACATTCGTTTCTTTTTACTGACGTCTCTGTGCACATCATAATATACTCATCTCCAAGATCTTTAGAGTTACATTATTTATAATTTCGTCTATCTCTCTGAATATTTGTCCATCTCCCTATCTCAATGGGTAATTTATGGTTGATGGTTCTAAATTTGGATAAAGTATAAATATCACGAAATTCTAAAATGTCAAAATAGTTCTCAAACCCAAAAGTATCCTTAACAAATCGATAATTTAATGTCTTCGGACATGCTTGCACATTTGAAAGCCATGTTTGCTGAAACTGATCTTAGAGTGATGTTCTGATTGTATTTTTTAGCCATATGTCACTAATACATGTTTGAGATAACCATACAAAAGATAATCCCGTTTCATTAAAAATAGATTCAACATGGTTTAACCATCTAAACTTTACATCATTTTGATTTGACAGCTTATACAGTAGTTTATAAATGGTCGCGGATAATTTAGTCGGTTTATCACATACTAATTTCACCTAAAATAATACTATACGGACTTTAATATCTAAATTGATGGGATATCGTCCAAGTTCACCATATACTAAGCAATTTAGGGTAGAAAACTTTAGTATGTCAAAATTTTCAGTTTGGTCTAAATTCAGAAAGAAACCTTTATATCAAATTTTGAGATTTGACAGCCATAAACAAAACTACAATATAACCTGGTATTTTACAAGATCATACTTAATTGAGATAGCTAAAGATGTTGATGAAAAATCAGAATTATAACTTGAAAATATTTAAAGGTGACTATCAGAATTTAGTACAAACTGAAAATTATAGCTTTTTTAACCAATGAATATAGTCCTTAAATTTGACAGCTACACTCTAAACTACCCAAACAACCTTGTAATCTGTAACATCATTATATAATTCAGAAAGCTATATAGTTTAAATGAAAATCCAAGTTGATTTAAAAATTTAAAGGTGACTTTCAGAATTTAGTCCAAACTGAAAATTCTTGCTGTTTTTAAATATCAAAATGAAGTCATTTAACTTGACAACAACACACCAAGCTAACAAACAATATGACATTCTGTAAGATCAAAATAAAATTTAGATAGCTGCAAAGTTTTATGAAAATCCTAAGTTAATTTGAAATTGGAGGTCACTATCTTAATTTAATCAATACGGAATATTCTATTTTTTTCTCTACCTTTTAATCCCTGTCTTTAAAGGGCACTAGCCATGCTAGCTGTCAAATTCGTGTTCACCGATTCTAATAAAATGTATATCAATGTAAAACATTTATCCAAATTATTAAAAGTCTAAACTAAACAATAAACAAGATACGTTGCATGAAAATATGTTATAACATTGAGAATGGAAATGGGGAATGTGTCAAAGAGACAACAACCCGACCAAATAAAAAACAACAGCAGAGGGTCACCAACAGGTCTTCAATGTAGCGAGAAATTCCCGCACCCGGAGGCGTCCTTCAGCTGGCCCCTTAACAAATATATACTAGTCCAGTGATAATGAACGCCATACTAATTTCCAAATTGTACACAAGAAACTAAAATTAAAATAATACAAGACTAACAAAGGCCAGAGGCTCCTGACTTGGTAGTTTTTTAGTTTAGACACCTGCTAATTAAAGTGGAGTACAGAAGACTGGGAAGTGGTCTATTATTACTGATTTATATTCAGCTGTTTATATTTCTAGTTTACATGTGCATTTTTTTTCCTATTAAATTAGAAGATCATTTTTTTTCCTATTAAATTAGAAGATCAAACAGAAAGTAGAAGTGGAATATGCATAAGTACTGATACATGCTGGCAGAAAAAGGGCCCAGGCCGATCATACAACAGCTTATCAGGTAAAAATGACAGTACTTATTTCATGTCTACTCAGTGTTATCACCTGGGGGGTAGATTTATAGAAATGCATTTTGCTTGTTAAATATTAGTTGCTTTATGTTTGGAATATACATATGCCCCATTAGTCCAGTCAATCTAGAATAAATTTGATTCTAAGCTCAAAGTAATTGCAACAGAAGATTTTTAAGTTTTAATCTTCAGCATTATACCCAAAATATACACAGAAAAAAGTCCCATATATTCTTACTTAAGGAAGACTACAAAAATCAAGATTCAAAATTCCTATGTTGATTTGCATTGAAAAAGGGAGAGATAACTCTGCAAAAAAGGCAGAAATATCAATTAAGATTGATACAAAATTATAACTTTGCCACTTCTATAAAACATAATACAATGGATAATCTTGATTGTTGATATTTCAGCCGTCTTTGAAGTATAAAAAAACAACTCTAACAGTGTTTTCATGTCTTTTATCAAGTTACATACTAGATTTCATCATTCATTAGTTGACCATTTAAAAAAAATTAACATGTAAAGGTAAAATCTCAAATCTAATATAAAATTAATTCAGGATATATTCTTCTTCTAGTGGTTTAAAGTTTCTTTAAACAAGGCAGATGCTGAACAAATATAATATAAAAATGTAAACAAATCTAAATTGTGCCTTACTTTTTTCTGGTGATCACATGACAATCTTTCAAAATGAAAGCCAAAATGCCAGAATTTGTGGGTCACTGTGAAAACTGTCTAAATATGAGAAAATAAAGGGTGGCAGTTAGGTGAAACTTACATAAATGAAGAGATAAATGAAAAATGAACAACTTGATACCCGATTTATATAATTCCAAGGCCGTCTGTTGGCACCTGAAGAGACAAAGCAACATTATTTTTTTCAAATTGGTCACAAAGCCATGACTTTGTAATTTGTTAAATGAAAAGTGCAAAATAAAAAAAAATACACATAACTGTTTGGTTTTGCACATTTCATGAGCTGAATTTTATATAATATATTCAAAAAAGAACTTATAACTCCATCAAAGAATTATACTTAACATATATTTTTAGAAATCAAACAAACACTGACAAAAAAACTCAAGTTACCTTCCTTTCCAATATAAATTTACATAGGAAATTAAAAATACTTTGTATAAATTGCTTCTTTGATATCTTGAATCTTTTAAATTTTGGACCCTGTGGCTGCTTTCATGGAGCTATCCTAAGACATATATTTTTATTTATATAAAAATAATCTATTAATGATACACCAAAAATTGAATATACATATCGTCGCTGGGCTTCTAAAATGTCGTATATGACTTTTTTGGCTAAAAATACTTTTTGACACCAATGGTCTGGACGGGAGGATATCTTTGTTATCACAAAATAGCATACAGTTAGGCCAATCAAAATGTGTGAAATAAGACATATCACAAAATTGCCAATGTCAGTTGTTTGTAAAGTTTGCTTCCAAAATGTTGTATGAAAACTTGAAAATTGTTGTAGGATGGCTTTGGGAAAAAAATAATTGTACATTTCTTTATTTCTGTGAAAATAATTTAAGTTCTTGGATAATCCAGAAATGTCAACGTTTTTATTTCACTGCTATTTACAAAAATTTTCAAGTTCATCTACGACATTTTGGAAGCTTGCATTTTGCCAAAATTTTCAAAGCCTGTTTGTGAGAAAAAAAATTCTTGAAAAATTTGTAATTTACAACATTTTAGAAGCCCAGCGACGATATGTCCTTAAACAGATACATGAAACTAGGCTCTGAATTTTAATTGGTGAACATTGAGATCCAAATGGTCTGAAATTAATCTTTATTCATAGTTGCATTTTTTTGGATTCTTTGATATTTTATTTCCAATTAAGGCCCCACAAGGGGCATATAGAGAATAAACCTGTTCTTGTCATATCATTTTGGCTTGAATATTGTGATTTAGATATACATGTATTTCAATATGTTGCATTTTGAAGGAGTTTCAACACTGATTGGAAAAACCACAGGCAAAGTTGTAAACCATAAGGTTCGCATATCGAACTGTAGAATTTGTGAAAGGGCAAAGGGCAGAGGTATCTTACCAAGACAACATAAGTGTAGAAAGAATTGGAGTGGTTCTGCAAAGGTATTTACCATATGAAAGCAATAACAATGGTAATTAACAGCTGTTTTGAGCACATGATACGCCCGTCTTTTTAAGAAAAAAAAAAACATTTGTTCTTGACCCTGAGAAAAAAAATTTGTTTGTTTCACCCTCAGCTGCCACTTTATGTAATGATAAAATTGAAAGAAAAAAAATGTTTTCAACTTGTCGCAAAAAAAAAATATATTGTTTTTCGCCACAGGCAAAAAAAAAAGTTTGTCTGGAAAAAAAATCCATAGCCCCCCCCCCCCCCCCCCCCCCCAGAAAATCAAATGGTTGCTGCCTTACAAATGTATAAAAATCAAAGGTGAGCTTAGATCATTGTGAAAAAAAGCAGCAAATCAATATTTACTTTGAAAATAAGTTTTAATTTTTAATTGGATACAAGACTGCACACACTGAAATGTCTCGCCTTCTTAACTATTCATTGATATAATGTAATTTATGTTGATAGTCCTAAATATAAAGCTTTATTACAACTGTCACATAAACTTAACACAAACCAAGAAAATTAAACATTGACCTTTGAACCATAAAATGATATCATGGTCAGATGAACCATGCCAGGCAGGCATGTACAGCTAACAATTCTTCCATACAACACATTTAATTAACCTATTGCTTATAGTTTAAGAAAAACAGACCAAAACACAAAAAAACTTAACTTTGACCACTGAACCATGAAAATGAGGTGAATGTCAGATGACACCTGCCAGCTAGACATGTTTACCTTACAGTTATCCCATACAACAAATAATAGAACTAAAACTCAAAACCTTAACTTTGACCATTGAACCATGCATATGAAAATGAGGCCAAGGTCAGATGACACCTGCCAGCTAGATATGTACACCTTACAATCATGTTCACTGATCCATGAAATGAGGTCCAGGTCTAGTGAAAACTGCCTGATGGGCATGAGGACCTTACAAGGTACGCACATACCAAATATAGTTAGTTACCCTATTACTTATAAATAAGAGAGAACTTAACATTACAAAAAAACAAAATCTTTTTTTCAAGCAGTCACTGAACCATAAAAATGAGGTCAAGGACATTGGAAATGTGACTGAGGGAAACTTCGTAACATGAGGCACCCATATACAAAGTATGAAGCATCCAGGTCTTCCCCCTACTAAAATATAAAACTTTTAAGAAGTTAGCTAACGCCGCTGCCGCAGGATCACTATCCCTATGTCCAGCTCTCTGCGAAAAAAGTCGCAGGGTTGACAAAAAATGAATGTGAGGACAATTAATTCTTTCATGATTGCAAAACATTTCAATATCAAATAATTGACAGATTATAATGATTGATTGATTGATTGTTGGTTGCTTAACGTCCAGTGGCAAATATTTCATGCATATTCAGGACGAGAACAAGTTCACAATAAAAACAATAGGTAGATTGTTGTAATAGAGGCCATCTAGGATGATGGTCGGGGAAATTTGGACAACCACTGGAAAATGAGGGTATATTGGATAGGGACAGAAATTTTTCCTTGCAACAGGCCACCTACGGACCCCTCAAAGAGTTGTTGCAAGGGTTCTTAACGTGCAAAGAGCGTGGCACTCTCTTTACACGAGGCATCGGATTTAACGTCCCCTTCTGACGGACGTGACTGCGAACTTAAATACATCCCGCACAGCCAAACGGACGCCCCACTTCAGCAAGCGTTTTACTGCCGGTCGGGAGAAGACCAAGTGACCATATTTCTATACCCCAGTCACCCTTGGGGTCGACAGATTATAAGAATTGTTAGATAAAACTGATGAATCAATCAAACATGGGTACTTTCATATTTGAGGAATTTTTACAGTGTCAATGCAAAGTCTGAGGCTTTTGATTATCAAACATGGGGTTGTGGTGTATATTTGAATGTTTAACAAATACACATTATTTTAAAAACTATTTCAGGGCATGGAACCAGATATGGTTGTTGAAATGTTGAAAGAATTAGACGAAGAAGGAGTGGATATATCAGAAATGGTAGGAGATGATGATTCCACGGGTTTTGACCGAGCCAAGCGGTTAATGCCCAATTCAAAAATGGAAAAAATAAGTGATAGAAATCATATAAAACATAGCATAATATCAAAATTACATGAACTAAAGCCAAAACACAAAGAATTAACTGGGATGGTTTGTGATGCAATTGTGAAAATTTTTACATACGTTGTAAACCAGAACGTAGATAATTCAAGTGGAATTGAGGACGGCCTTCGTGCCTCAATAAAACATATATTTGGTGAGCATGAAAACTGCAAAGAAACTTGGTGTGGTTACCTTAAAGACAAAGATTCTTATATTCATTCAAATCTCCCTCGTGGAAAAGACTTATCTTCATCTCAACTCAGATGTGACCTTGAGAAACTCTTCATTCAAAAAATGGTTCCACAGTCTAAAAAGCTATCTAACTTGGGCTCATCACAAGCAAATGAAAGCTTTAATAACTTGATTGCTCTTAAAGCTCCTAAGACAAAACACTTCTCAACCTCATCATCTTTAAACTACAGAGTCAGCTCAGCCGTACTTCAAAAGAATGAGGGATATAATTATATTTCTGAGGTATTATTTGATTAATTGCAATTAAGATAAATGAACAAAAATTAGAAACTAACATTAAGGTTCTGATAATCACATTGAATGTGTAATAAATGCAATCTTACTTCATAAATATATGTAAACTTCTCTATTAAAAAAAAAAAACTAAAAAAAAATTAAAAATAAGAAAAAAGGTATGATTGCAAATGAGACATCTATTTACCAGAGACAAAATGTATATGTAAGCAACTTTGTTATGGTTGTTCCAAAAATAAATGTATGGCAGGGGAGGAAGATACATTTTATTTTACCCCACCATCCATACATTTTAAATTGAATATGGCATATAAATGTTCAAGCGATTCATCTTAAATAACCACCACCCATCAAATTTTGATACTTTTACAGCCTTTACAAATGAGGCATAAAACAAAACATTAAGATGTCAACTGTTAAAGATCAGTCTACATCAGGCCAAGATTAATCTCAATTTTCCCGAAGTCTATTCAATGGTTGATTATTGCTGCACAAAATGGAATACACCTTACTACAAAGTGCTTTCAACTTCAAATAATTTGATTTTGGATGTAACGACTTCTGATTGGCTGTGACATAAATTTGTCATTTGACTGTGACGCCATCAACGTTTTTTTTTTTAGGATTTACTCCTTGAATAAGGAATCTAGATTTAAATTATAAGGAATGACTGTAATATTTTTTCTGTCTATGAAGAAATAACATAAAAAATGTGGTGCACTCTGTAAAATAACCCGCTACGCGCGTTATTCAGAAAATTATTACAGTCATTCCTTTAATAAAAAAAACATATACAAAATATATTTTTTACGGAATTGTTATAAAGATGATAAGGACTTGCATGATTTAAAATAAATTGATTTTTCAGTTAAACACATCTATAGGCCTGTCACCTGGAAATGAGACTCTTAGTAGGGGTAATAAAGTAAACAAGAAGAGAGAGGGCAACAAAAACAGATTCAAAAGCAAACAGGAAAAGAAACAAAGTAAATTTCTCAAAAAGAAACGTCTACAAAAAACAACAGTGGCTGAAGTCAAAGAAGGGAGAACATACCACAGTTCGATCGGTAATAATTCTTATATTGACAGAAAGTATGATTTGCTTTTTACTTTTGAGGAGGTCATTAAAAAAATAATAGAAACATAGCATCAATATATACATTAAAATAGATAAGACTTCAGATATATAGAATAACAAAAACAATGACATGTGATAATAATCAAGTGTTGCATAACACGATATAAGAGAAACAGAATGTATTAAAATGAATAACACACGGATCATGTACGCATTTTATCAATTGAGAGTTACAGACAACTGACTATTGTCAATTGGTTTTTCACTCAACATTTATTCAGGACTCACTGCTCGATATGTTAACCTCGTGTAGGCAATCTCGTGACCTCTTTTAAGTTTTTGCTTTTTGCTGTAATAGCAGCATGCATTTGTTGCAATAAACCATATTCATTTTAAAAAGCAAAAAAAAAAAATGCGACATTCAGACTATCTTCAGTGATATGCTGAAAAATGTCATGCCTACTAACATTTTTGAAAAACTTTTTGGCTGCCTTGCAAGAAATCTACTTGTTCTCGCCCTGCTGATTTTTTGATACTGTGGGGAACAAATCATTTCTGCACGCCACAGATGTTGTGACGTACACATTTTTGATCTGCGTATTCCAGGAGTCGTTTCACCTTCTGTCAACAATCCTCTAACAATTTTGAGTTTTGATTCGCTGCAATGAGAGTAGAAATATTTTGAAAATGTTTTAGCCCTCATTCAAACACGATATTACTCACCAGACTTTTTTGACAAAATTTGTCACGCAAAAGTTAACCAGAATGTTAATGACGGACAAAAAATTAAACTTAAAAACTATTGACGAGGAAGAAACACGGACACATTAGTTAGTACACGAGGAAGAAACACGGACACATTAGTTATGTTCTTGGTACAGTAAGTCTAAAAGACAATCATACTTAATAAACAGTTATAATCGGCGGTGTATACAATTTTAAATCTAGGTCTTTTTCTGAAATTAGTTCTATCGAAACTTTTGATTTTTCAACCCTGTTTACCACCATTCCCCATGTGAAATTGAAAAATCGCCTAAAAGAAATAATCCACAATGCCTTTCAACATAAAAAGGGTAGCATACGCTATAAACTTATTACTTTGGGATATCATCAGCCATATTTAGTTAATAGTGACGAATAAAAAGGTAATACATGCTACACAGAAGAACAAGTGGTCAGTTTCTTATCGACAACACATTTGTTAAGTTTGGAGGTAGATAAAGGCAACAGTAGCATACCGATGTTCAACTTTTCCAACAAACTGTGCGCCTCTTCTTGCCGACCTCTTCTTGTTTGCATATGAATCGGAGTTCCTTCGGACACTTGTCAAGAAGGACAAAGAAGCCAGATTATTTAATTTTACTTTCAGATATATTGATGATGTTCTTTCCATACATAAAGACAACAGTAGTATACCGCTGTTCAAAACTCATAAATCCATGGACAAAAACAAAATCGGGGTAACAAACTAAAACCGAGGGAAACGCATTAAATATAAGAGGAGAACAACGACACAACACTAAAATGTAACACACACAGAAACGGACCAAGCATCAGACAAAATCCCACGAGAATAACAAATATAACAATGCGAACTTTTCTGATTGGGTTCCACTACTATATCCCTAGAACTAGAAATTAAAGAAACAACAGACACGGCTTCTTCCGCCTTATTTCTAGACATATCTCGAATTTGACTTACACAGTCATCTCAGTACCAGAATCTATGACAAACGAGACGATTTTAATTTTTAAATTATAAATTTTCTCCACCTTAGTAGCAATATACCAATTTCACCTGAATATGGGATATATATTTCCAAACTTATTCGATATTCAAGAACTTGCAGCTCCTACTCAGACTTTGTAAAACGTCGTCAGTGTCTGAGTAGAAAGTTGATGAACCCGGGTATGTCAAAGAACGTCTCGTCCTTTTTCTAAAACAGTTCATCGGAAGATACCAAGACCTTGTTGATAAATATTCCGTATCAACTTCACAAATAATACATGATGGTCTTGATGTATAGATTCTGCGTACTGATATTGTCAACAACGTGTTATATTGTTCTTTCATTTGTCTTTGTTCTATTATTAATATTACTTTTACTGTTGGACTGTGATATCCAGTTAACGAGGCTAGTTACTTAAACATCCCGGCAATGTGTTTTGTATTATCTTTCTTTTTTTGCTGGTGTGTTTTGTATATGCGACTTTTTGTGTTTCTTTGGTTTTTATAATGTGACTCTGCACTTTAAAAGATCCCCTCAGTATGATATTGTTCTATTATTTGTCATTATGATATATTTCTATGATGAATTACAAAATACGTTGCACCACAAACGTCAAAATTATTCAACCACGTAGTGGAATGAACTCTTTGTGGATACTTATATTTTTATATTTGTGCAACGGGAATAATTTTATAGTTGAGATTTTGTGTAATGACGAACGGTATTTTATCGTTGTTATCACTCTGCTCCTCGATGATGGAGCGTAATTGGTTGATTGGGATCTGTTTTGCCATTTGAATTCCCCTTTCTTTTAAAGTCTCTGTGTAGGTTTGCTAGATCAAAAATGACTGCAGTTCCTCTAGACGATCTTCTCTCAAATTTTCATCCTTGACTACTGTACATATTTTTCTAACTAAACAATATGTAAGGCGATATTCCTTTTGGTATGAGATGGGTGGCACGAATTTATATCTAAATACTTATGAGTATCAGTTTCTTTATAAACAAATATCTGTTTTAATTTCGGTGCCATCTTTTATAACAAGAATGTCTATAAACGGCAATTATGAAATGTAATATGTTGAATGCAAAAGACCTCAACTTTAACACGATGAGATTAGTATTTTAAAAGTAGTTGTTATATTTTATAGATCCACAATATTTGTACATCTCTCTCATCTAGTCCATGAGGTTCAAAAGTACTTTTATTATTGAAATAAACAAAGTACCGGTTGTACAACTATTTATGTTTTGGTTCTGTTTATGAAAATAAAACATTTTAACAAATATATATATGTATCTCATTCAGTCCATAGGTTCAAAGTACTTTAATATATCGAAACAACAAGGTAATAAATATGTGATTATAAAGATAGTGATTTTTCCTATTTGTAAAAATATTCAAAATAGGTTTTTTTTCTATTCTCTCATAAATATTTATGTGTGTTTTTACCCCACTTTTTCGTAACATTTAAAAAAGGTTACCTACACATACGGATGACTTGTTTTTTATCAAATATGATGAAACAAATATTTCATTATCAGATGATTTTTTCGTGTTTGTATTTCATATATAGTATGTATGTTTAATTCATCTCAAATTTAGCAAAAAATGTCAGACCATATATACTAGTATATACTTGACTTTGTTTATTACTATATTTACCTTAAAAAAAGGACAAGATAAAGCTTTATCCTTTTTTAATCTTTTCTTATCGAATAGCTATTCTTTAGCATCAATATGACAAAATCGATGATTTAAACATTTACATGCGTACCATTTACCAATTCCACTGAAACAAAAGGTGTATTCAAACTGATATGTCAAAAATATACCGACAACGCCATTGCAAAAGCGAAACCGACAAAGATCTAAGATTCATCAACAGAACACAACATAAAAACATAGGCTGAGCAACACAAATCACGCCCAAAATCAGGGATAGGTCATGTGTTCTGGCAGGAAAACATATCTGCTGCACATCTTGCACCCGTCTTTTTGTTCATAAACTTGACGAATCGGAAATTAATGCAATTCGGTAGGTCCCACTCGATAAAGAGAGGACAGGACGACAATTGTAACATATCTGTCGTCATCTGTGAAACACGTATATATTCTATACACTGTCATTCAGTTAAAATGGCATGGATAAATCTTCCAAGTCTACAGTGGATTTTGTATACAATTTTATTTTGCTGTAGTGGTCCCATAGTACGCGTATTTGTTCTTAGCTCTGCCTATACATTCATTATTTCTGTTTCACTATTTTATTATACAATAACGACAAAAAGGCTTAAAAAAGTCTAAAACCATTATGCATATGAAGAAGGGTCTGGACGCAAGTTATGAATGGGTGTGTTATATATTTCTTCACTATTATGTCACGTTTCTCTATTCTTTATATGTTTTGCTCATTGTTCTTTAGTTTATTCGTTTGGCGTGTTTGAACTCCTGATTGAGCCATATCATCAGACTTTACGTTCTGAATTTTCGTCGAGTTAGATATATTTTTTACAGTATTTTTTTTCTTAATATATTAACATCTTTTTATCAATTACTTTTGCCTATACTTCTCTATGCTTTATATTTAAGCACCCCATTATTCTCTATTCTTTACATTTTTGTCTAAATTTCTCTATTCTTCATCCCCCCACAAACCCCATTTCTTTTCTATGGTGTTGGCTCATTATTCATATGGATAACATATAATCGGTATTATATTGAGTATAAAAATAAACGTACGCTGGTAAAGGAGTAGGTCCGGTAAGTGCCGATTTTGGCCTCAAATTTCAGGTTCATCTAACGAAAGATTTTGGACACTTTTTAAACACGTAAGTGTCTATTTCAATTGATTCAATTAGTTTATGTGAAAGATTTTAACTAATGTAATCATTAAAAACGATCCGATTCAAGCTTAAATATGAAAAATCTATCAAATATGCCAAAAAACGTCACTTTTCCGATGGTTTATGTCAAAAATTAAAGTGGCCGCATCCGTGTTTATCCTCAACCTTTATATATTTTATGTACTATCATCAAATACAACTTACATTTCAATATTATGAATGAACACGAATGCGGCCACTTTCATTTATGATGAAAACCGTCTAAAATTTAACTAAAATGCTCAAATTCTGAAGATTTCAGTAATTTAGCATGACTTTATGATGCTAGTACCAGATATATGTGCATTGCATTGTCAAAAACAGCCCATATTTCTGTAGCAGAAGCATTCTTTTCAGTGAATAGCTAAAAGATTACATTTTCACAATTTTGGAAAACTTCTATATTTTGGGGCCAAAAAGAGGTCTTACTGAACCAACTTCTTTACTTTCGCATATATCAACAACAATTAATAATTTGCATACTGTACAATATGAATCAAAATCGGGTTCAATCGACCATTTTCTGTACAAAGTCAGGAATATGCCAGTTTTTATTCATTCGTTTGATGTGTTTGGGCTTTTGATTTTTTCCATTTGATTTTGGACTTTCCGTTTTGAATTTTCCTCGGAGTTCAGTATTTTTGTGATTTACTTTTCACTCCTGTTACAAAACATAATACAAATTTATCTTTTGATCAACACATTAATGACTTTTATTCGCATAGCATCGGTACAGAATCAGCATTTTAATACTGTACAATGGTTTCTTTAAAACCAAAAAGGCTTAATTTAATCAGACACTTTCAGAAATTATGTAATCATTAATTTAATCTTACAAATGACAAAGCAATTGTAATTTAATCAATTACGTTGAAAGTAATCGGACCCATCTCTGATTCGTAAAGGATATAGTTACCATACAGTTGTCAGGTTATTAAGGATTGCATATTTTGTTATACATATTGATTCACTCGTAGGGTCTTTGCATCGGAAATAAATACATTTATTCCACAACCAGTTGCTGGTATGATAAGGTTTTGATCTTCTCAATCTTTTAATAAGATTAATTGAGGTCTGGAGCAGGCATGTCAATAACTGCTAGTAGTCCCTTGCTTAACTATGTATCATTGTCATTTTGTCTAGTGTCCTTCGTTACCTATTCTGACATCGGACTCGGACTTCTTTTGAACTGAGTCTTACTTTGCGTATTGCTAGGTGTTTATTTATTCTACCTTGGCTAGAGGTATAAGGGGGGAGGGGTTGATATATCAAAAAAACATGTTTAACCCAGTAGCATTTGTGTCCCAAGTATTGAGTCTCTGGCCTTTGTTAGTATAGTATGTTTTTTTTAATTTTTGTTTATTTAAATGTTTTGGAGTTTAGTGTCGCGTCCAATTTCACTGAACTAGTACACAAATTTTATGTTCTCGCTGCGTTGAAGACACATTGATGGCCTTCGGCTGTTGTCAGCTCTGTGATCTGGTTGTTGTTTCCCAATTTTATAGTCTGAATTTTTTTAACTAGTTCGTTGTTTTAATAACATTAACGGTACCAATTTTTCTGCACCAGATGCTCATTTCGACAATACATGTCTCTTCAGTGATGCTCGTGGCCAATATATTTAATATCCAAAGCTTATATAAAAGAGGAAGAGCTATAATCCAAAAGGTCTAAACGTATAGCCAAATCTGTGAAAGGAATCAGAGTTTAAAAGTGGTCCAAGTTGTCTAGGTCTGGTTTGTCTTTGTTTCTAATTTGTTATAAGATTATCTTTTAAGGGTTTGTGAGGTTGACTAATTAAACCCATCATAGATACCAGGACTAAATTTTGTATTATTCGTCTACAAAAGAATCATCAGTGACGCTCGAATATGTTAACCTGTTATCCCTGAAAAATCTTAGATGGAACTAATTTCTCAAGTAACTTGGTACGAATTGGCACAAAAAGCTCTGTCGGGAAAGGTAATTCGTATCCTATATTTCATATCCCGTCTTCGTTCTATATTATAACTTGAGTGTGACAATGTATGTGTCCTGAGAAATACTGTTCTTGTTGATCGCCCACAAATATCCGTCGATAAACCTACTTCAAACGAAAATTTGGTAATTTCTGCCATTCATTAAAAGAAGATAAATGTAAAAGACTGTGATATGTTTCTTGGAGAAGGTACATATGTATGCGTTCATCTTTAGTCATTGAAATTTCACTAGGACAATTCCCAGACTATTGATGATTTGTATGTCGGGGGTTAAGCTATGACTTCCAGGCTTTGAATCGAATGACGAACGAAATGTGTACCATAATAACGGGGACGGGAATAAAATAAATGCACAAATTTAAAGTACTTATCATTTATTTAGTTTTCCGTATTCGCAGCCCCTTTCCCTATACAAAAGCGGGCGGTATATAGTAGGATTAATACATTTTTATACGATTATACTTTTGTATCCGCAACTGCTCCTTACTAATGTGTACGGCATTTTTCTACTTGCTATGATGTTAACGAAACATTTTGTAAATTTTGCGTTGACGTTTTTATTTTTTAGAATATCAGTTTATAATATACTCCTAATACAAATATACAAATATTTCGTTATTCATGATGGGTTATGTGTTTGATTAAGATCTTATTATTTTCGTGTGAATCAAAAGCTATACAAGCAAAGTGCATTTTAATCTAAAAAGATGTAATATAGTTTTATTTGATAACACTTCTTAAGAACCATGAAAAAAGATCATCGTTTAACAAAATTGTTTGATTGCATTAAATCTAAAATTAAGCTCACAGACATCCGTGTACTTTAAAAGGGACACCTTGACTGCTTTATAATATCTAAACAAAGTTCTTGTGGTCTTTACATTAGAAAATGCTTCTCTTAATTTAAAATTAATATGCTAAATGCAACTTAAGTTACTATTAATATTATAAACGAGGAAACGATGCAAAAGGGCATATGGAACCAATAAATCGGATTCCATCATGTTAAGAAAGGGACGTAAATACAAACAAAAGTTCATTTCTAAATGAAGATTTTAAAAATCAATTTTCATATTATAACGGTAACATTTAAATAATTGAGACCTCTGACAAATAAAGATAATTTGCCGACAACCACAAAATTAAATTGATCTCGTTAGGCCGTCATAAAACAATTCATAGCAACATAACTTATAGACCAGTTTCGAGTTCATCCTTCACCGCGCATTTATGGCGTCATTTACTAGATAGAGGGGATCGCCTGTAACACTGCACTATTAAACGTTCATCAAGCGTCTTAGTGATCGTCATTGTGCAGGATAAACTAGAAATAATATTTGTTCTGTAGGAACTTACTGACAATTCCCTAATGAAAGCAGTGCTGAAAGACAATTATAAGAATTCAATTTGCCGAATAATTCGTGCAATATTGCTTTAATTCGTTTGTTTCTCTGTACTAAATTTTCTCCCATTTATCTGATTATTTATTGTAACCCTTTCGTGTTATGTTTTCATTTTAATGTTATAATTAACACTGCCATTAAAGCGGGAGGTTTGACATGCCACAAAACCAGGTTCAACCTCCCGCTTTTCCGTAAAATGCCCTGTACCAAATCAGGAAAGTGGCCTTTATCTATTTATCTATATGATGATTTGTACATTATTGAAATTGAATCTTTGGTCGTCTTTGAATCGATATCGACAAACATCCCATACATTGTAGCTTAAACAACGACCTGAAACCTCTGTCTTGGTTGTCGATATATACATATAGATATAACATTGTGGTGATGACATCAACTATTGAATATTCTCAATGCTATGAAGATCTTTATTTGACAACCTTAAGCTTTTAGGGTAATTTGATAATTGATTGTATCATTCGAAAGGGGGACTAAGTGCGTTTATATTTGTTTTCCTCCTGTTGAAGTTAATCCTTAAATTTTCTTTTTAAATCCAGTTTACATACAATTTTTGTCTATGTTTGCAATGCATTTAAAAAATCATGTGAAATATCTTAACCGGACATCCATCTATACATAGATGTTGACACAATAAAAAAATATTGTGTGGTCGACCAAGTATTTCGGAGTCTGCGCTTACATATGTTTTTTGTTTCAATGTCAAATGTTGTTGTTTGTCCTTGTATGTTTTATTTGTTACCGGGTTTGTCTTTTGTCCTCTGTTTGAACTTCTGCTTAGATGGTCCAGGGTTGTCAACACTTTT
The DNA here is from genome assembly GCF_965363235.1 of Mytilus galloprovincialis. Taxonomy (NCBI): domain Eukaryota; kingdom Metazoa; phylum Mollusca; class Bivalvia; order Mytilida; family Mytilidae; genus Mytilus; species Mytilus galloprovincialis. The sequence goes on along the minus strand of NC_134844.1, from coordinate 35,838,251 downwards.
TTTAAGATCATGTTTTTTCACCTTTAATGTATATCCATATACCATATATCATCTGGGAGAGGTTGAAATTTTCTGTCGATATCGTAACGCTGTTGTTTTTTACACCGTGTATTCGTGTGTCGATATCGACATCTTGTTTGATCCTGGACATGTGTGAATATTTTTAGCTTCTTTTGTTCCTTAATATACGTCATTTTGACCTTAAAAAAAATAATTTTAAATTGTTAATTTTACTTTAATATTACTTTAAGTACATCTTTAAGTCAGAATATTCATTTCACAAACGTATGAACGGCCACCGTAGTGAACCTAATACAAACTTATCTCTCAGTCGACATTTGAAATCCATAACTGCATGGTCAAACTTAGCCGATTGTAATATCATTAACCACAACATAGTTTGCTATGTGGTGAAGAAAGTTAAAAATTTTGGCATTAAAAGTGATCATTGAAAAAGCATCGTCTATTGCAAATATTTAATCTACATGAACTTTAAGATTTTGAAACTGTAAAAGTAACTTAATGCAAATTGACATAGACCCAGTGGTTGTAAAAAGCTTGTGATGAAGAGGCAATCAAAAGTTGTAAGTCAAAATTAGACAACACCAAGACAAAACATACAAAGACGAAAGACCAACAGTTCTAAAAACACGACGCAAAAAACTTTATCTTGCGCTTATGAATCTCACCAAAAACAGAAAATTGAATACTACGCAATAGTGACATTTATAAGAAAGAGTCGATACCTTAAGCATATCAACACAAATCTGAATCAAAACTAAAAGTGAATATCGGACCCAAAGTAAATGGAAAGGTTTTCTTTTATGAAAATAAAGGATATTTAAAGTGTCAAATTTATCGATATTAATGTTTTTATACCTAATTCCTATTTTGATTTCAAAGATCCAGATTTCAATTAGAATACAAAAAGAATTAAAGTAATATATTCAAGGAGCACATATTTTCTTCAAATGTGATAACAGGATTTATTTGCAACCAAACACAAATACAATTTTGTTGATGAATTTTAACGTATAAGTTTTACGAACAGATATAATGATGATAAAGATTTTGATTTTTTTCTGTCACGAAATTGTATGCTTTTAAAGTGATTATATCTTAATGTATTGAGTGACATTTTTTACGAGTCGATGATGCGGTTACGATATGCAGTATATAAGTGAGAATTGTTGATTTGTTTAATCACGCTGCTTATGACAAAGGTAAGACACTAATATGTTTAGTAATTGTGAAATATACTTAAATAGTTTAAATGATCAATAGTTAAAACATTAACGGTTACTTAATGATACAGTTAAACCGTTTACAACAACACTTTGTAAGATTGGCTATTAAAAAAATAGTCTTAACAAAAGTGAGAAATTCATTAATTGTTTTCGGATATTATCTAACACCCAAACTTTCTTTTATACAATAATTGAAACCCTGTTGTTTTTTTCATTGCGAGTTTCATGTTATTACTACCACTGGGTCGATGCCTCTGCATGGTGGACTGTTAGTCCCCGAGGGTATCACCAGCACAGTACTTCGGTACTGGCATGAAAATACTGATTTTTTTTGTGTTATTAAAATTTGCTGTTACCAAATTTTAGAAATTATTATAAATTAAGGAATGTGTCTCCCTCATGCAAAGCTCTGATTCTTTTCACGGATTCGGCTTTACCTTTTGGACCTTTTGGATTATAGCTCTTCATCTTTTATAGAAGCTTTGGATTTCAAATATGTTGGCCACGACCATCACTGAAGAGACATGTATAGTCGAAATGAGCATCTGGTGCAGGAAAATTGGTACCGTTAATGTTATTTCAGTGTTATAATGTACAGATATTGCCTTAATTCGTTTTAATGATAATTTGACCAGAATAAACTGATCATAGTCGCGCGTTTCGTCTACAAAAGACTCATTAGTGACGCTCAAATAATAAAAAAAGATGTTCAGAAGGTTCATTTCATTAATTAAATGCTCTTCGTATCTGTTGTATTAGGGACATCGTATACGCATTTATGCGTTATTTCCTCCTTATGTAGTCAGTATGGATCAAGTGTCCAATGTAAGCAGCAGACCAGTTGTTGGTGATTTGGTACTACACATTATTTATAACATACCTTTATCGAATTCTCGCTTGAAACAATTAAGACAATTATTAAAAAAAAAAAATGTTCCATTTGACTCTAGCAAAGTTGATCTGAGTTGGATACTGGCTATTCTTTTTTTTATATTATCTTTTTTTGTCACATCGGTTTTCTAGTAGTAAAGAATTTTAACATCATTTTATGGCTTTCAAATTGAGCAATCTCGATCGATGAAGGTAAATTCAGAAAAGCGCTTCAGACAACGATCCTGTTACAAAGTTCTATTTTCATAATTCTAATAAATATTAGAATAAAATAATTTATAAAAGCAAAAAGATCTACTAGTTAAAGACTAAATATACATGGAAACACTTTATACTATGACAGGAGATTGCCTTATTATATTTTTTTTATATAAAATTCTAAATCGTAGCATCGATATTTTAGCCATGTTTACAGATTTTGCATTAATACAGTATTATTCTTAAAGAATATCGTTTGAAATTGTGTGAATGAAGATTTCATGATACATACTATAATATTATAATTAAATGCCACTAGTATGTATCAAAATTTGAAAACAAACAAGAAACATATTAAGCACTTGACGATATTTTCTTGATACTTTGTTAAGTATAAGAAGAGGTATTGGTTTTCTGAATTAAGTAAACCCACTTATATTGCAATAATCAGCCACCAGTTGAAATATTATTGTCTCTTAAGGGCATTCTGATCCCTCCTAGTTTGACCATTAATGAGTCTAGTTCATCGTCTATGTAAGACCATAACCGGACGCTTATGAATTGCTATTGTTGAATTAATTAATGCATTTATATATCTGTTTTATGTAAATTGTTCTTGACATTTACGTCATTTGTTAACTTTAATTTTTCTTTAAAAGGTGAACGCCTTTTAATTTTTTATAGATCATATTTGCATACTGGTTTATTTAGGATTATACTGTTTGGATTCGTAATAATTAGGGCCCCCCCCCCTAAAGGCGGGTCGCCTTATATTGATCAGGCTGTCCGTCCGTCCGTAACACTTTACCTTTGTGTCCGCTCCATATCCAGGGAACCATTATGATTTCATACTTTATACTTTACATGTTTATTAACCACCACCAGAGGGCGTATCATGATGTATGTACAACTTCTTAGGTCAAAGGTCAAGGTCAAAAACTTTGGTTTCAGTTGACAACTCCGTGTCCTGTGGTGAAGATCGTGTCCGCTCCATATCTAGATAACCGTTATGATTTTATACTTAATACTTTTAACATGTTATTAACCAACACCAGAGGGTGTGGCATGATGTATGTACAACTTCGTAGGTCAAAGGTCAAAGTCAAAAACTTTGGTTTCAGTTGACAACCCCGTGTCCTGTGGTGAAGATCGTGTCCGCTCTATATCTTGAGAACCGTTATGATTTCAAATATTATACTTGACATCCATTTTAACCAATACCAGAGGGTGTGTCATGATGTATGTACAACTTCCTAGGTCAAAGGTCTGTCTGTCTGTTGGTCTGTCCATCGCTAACAAATTTGATCCACACTATATTTTGACTTCACACCATGCAGTCATATCACTATTATACTATGAAATTAAAGTTAGTTGATAATATTTATCAGTTTTAACTTAAAATCTTAGAATAAAATCACACTCATGAGACTATGTAATAACTTCAAATAATGCTTCATATCAGATTATCCATACAACTTCTTTACCCCACGTTATTGACAGCGGGGCCCACAGAGATGGCTCCCATCTCAATGGTATCTAGTTGTTATTTAAAAAACGTGCACAGAGTTTAATTGTGTATGATTATCATTTTAACTGCTCATTTTCTAGATATAAGTCTCCATGATGTGGTGTGTAAGTTTATTTGCTGCATCACTTCTGCTCACAGCGAATGGTAAGTACACCAAAAAATATAAATGACAATTATAATGTTATTTTCTCTACAAAACTAATATTAAATACTCTGAAACCATTAGGTCATTTGTTTTAATTTGTCATTATAGGAAAAATGTATGTATGGTTAATGGACGACAATTCTATATAATAAAAGATTTTTATGCATTATAGCATTTTCAAACACGTATATACAATCATAATTTAATTAAAATCAATAATATTTGTTTACTTATAAAGAAGTGTCGAAAATGATAATTATGCAATACATTTTTATAGCTTCAAAAAAATGCTACGATAATGTTGGTTGCTTCAGTAATGCCTGGCCATTCTGGAACACTTTTGGTATCCTCCCACGTTCCCCGGAAGAAAATGGAATCACTTTCCATCTGTATACTCGTATCAATCCAACAAACGACCAAGTGTTAGATCCCAATGGATCTGGGACGTCTGTGATGTCGACAAACTTCAATGATGCACACAAGACGGTGTTTATAATTCATGGTTTTAACGGAAAAAAAGAAGATAATTGGATAAAGCTTATGAAAAGCGCCCTCATACAATATGTAAGTAAAGTAGATAAACTATGTGCAATTATCTTGTTTCCTTTTTTATGCATTCAATACTGTGTTGTGTAGGGAAAGTTGGGATGGGTTAAAACATATAAATTGTTAAACTAAATGTAAAGAAACATTACGAATAAGTCAGGTGTTAATGGAGATAGTTCCAATAGATATTTCCATTCAGGTAACTATTTCGAAGTTTTCTGGAAAATTATAATATTATGATTTACCAGTGGAGCACTGTTGTTTTGAGCGCTGTCATGAAATATTGTAATTTTTGAAATTTAATACTCTTTCATTTCATATTTGATTTGTCCTTCTTAATTTGATGTAAGCTAAATCTAAGGATATTTTAAAATGAGTATTTATAGATTTAAATACACGGAGAGTGATTCATCATTATATTAAACCGTTTTGTATGTATTATTTTTGTAGTTTGATGTAAATGTAATAGTTGTGGTATGGGCTGAGGGAGCGAAGGATAACTACATCCGAGCTGTAGCAAACACTCGGGTTGTGGGTGCTGTTACTGCCAACATGATAAAACTACTACAGAGGTCGAGTAGTTTGACCTTAGACAATGTACATTTAGTTGGACACAGTCTAGGTGCCCATGTTGCTGGTTATGTTGGAGAAATAATACCGGAAATTGGTAGAATAACAGGTACTTTTGATTAATACCAAACCCTCATTATCCCTTTTAAATATCCAAACTCTGAAACAGTGGTGAAGTAACTTCGATTAACTACCAAAGTCAAGGTAACGTAGCAAGTTTGACATTACCATTGTTTCGAAGTTTGGTAAGTGTCTTACTTTAATAGTTGGAATCTTTATCATTTTTGTAATTATTATTGATTATTCCCTTTAGCTTTATTTTTGCGTTGTTCCACTTTTATATATACTAGAACACACCCGCGAAATCGCGGGCATTTACAGCTTGTGAACTATTGTAGGATGATTTTTTGTCAAAGATATTATGTATTGAGAATTTCATGAAAGGTATGAAAAGTTCTCTCCCTTTTTCAAAAGTCCTATTTTTGTTTCCTTTCTGTTAAATTCAATTATTTCGTGTTTCTGGCCTCAGACCACAATTATTCTTCTCCTTTGCTACAATGCTTCTTTTGGTAAAAGTCAAATCAAATTAAAAATTTGCACCGTTTCAAACATGAAATAAATGTAACTGCTTATATATAGACCATTATTAGTCTAATAAAATATGCTTCTAGGACAATCCATCAGTGCTTTTTCTTTTGATGGCCTTATTAACATGCCAATGGTAGGATATGAATCTTGTATAAATGACCAAGACCGACTTAGGCTAATTTGAGGGGTGGTCGGAGGGGTCCTGATCCCGAAATCCCGGGCTTAAAACCATGACATCCCGAGATGCAGAATTTAAAGAAACTTCATATCCCGAAATCCTGAAGTCGAAAAATATATAACCGGATCACGTAAGGATCAATTCCAAAATCAGGACCAAAAAAAAAACCCGATCCCGACGCTCCCAAATAGGTCCTGCCTTCCTCTTATCTCTACCTTACTTTCATTTTTGCCAAATCACTATTTTCCCTTTCAACAATGCATTTGTATGCCCCATTTATGGGCAATATGTTTCCTAGTCTGTGCATCCGTGCGTTAGTTCGTTCGGTCGTCCGTCCGTCCGTCTGTCCCGCTTCAGGTTAAAGATTTTGGTCGAGGTAGTTTAAGATGAAGTTGAACAAATTTTACCTATTGATGCAAGTGGTATGACCCCTTTAATAGTTAACATTTCAAAGAAAATATTAGACAGAATCAGGGACTTTCTATACTAACATGGAAAGTCCGTGACAGAATACAGGAATCTATATATTAAAGTAGTATAATCGTAGTTTACATGTAGATAAACGCGAAAAATAATTGTCCTCTCTGAGGAGGTATAATAGTTGTGATTCTTGCGATCTTTAAAACACCGTGATATGCAGAACGCTCTGAATGGCTTATTTATTTTTCATTTTTGTTATCTATCATACGATTGGTTGTACTTGTGTCACATGTTTTGCTTATTTTAATATATATGCAACTGGTATGACCCCTTAAATAGTAAACATTTCAAAGAAAACAGTAGACAAAATACAGAGAGTCTCTTAGACCATATATTAAAGTAGTATAATCGTAGTTTACATGTAGTTAAACGCGAAAAATAATTGTAATAGAGTAATATATAAGGAGGTATAATAGTTGTGGGCCTTGCGATCTAAACACCATGATATGGAGAACGCTTTGAATGGCTTATTTATTTTTCATTTTTGATATCTATCATACGATTGGTTGTATTTGTGCATGTTTCAAACCGGAAGTCTTATCTATGACTAAAAGTCAGTCTGATGACAGAATCATATCCGGACTCCTTTTTTGTCGTTTTTCTCCCAAAATAACTCTGAATCTGAAAAATCGTAAGAATGGATGACAAATGCGACTATGCATGTTACCTATAGGACACAGAGGCATGATGATTGATTTATTGTGGAAGGAAGAGAAGCGACACACAAAATGAGGTCTTCTCGTTTAAAAGTATAGATAATAATTAAAAATAACAAGTATAAATCAATAAATATTACAGGTACCAAATATTACTAGTACTCTCAATTTTCTTGGAGTATTTTTGTTACACCTTTTTTACGTATCTGAACAGTGTTATAGTAAAGATCTCAACACTTAACTACTGTTATATTTATATTTCCAGGTCTAGATCCTGCAGGTCCAGCATTCTATACTGTAAATGTGATAGTGAGATTGGATTCTTCTGATGCCAAATTTGTTGACGTCATACACACAGACGTAGGTAGGTTTAATGGTATAAGTCATTTAAAATTTTATTTATTTATATTTATTCATAATTCCTTTTGCAACATGAACCAAAGTTATTGCTTTAATCGTTGACTTTGATGCTCTGAAACTTGTATGTACTTGGTTATTAAAAGGAACCGAAATCCTTCTTCATTTTCAATGTTTTTAGGGATAAATTGATAAATCGGTATGCAAATTTCATGGAACAGCCCAAAATAGGAATTAATTAAAATTTTTATTTGATTGTTTACAATTTGTTATTTGGCTTGGTCAGTTGTGCTTTCCAACATAAAGTTATTGATTATGTATCATCCCTATTAATATATCATTGTACACATTTTTGATTTTATTACCTCTTTATTTTTGTAGTTTTGGGATTGCAAAAGGAAATGGGGAATGCAGATTTCTATCCAAATGGAGGGAAAATCCAACCTGGATGTTTAACTGACAGTACTGTATTTTATCATATATACATTATATTCATTACAAAACATTTATATATTTAGAGCAGTTTGTAGAAAGCTTGTTCACTGCATTGGTTAATTGTTTTTTACTGCAACTAGTTGTGTTTATTCTTTTAATATAGTAACACAACTATATTTTGTGCAATGTCAATTTCATCATGGAACACTTTCTCCACAGTCAGAAATTCAGTAAGGGATGAAAATTAGTTTGACATTTATGTTACAATTTGAAAAGCTTTCAATATGATAATTCAAGTTGCAGTATAAAATCAATATTCGGTCAATGTCATAAAAATATAAACTATTTTGTAATCGGCACAAAACTTTGGAAGGGCTCGGTAAATAACGGCAACAGTAGTATACCTATGTTCAAAACTCATAAATCGATAGACAAAAACATATCCGGGTCATAAACCAAAACCGAAGGAAACGCATTAAAAACAAGAGGCTCTCAAGAGCCTGAATCGCTCACCTTAATTCTTTTGGTTAAATCTCTCATCAATGATTATTTTGGCTTTTCAATTTATTTAAATGTTTTTTGGATCGTCCTATTTTCTTCAAAAGCCAAAAAAAAATAATCATTTTCTCCTATGTTCTATTTTAGCCATAGGAGCTATGTTTCTTGACATACAAGGAAATAAAATATAAAATTTATACTAGATACTCTGAAACTCATTTAGCCTAAGTTTGGCTGAAATTGATACAGCAGTTTCAAAGGAGAAGATTTTTTTAAAGTAAGTGAACATGACGAACAAATTGTGAAAAAAAAGTCTTTAAAGGGCAATAACTCCTTAAGTGGTCAATTGACAATTTTGGTCAATTGACTTAATTGAAGATCTTACTTTGCTGAACATTATTGCTGTTTACAGTTTATTTCTATCTATAATTATATTCAAGATAATAAACAAAAACAGCAAAATTTCCTTAAAATTATCAATTCAGGGGCAGCAACCCAACAACAGGTTGTCTGATTCATCTGAAAATTTCAGGGCAGATAGATCTTGACCTGATAAACAATATTACCCACGTCAGATTTGCTCTAAATGCTTTGGTTTTTGAGTTATAAGCCAAAAACTGCATTTGACCCCTATGTTCTATTTTTAGCAATGGCGACCATGTTTGTTGATAGATCATAACTTCGGATACAATTTACAAACTAGATACCCTAAGGAACACTCAGTTAAAGTTTGGAAGTAATTGGCCCAGTAGTTTCAGAGGAGAAGATTTTTGTAAAAGATTACTAAGATTTACGAAAAATGGTTAAAAATTGACTATAAAGGGCAATAACTCATAAAGGGGTCAACTGACCATTTCCGTCATGTTGACTTATTTGTAAATCTTACTTTGCTGAACATTATTCCTGTTTACAGTTTATCTCTATCTATAATAATATTCAAGATAATAAACAAAAACAGCAAAATTTCCTTAAAATTACCAATTCAGGGGCAGCAACCCATTAACGGGTTGTCTGATTCATCTGAAAATTTCAGGGCAGATAGATCTTGACCTGATAAACAATATTACCCCATGTCAGATTTGCTCTAAATGCTTTGGTTTTTGAGTTATACGCCAAAAACTGCATTTGACCCCTATCCTCTATGTTCTATTTTTAGCAATGGCGACCATGTTTGTTGATAGATCATAACTTCGGATACAATTTACAAATTAGATACCCTAAGGAACATTCAATTAAAGTTTGGAAGTATTTGGCCCAGTAGTTTCAGAGGAGAAGATTTTTGTAAAAGATTACTAAGATTTACGAAAAATGGTTAAAAATTGACTATAAAGGGCAATAACTCCTAAAGGGGTCAACTGACCATTTCCGTCATGTTGACTTATTTGTAAATCTTACTTTGCTGAACATTATTCCTGTTTACAGTTTATCTCTATCTATAATAATATTCAAGATAATAAACAAAAACAGCAAAATTTCCTTAAAATTATCAATTCAGGGGCAGCAACCCATTAACGGGTTGTCTGATTCATCTGAAAATTTCAGGGCAGATAGATCTTGACCTGATAAACAATATTACCCACGCCAGATTTGCTCTAAATGCTTTGGTTTTTGAGTTATAAGCCAAAAACTGCATTTGACCCCTATGTTCTATTTTTAGCAATGGCGACCATGTTTGTTGATAGATCAAAACTTCGGATACAATTTATAAATTAGATACCCTAAGGAACATTCAGTTAAAGTTTGAAAGTATTTGGCCCAGTAGTTTCAGAGGAGAAGATTCTTGAAATAGTTTACGACGACAGACGACGGACGACGACGGACGCCAAGTGATGGCATAAGCTCACTTGTCCCTTCGGGACAGGTGAGCTAAAAAGAAAATGACGAACCACATTAAAATCTAACACACACAGAAACGAACTAAGCATAGACAAAATCCGATGTGAAAACATGAAAATATTAATACAGAAACGAACTAAGCATAGACAAAATCCGATGTGAAAACATGAAAATATTAATAACTACTAATGAGTGTTAAAATCAGCACACGCCAGTATACATTTTGTTATATGTTTTTCCTTTGAGCCACAAAGAGGGATATGGGCTCAGATTCCATGTCACTAATTTATCTCACCCTTGCTTTGCGGCTCGTGGGGTTTAAAAACAATGACAGGAAATGTAAGCCCATATCCCCTGTGAAGATCCCAAATAAGATATATAATAGCTCGTTGAAATACGTTCTAATTACTTAAGTTTCAAAAGTTTGGTCAACATAAATGTATAGTTAGTATGAACTTTGTATAATTTCCTTTGTAGCAATAGCACCTTTTTACAGTTGTGCCCACATGAGGGCACTTTACTACTTCATTGAATCTGTAAATCCAGACTGCAAGTTTACCTCCAACATATGTCGAAATTGGGATGATTTTAAGGATGGAGATTGTGAAAGCTGTGAAAGTGGCTGCCAAGAGATGGGATACAACTTGTCATACAATGCAGATGGAAAGTACTATCTGAGAACAGGCTCTGATTCTCCATATTGTTATTATTGACAATAATCAATTAAATGAATTATAAACTATTTGCTTTTCATATCATTACAATTTTCTGTGGAAACAACTATTTATTCTTCTTGAGCTGGTCATGTAGACTTTCAAATTTATGTGTTTACACTGTGGTTATATTTGCTGATTCTCAGCAATTTCATCGAGAAAGTGTTTACTATACATATTGTTTGGACTATTTAAGAAAACAAATTGTTATGATGACTTCACTGTCTAAGGAGTTGGTCCGGTAAGACCCTATTTTTTGCCCCAAAAAATATCAGTTTTACAAAATTGTTTAAATTTAATCTTTAATTTATTTATTGGAAATAAGAATGCTTATGGTACATAAATATGGCCTTTTTTGACAAGACAATGTACATATATCGGGTACCATCATCATTAGTTGATGCTAAACTACTGAAATCTTCAACATTTTTGCATTTTTGTAAAATTTTAGACGGTTTTCTTTATATTGAAATGTAAGTTGTATTTGATGATAATACATAGCATATACAAAGATTGAGGATGAACACGGATGTGGCCACTTTCATTTTTGACAAAAACCATATGAAAAGTGACATTTTTTTGGCAGATTTGATAGATTTATCATATTTAAGCTAAAATCGGAGCGTTTTTTTTATCAGTGAATCAGTTGAAATCTTTCTCATAAACTAATGAAATCAATTGAAATTGACACTTAAGTGTTTAAAAAATGTCCAAAATCTTTCGTCAGATGAACATGATGAATTTGAAATCCTTTAGGACAATTTACGATTCTGATGAGTCGTTTGTAGACAAAACATGCGTATGACGTATACAATTGTTGAAAGGCATCTATGATAAGTTAGTAATCAAAGTTACCTATTTGTTGGCGTCTTTACTAGCCTTTAAACCAATTTTTTTTAAATGTCCTGTACCAAGTCAGAATTTGGCAGCTGTTATCTATCTTAAAGTTCGTTTCTATGGATGTTGGCGTTTTTGTTGCACTTCAGTGTTCCTGTTATATTTTTTTTTTATTTTTATTTTTTTTATAATTTATTAATTCGTGCTGTATTTCTATGATAAAATATGGAATAGAAATACGGAATGTGTCAAATTGACAACATGACCACATAGCAGAAAACAGCTGAAGCCGACTGAACACAGCGACACATCCTGCAACCCGAGATGCGTTCATCGGGCCCGTAGACAAAAATTCGTACTTGTTCAGTAAACATGGACGTAGTACTTATACTACAAAACATATAAATCAACTAAAATTTAAAAAAAAACGTACAGATCTAACAAAGTCTAGAGGCTCCTGACTTGGGACAGGCGCAAAATTTCGACAGAATAAAACATGTTTGTTAGATCAAAATCCTCCCCTATACCTCTTGTACAATAAACAAACACACAGCAAATGCACAGTAAATCCCAGTTCAAAAAAAGCCCGAGTCCGATGTCAGAATTGGAAACAAAATAAACTAAGCAAAATAACAATGAAAAAAGGGCTACTACCAGTTACTGGCATGACCAGCCCAAGAAACAATTAAACGCATTGAAAGATTATGTCTTCAGCGTATGTAAATCAAGTACAATCCCTTCGTTTATGGGTTTAGTATCACACAATCATAAAACATATGTTTCATGATGTATTGAAGACCTATTGGTGACCTTCTGCTGTTGTGTTTTTTTCTATGGTCGGGTTGTTGTCTCTTTGACACATTCCCCATTTCCATTCTCAATTTTATTACACAGTTTTGACTGTAGGATTCAAGTTATTGTCACGCTAACATATTACTAGTATGTCTTTTTAGGGTTGCTTACTGAGTTTTGTCAATGAAATAAACCTATGAACAATTGTCATATTAGTGGGAGGTTCTGCTTGCTTCGAACAGACATGTGCCAATTCAGGAATGTGACAGTTGTTTTTAATTTATTTCGTTGATTGTTAGCGTTTGACTTTGTCAGTTTTTAAAGAGTTCAGTTTTTTAAATATGCCTTGCAGTTAGGTATTTTTTTATTCTTTTTTTTAACCAATTATAAGGGATATATATGATATCAGATATCACATATGCATCATACGTAGGTGTGTTCAAAATCTTTTTCTTTGATAACCTTCACAAGGAAAGCTAACCTTTGCTAGAAACTTCGATTTTGGATAGCCAAAGATGTTTGATAATCTACAGTTTAGGTATGCTTTTACTTTAAATAGCACTAGAACACACCCGCGAAATCGCAGGGAAATAGAGCGTATGTAAACTGTAAAAAAAATTATACTGACTGGAGAATTTCAGGAGAGATATCAAAAGTCAAAGGTACTTAGGGACTGGGCACATTTTTTGCCCTCCCCTTATTTTCCAAATACCGATTTTTATACCTTCTGTTTTTCTGTACTCTATGAACATGCATATATACTTTAATTACTATACAGAGAATTTCAGGAGAGGTATCAAAAGTCGAAGGTACTTAGGGACTTGGCCCATTTTTTTGCCCTCCCCCTATTGTCCAAATACCGATTTTTATACCTTCTGTTTTTCTGTACTCTATGAACATGCATATATACTTTAATTACTATACAGAGAATTCCAGGAGAGGTATCAAAAGTCAAAGGTACTTACATATATATATATATATATATACATCAGTGAACGCCATGAATAGTAAAGAGCCCCCCCCCCCCCCCCCCAAGATAACCATTGGAATTTATAGTAAATTATAACAATTTGAAACTGAGTACACATATTGATTTTATGGTGTGAACGTTTCAAATTATATGCCCATATAACGGCTTTGACCCTGAATTGTAGAGCACAGGACATTGAAATGAGATAATGTTAAATATGTGCATTATCAGGTAACGTTGTTACTGAAAGTCATGAAACAAGTGACTGGTGTTTATCCAATTCTTGAACCAATATATGTATATACCATAAACTTAGTCTTCACGTGTATAACGTGTTCAATAAGATAATATGTATTGCGATCACCGGATGTTTACCAGAAGGGTCACGCTATGGTCACTTGCATACGGAAAATATGTCTACGAAATGCTTCCTGGAAGCAATCAATTAAAAAAAAAGCCAACTTCTAAATGTGGACAAATAATAGAAGTCTCTTCAAAAATAATAAATGTGCATAAGTTTTTTAATAAAATCTATTCACTTAAGAATTTAATGCTTCTGTATGTAACTTTATTGGGGTGTAAAAGCGTTGACCAAGGTACATTTTCATTCTAAAAATGTGCGCACGGTCAACGTTTTTACAACCCTATGAAATTACAAAAAGAAGCATTCAATACTGTTAATTACATTGTTTAGCTAGGATCAGTTTATATTTAATTTACCTGAGCACTTTATTGTGGTATCTCGTGTCATCATGAAAGATAATTTTCATTGTGTAATGAAGTTGATTAAGGAATAACGCGATAATTTAGCCATGGCATTGTCAGTTTATTTTCGATTTATAAGTTTGACTGTCCCTCTGGGATCTTTCGTCCCTCTTTCATTTAATTAAAAAGAATAAGGTAGTATAATAAAACAAACATCTAATTTAACTATTTAGTTATAAAAAAACATATGCATTTGCTGTTTCATATGACTATAAGTTAGTTTAACATTGAAAACTACTATTATCGCTAATTTTTTCTTCGATCTATTTTTTGTGATAATTTTTCATATCATACTACTCGCTAGAGATGGAAAATTATGGATAGAATCTAAGGAGGCACGTGGCGTTGCTAATGAAATTGACATGTCATCATAGGTAAAATAGCGATAAACAGATTATCATTGGTCATCTCAACTCGATTGCCACCGTCAGTATCGGCTCAAGCGAGAAAATCAATCAACGATTATCTATATAAGTATCACAAAAGAGACGACATAAGTTCACGAAATACGTATCGGGTGAATTTAAATTGGTTCTGTTGTAAAAGTATATTCCAAATAACAAGGATGTCTAGTTACTTACATTTTCGCATTCTTTAGTAAAATCATTTTTGTAAATCAAATCATCATAGATACCAGGAGATTGAAATTTTATATTTGCGCCAGTCGCTGTTTCGTCTACAAAACACTCATCAGGAACCAATTTTTCATTAGTTAACTGCAACAGACGCGCATTACCATAATTATATATATATACAATCTAATCGTATGATAATCTATTAATTAAAAATATACGCAAGCGAACCAGTAGCAGACGCTGGAAACAGCAAATAAGTAGCCCCCCCACCAAAAAAAAAACAAAAAAACTAAACAAACAAAAAAATCGTTATATAAGCAAATAAATTCATCATAGATACTAAGATTGGAATTTTATTTTAAAACCAGACGCACGTTTCATCTACAAAAGACTCATAAGTGACGCTCGAAAAAAAAAAATTTAAAAAGACAAAATAAAGTACGAAGTTGAAGATAATAAATATAATTAGTACACTCCTGAAACAATGTTGTGCGAAAATGAAATAGAACACATTTACATATTTACAAACTGAACTAGACATCTCAATGTCCTGATTTGGATAAGAGTATTAAACTGATAGAAAGAAGTACAATAGAGATTTTTTTGTTGAAGTGATTATTTGTTATTGAAACAACAGTGCAATGTATAAAGTAGAATAACAAAAATAATCCATGAGGAACATATCAGATATCATTGGTGAAATGGATCCATAACGGTTAATCAACTCGTGATTGCGTCTGTAAAATTTACAAAAGGGTGATGGGGAGTGACTAGGACTGTCGGTTGTCCTATCGAAGGTCGGTGGTTTTCTCCGGGCACTCCTCCATCAATAAAATCTGGCCGCAACGAAATAGCCCTTAAAAGAAGCGTTAAAACATGGAAAATCAGTAATCAAAATGCAAGATAGCAATCACATTTATAATTTAATATTTGTTAAGAAAAAAGTCAAAATTATTCAATAACTTGTGTTTCTTAATTCAAATTTACAGTGTACATATTAGTTGCTAATTTGTCTCATAGTTTTCAGATTGATGCACAAAACTAAAACGATTGTTTATTGTAATTTTACATTCCAAGATAGCAGCATACAGTTATCTTATCTTCCAGAGAAAATTTGTATAATACTTAGTATAACTTTTTTTCAGGTGACAGGTCTAGATTGAAAGTGGAGGCAATACCGTCCATTTTTAATTTTGGATCAGCTTTTAAAGAGGAATCACATCTAAAATAAGCATCCTTACAGATGATGACGACTTTGAGAATTCTAATTCAGACTCTTTAGTCCGGCCGATCGGTGAAAAAATTGCTCAAATAATGAGGAAAGAACCAATTTTAGCATGATGGTACATTTTTGTGTACTAAGCAAAATAAGCTATGGACCCACCCTCAAAATTCAATATGTCTAAAAGCAATCTTTTCCTAATTTATTTTACAATTCTATCATTTTGTTTAGTTTCTAATCACAAAATGGTGGTTTTTCCTGTATAATCCATACAAAATCTGTCATTTTGTCACCACCTGTAGCTAGAGAAAATTCACGGTGACCTATCATTTTTATTATATATTTGAACATATATCAATAGATACTACGTTTCTGTAACTGTAAGCCATATAAGTCCTAGAAATGTCAAATGTTTGTAAAACAATTTAACTAAGAGGACTGGTGGCCTTATCTTCGTACATAATAATAAACAAATATGATATACAGCAACATTTTTTGTGCTTTCATTTCATTTCTTAGAAGACTTATATTTTTTTTTGTGTATTAAAACGTCATGTCTGTTTGTAAAAGCAAGTAGGTATTAAAATTTACATTTTTTTCTCTCAACTATTGTGTTGCAAAGTTGCTCTCTTATTGATATTTACAGTACACAAATATTTTCAATCATACGTATCAATTGATTATATTTAGAGGAATACATGAACAACACTCTTTTCCCTACATATTCATTTAGTCCGTGAAATCTTCATCGAAAGTTAAACATCTACAAATTGAAGTCACAAGGAAATCATTTCAGATCAAGAATTAGTATTAGTACATGTGTAAAAAAACATTATTGAAAATTTAAGGTGATTTTTAGACTAATCAAGTAATGTTTTTTCACTGATATATCAGAATAGTTGACAAGATTCAAATATGTTTTAAGAATATTAAAGAATTGCATGACAACTACTTGTAATATTATAAGATTGTAAAAGGGTAGACTGAAGAACATGTGTGAATGAAGCATTGTACTATGCATTGTATTGACGCCGGGTAAGAAGTATGTCGAGTAATAAATGTTGAAATCGATTAAGAAATGCAAATTTTATCTTGTGTGCTATCATGAATATGAATATTGACAATAAATTTAATTTAACTATTTATTGATGTTAATACAGTTTACAGAATATATAATATGCTTAAAAAACAAAATGATACCTCATATTTCAAAAGAGTAATGGAATTTTAAGAAACCATTTAGATATTGATAAGCATAACAAGTAATGCTTTTTTTTTATTTTTTAGATAAAAAAGCATGAACTAGAGAAGCATGAACTGTACAAAGTATCTCAGTGATGACAATATATGTTTCGCAGTGATGACTGCTTTGCCCATATTTGACTATTATGTCTTGTTTTGTTCACGCATCGTTGTAAACATAATGGAATTTGATGCGACTGAGAGGTTTAGCTCTAGAAAACCTAGTTTGTAGGTTTGGACAAAATCACAGTGTCAAGAGTGGTAGATTCTGTCACGACGCCTTTTGTGAAAAGTTGAACGAGTTCATTTAGTAGCCTACTAACCTAAATCCAACCAAAGCTGAATTTAACGAGATTGCTGTGTTTCCAAACATTTTGGGTGCTGTTGATGGGACACATATACGATTAAAGAGACCGCATCAAGATACAGTCTCATGTTTCAACAGCAAAGCTACTCAAGCTTGAGTGTTTAAACAAAATGTGATTCAAAAGGTATGTTCTTCTGTTTTCATTTTCACATAATTTTATACTGTCACATATAACGAAGACTTTAGTTTATATTGATATTGATAGCTTTACTTCCAGACCTAAATAAAACGTTCCATACAGTCTTTAAAAAATATTTTACAGCTAGACAAAACGTTGTTTTCCAGGACGCTGGAGGTTCCACATATTGCATTTGGGAGTGAGAGATTATTGAGTTGTTTTTATACTGTTTCTCATTGTTCGGAGTATATTTTTCCTTTGAAATTGAAAATCACAATATTTTTTTTAGAAAATTACCATCTCCATCTTCAAATACACAGTCTTGGGTAACCCTACATGGTTATTTATTTGTATCTTTTGCAAATTCGTATTGATCAGAAAAAGGTTACCAACATAGTTATGGTTTGTGGCATTCCTCGAAACATCTGCATACAACTAAATGAACTAGATTTGTCTGACGAAGAGCCGGTTAACGAGGATGTAGATAATGGAATCAACTACAATGAGCAACAGGATGGAAGAGGGATTAGGGAACACATTGCTGGAACTGATTATAACCATCATTAACGAAAACAGAAAATTTGATATGTTTGCCAATGAGATAAAATATTTTAGAGTTCAAATGACATAGATATGAACAAGCACAGTACAGCCTTCAACAATGATAAAACCAATACCTTATAGCCATATACAGAAACACTGTTGGTGACAAATAAAATAAGACTCAACATTTGAATTCACACTCTCCATTCCACTTTATCTTTATTTTTCAACTTTTTTGGTGCATAAGGCATAAACATATGAATAATGACTTCGGTTATTTAAAAAAAAGGCATAATACTTTTTTGCTTGTATCCGTCTGTTTAGACCCCTTAAAGTCCTTTTTTAAAATCAAACAAGATTTAGTTGGGTTTTTTTATTTTGAAAGTAGAAATACAAAGAGGAATAACTCAAAATTATTCATTTACAACATATAAGAAACTTTTATCTATGGTGTAAGCAACTAAAAAGTTCTCATCTGTACATTAAATTAAATATTTTAAACTTAATAAGTGGCTGCTTATATTGATTAGAAGAGTTTCATCATTATAAACTAGTTTTTGATTGTTTTAAATTCATATCTCCGTATAACATTTATTTTTCAATGGACAAGGGACAAAAAAGCGGTCAAAATAAAACAAAAGATATGTGGCAGTCAAAATAAAGATTAACAATAGTTAAATAATGTTTCGAGGATATCCTAATATAAAAAGAGTACGTTATATACAAGTGACCACTAATGACGCATATCTTTTTAAAACATGTCAAGGTCAAAGATATTAAAAGCGAAGAAATTCCATGCTATGGGAAACCCTTTTGTCAAAGCAGACGATCGTTAGCGTCAACTTATTTTGCATTAAAAGGTTAAAAATTAGAAACTACATACCAATACAAGTTAAATCTGTCTCAATGCCATCACCTCCACTGAATGAGGCACTATCCAGTCTTGCTCATTTCTTTTTTTAAGTTAGTATTTTTTTCCTTAGAACCCAGACACTTACTCCGATATTTATTTTTAAGTTCTGCTTCAGTTTTCAAGCAGACAGCTAAAGCATTCATCTCTTCTGTTATATATTTACACACCTCATTTTTCTTCTGGTTTGTTACTTCTATTTAAAATCCCCCTTTTAACAGTTCCAACTAGTTTGTCATTCGGGAACTGATCAATGGAGGTGAAATTGACTTTTCTGTACCTTGGCAATTTCTTTGCAGTCGACTCAGCAATCTTGGTAACAGAAAGGGAACATTTTCTGTTCATCATGGGTTACCATTTCGCATTAAAACAATAACGACTTTTTACGCAGTGTCAGTTAACATTGTAAAATAAAAATAAACAACACATTTTAACGCATAGGTTAACATTTTCGTTTGGATTTTGTTGCACTTAAAGTGTTCAGTTTTTTCGTTGTTTTCCTCTTATAGGTTATGTGTTCCCCTCGGTTTTAGTTTGTAACCTGGATTTGTTTTCTCTCAGTCGATTTATGACTTTCGATCAACGGTATACTAATGTTGCCTTAATTTAACTAGCGACTAAATTAAGATTTAACGACTTGTTAGCCTTAATGAGGGGGAGGACAGGGGTAAGGGAGACAGGGAGAAAGGGGGTAGGAGAAAGGAGAAAGGGGGTGGGAGAAAGGAGAGGAAGGCTGGGAGAAAGGAGAAAAAGTTGGAGAAAGGAGAAAAAATAAAATATCTCTCCTTTTAAAAAATGATCTAATATTTCAAGAAAAAATATCCCAAAAGGAGATGTTTTATTCTAATGGGAGAAAGGAGAACGGGGGTAGGAGAAAGGAGAAGAGGGGTGGGAGAAGGGAGAAGGGTACCCCCCTGTCCTCCTCCTCCTTAATAAGTATAAGGCTAACGACACTTTTGAACAAACGGGCCCTGCAGGTTGGAAAAAGGGCCAGTCTACTTGTACAATTTTTTATTCATTTGTTGTTTGTGATGAAAGGGGTGGTAAAAACAAAACGATTGACAATGTTGTTGAACCAGTGATATATACAATGTTTTAGAAAAACAGGTAAAAAAATTTACACAAAATATTACACAACTTTACTTACAAAAGCATCAAATTGCCTCCGAGGAAGTTGATCTAATTACAACAGATGAATGACATTGCTTTTAGCATCAATTAATGCACAACCATTGAAAAAAGTAAAATCATAAAAATACTGAAATCCGAGGAAACTTCTAAACGTAAAGTTCCTAATCAAATGGCAAAATCAAAAGCTCAAACACATCAACTGTCATAATCCTTACTTTTTTTTATTTGGAAAACGGTTGATTAAACCTGGTTTAATAGCTAGCTAGACCTCTCACTTGTACATCAGAGTCATACAAATTCAATTAGATTGACAGCAGTATGTGAACAAAACAAACAGACATCATAGGTAAAAATGTCAAAAAAAAGGTTCCAGCAGTTATCGTGTATAAGTACAGAGCCACGCACATGCAAGAAAGAAACTAAAAAAATGGCACACAAAGCATATTAGCAAAAACGAACGACAAGAATACAGAAATTATCATAGAACAATGGGGGAATGTATAAGTACAGAGCCATGGCATATGTAACCAAGAAACAAACTAAAGGCATACAGAACAAGCATATTAGCAAAAATTATTAGAGAACAATAACACATTGACGGGATGTGTAAGGACCGGGCACGCCAAATGGAAACCACTAAAAGAATACAGACTTAACAATAAGTTATTTTGATAACGACAAATAAAAGAACACTTAAACACGTTATAAAGCTGTTAAACAACGTCAGTACCCGGAATATATACTTCAAGACCATCATGTAATATTTGTAAGGTTAGTTTAAACATATTTTATTGTTCCAAAAAGAGACAAATGGATTAGACACAAGTTTTTCAACTTAGTAACGTCTTCTCCAAAAAAAATTTGTAAGGTTGATGCGGAATATCTATCAACTAGGTCTTGGTTCCTTCCGATGAACTTTTTAAGAAAAAAAACGAGACGTTGTTTGACATACCCCCGGAACATAAACTTTTGCTCAGACAGAAAGACACAGCTCAGGAGAAAGATCGACTTCACCATCTCATAAAACAGAGCTTTTTCTATAAAAATGGGAATCGTAGATACAAATTTCTTGTTTTGGGTTACAATAATTCATATTTTGTGAAGAATCACACTGAATCTTCCAGAAAGTTTACTGAAGATGATATTATCAAAATGCTGGACTTTTGGATCGACAATATATTTGTTGAGTATGGAGGATTTATATTTCAACAGACAGTCGGTATTCAAATGGGTACTAATTGTGCACCCCTGCTGACCGATTTGTTGTTGTACTCGTATGAAGTAGAATTCATTCAGAACCTTCTAAAAGACAAAAAGAAAAAGCACCTTGCGAAATTCTTTAAATTTACTTTCCGATATATTGATGATTTTCTATCATTGAATAACCCATATTTCAGCCACTACTTACATCTCATATATCCCAGTGAACTTGAAATTAAGGATACTACTGATACTAGAAGGACTGCTTCATACCTTGATAACTTCCTCAATATTGACACAGATGAACGACTTCACACGAAAATGTATGATAAACGGGACGATTTCAACTTCCCAATTATCAATTTCCCATTTCTCAGCAGCAACATACCCTCTGCCCCTTCGTATGGTGTTTACATATTACAATTGATAAGTTATTCTCGTGCTTGTTCACACTATACGGAATTCATATACAGGAGTGTGCTCCTTACGCAGAAACTGCTCCAACAAAGTTATGAGGAGGACAGGTTAAAATTGACACATCGTAAATTTTATGGACACTATCACCAATTGGTGGATCCATACGATGTGTCTTTGACTAAACTAGCTAAGAACATTTTTACTACATGGTAGATTGTGGTTTGTCATTATGTCGTCTAATCTTTTAATTACTAAACGTGACTTATTGCCGATTCTGACTGTTTTGCTGAGTGTGAATTCGCATTACCATAAGACGTGTTACGGTACTTATCTATCCCAAATTCATGTATTTAGTTAAAATGTTTAATGTTATATTTGTTATTCTCATCGGATTTTGTCAAATGTGTTGACGTCTTTTCTATCATATTCGTGTGTTATGGTAAAGAAAATTAATCACCGCCTTCATTTATTAGATTTGATTGTGTTCAACGTAATCTGTACGATGTTTTACGTTTGAAGTTAGATTCAAAACAAACCGAACATAGCTATATAATATAGTTAATTGCTACCTTAGTTTGCTATCAATAAGTATTGAAATGTGCATTGTTATTAAATGTAATATCAGTATTTAGTTCAAATAGAATCTTCAATCAATCCTTATTCTATCTTATTCATTTAAATGAGACGTCATTTTTCATTTTTTTGATGATCTGTTTTACAAATTCAAATGTGACGTCATTTTTTTTGACATTTTTTAAAATTTCTAATATGACGTCACTTGGCGTTGAGGTTTAAACTTTTTCGGATGTGTTGCATTTTGTTGGGTTATGTAATGTATTTCGGTTGTTTCCTGTAATTAGCTAATACTTCAGTTTTATCATGTACATCTTTTGTATAGTCATTTAATAAAATTTACTATTTGCAAAAGTATAAATTATTCTAAATAATAGGGATGTTCTGGTACCTAACAGAAAACCCAGGCCGTTTTTGACACATTTTTTTTGAACTTTTGGTTCTCGATGCTGTTCAACTTTGTACTTGTTTCGGCTTTCAAACTTTTTGTATCTGGGCGTCACTAGTAAGTTTTGTGGACAAAATGCACTTCTGGTGTATTAAAAACTTTTAAACTTGTTGTCTTTTGTTAGCTATTATTCGTGTGTTTCTTTGTCAATTGTGTTCTCCTATTTATTTATATTGTAGTCCTGTAATGTTGTGTTGTTATTTTAAAGTTATATTTTACATGGCCATAAAAGAAGGAGGTTTGGCATGCCACAAAACCAGGTTCAACCCACCATTTTTTCCTTTAAAAAGGCCCTGTACCAAGTCAGGAATATTGCCATTGTTATATTATAGTTCGTTTCTGTGTGTGTTACATTTTAACGTGTTTCCGTTGTTTCGTTTGTTTTCTCTTATTTTTGTGTGTGAATTCACATTACTATAAGACGTGTCACGGCACTTATCTATCCCAAATTCATGTATTTGGTTTTGATGTTTTATTTGTTATTCTCATAGAATTATTTCTAATGCTTAGTCCGTTTCTGTGTGTGTGTTACATTTTAATGTTGTGTCGTTGTTTTCCTCTTATATTTAATGCGTTTCCCTCAGTTTTAGTTTGTTACCCCGATTTTGTTTTTTGTCCATAGATTTATGAGTTTTGAACAGCGGTTTACTACTGTTGCCTTTATTTAGTAATTCCTGCATGCTTTTGAATACCGAATGAGTTGGGGAAACGTATTTCTCATTCTGGTGAAGTTGGTTTGTTGCTACTAAAAATTTGATAATTTCAAAATTAAAAATCGTCTCGTTTGACATAGATTCTGATACGGAGATGACCGTGTATGCCATATTTGAGGTATAAGTCTTAAAAAGAGGCGGGGGAAGGTTGAAAAAAAATTTGAAAGGAGAGTCGGAGATATATTACTGGTGCAAAATGTGAAGTGGAGTTGAAAACATCAATGTACATGTGCTTATATAAACAGCCGTATCCTCTAATGTCTGGAGATGTCATGCTTCAATGGTATGGATAGGTTCTAAGATAGATGTTTGTTTTTGGTGTCAAGACCAAAACTATTTCCTACAAAGGTAGTCCAGGAACATTTCTCTCAACTCGTTGGAAGTAAAATGCAAAATTTAATTGATGTGATGAAGATGGAAAATAGTATACTCTGACACAAGAAGCACAGAAGAAGTGATTTATTCATATTGTAACGGCAGTGGTAGTGCCTGGAGAGAATAAATTACGGTACGAACAATTATTTCGTCATGTAAAAATTAGTTTGGTTTGTTAAAGGCAATCGCAGTCGGATGATCTATTTATTCCCTCCCTGAAAATCGCTTAAAAAATAACTTGTGAATTTAATTATATATATAAATAGTACGAATGAGAACTTTTGGAACACATAAAGTTAAAAGAGGCATATGAGATATGCCCGCAGTGCTAACAAAATTAGATGCAGGTGGTGCCCTATGCCTATTAGGTGTCTTCAAATGTAAGGTTTAGAATAAAAAAAACAACGAGCAACCGAGACGCTGGTACAAGTTTCAATAGAACAGACAGCACCTCTGAAAGAATACAACTCGATGAGTTATAGCAATGATTTAAGAAAAATGAGAAAAGAGATAAAGAATACATCAGCTGTAAGTCGAAAGTTAAGAAACTTAGTGGTTATAGTTATCAAAGCTACCAGGATTAAAATTTTAGTACGCCAGACGCGCGTTTTGTCTACATAAGACTCATTGATCAGTGACGCTCAGATCAAAATAATTATAAAGCAAAACAAGTACAAAGTTGAAGAGCATTGAGGACCCAAAAATTCCAAAAAGTTGTGCCAAATACGGCTAAGGTAATCAATTCCTGGGATAAGAAAACACTTAGTTTTTTTGAAAAACTGAAAGTTTTGTAACAGGAAATTTATAAAAATGACCATACAATTGATATTCAGAAGATAGAAGAGGAGGTAAAGAAGATTATTAATCAAGATCCAAGTCCCTGAATTTATAACCACGTCTAATCCTCCACAAAGGGAGCCGTCTCCAGTAAATATTGAGTTCAAGTATTGATAGCCATCAAGCTTACTACGGAAAGAGAAGACGATTTATTGAGCGTACCAAAGCGAATTTACTCCACAGCTGTTAAATGTCTAGTAGCAAATGTAACAGCTGTTAAATGTCCAGTGGCAAATTTAACAGCTGTATCTACAGTGTGAATGACGGCGTTAATCTTGAAATGTCGAAAAAAAAAGTTTCCACGTAACTTTAAACAATACAAAACGGAATACAGAAACGTTTTTATTCATTCGGGTTTAATTTTCTAAATTCTTTTTTCATTTTTTTTCTTGCTTACTTTAAGATGAACAAAATAAAGAAAGAAATTCAAGTAATTAGATTAAACTATTCCTCATTTCATTTACAATGTTCTCCTCTGCAATGCTCAGATGAGTGGATGGTATGTGGTCTACCTCCAGTCTTGCTTATTACCTTTCTGACGTTAGTAATTTTTCCTTTAGTTAGCAACCCGACACATATTCCGATATTCATTTCTAATTTCTGATTCAGTTCTCAAGCAGCCAACCAAAGCAATCACCTCTTCTGTTATGAGTTTCCACACCTCATTTTTCTTCTGGTTTGTCTCTTCTGTTGAAAATCATTCTTTTAACAACTCCAACTTGTTTGTCACTCAAGAACTGACCAAGTTCGCCTCAATCGAGGTGAAATGTGCTTTTATGTGCCATGGCCATTTTTATTTTTGCAGTTAATTCAGCCATCTTTGTAACAGGAAGTGAAGATTTTCTGAGTGTCATGGGACTTACAATTTAGCATAAAAATAATTAACGACTCTTTACGCAGTGCAAGTTAACATTGTCGTAAACAAATTTTTACAGCACATTTTAACACATATGTTTACATTTTCGTATGGATTTTGTTGCACTTAAAGTATTTCTGTTGTTTCGTTGTCTTATAGATGATGTGTTTCTCTCAGTTTTAGTTCGTAACCCGAATATGTTTTCTAAGCTGAAAGTTGATTAACCAGGGGTATGTCAAAGAACGTTTCTTCATTTTACTAAAATAAAAAGTTCATCGGAAGGTATCAAAACCGTGTTCAAGATTCCGTAACGATTTCACAAATAATACGCGATGTCCTTGAGGTAAGGATTATGGGTACTGGCGTTGTTTATTGTCGTAATAATGTGTTTCACTATTCTTTTATTTGTCTTAATGAATATCACTTTTAGTCTTCATTTATTGTTATCCATCTGACGTGGCTCAGTAATTTTACATTTCCCGTCATTGTGTTATTCATTCATATTTACTAATGTTCCTTTTCTATGTGCCTTTTAGTGTTTCTTTGATGCGTATGACGTGGTTCTGTACTTATACATCCCGTTATTGGTAAATGTGTGTAGTCTCTATGCCAGTTTATTTTCATTAAGTTTAGGACATAAGATTGACTGTAGTATCCCTATGTTTAACATTTTTACTAGTGTTGTCATATTGTACAATTTTGTCTAACCTGTTACTCGGATAATCGTTTGACCGATTAACCGGTAGTTTAAGTTGATGTTTGAAAGCCTTATCTATAGTACCCTTCACATAGATACAAGAAGATGTGGTATGACTGTTAATGTGACAACCTTCCATCCAAGTCATACATTTACGTTTTTAAAGAAGTTTGTCCTTTGGTATTATAAGGCTTGTCTGTGACGATTCCTTGCGAAGTTTGACTTTTAAAAATCAAATACACCGTATCAACTATGGCGTCTGTACTAACTTTAGATTGAAAAGTTAAACAAAAAACTCCTTGATCTCGTAGAATTTTATTCCTCTGAAACAGATGATTCTTTCATTTTCTCTTGTCCGAAAATAATGTGGAGTGTTTCAATTTGAAATGATTAAGCCAAAGCTTGTTACTCGTACTATTAAATATACATTGATTACATTTATATTGGTTTGCATTTCAAATTTTTGAGTTAGTGTTTCGTTTACAGTATGACAAAGCCTTGCAAGACGGAGATTGCACATTCAGATATAGGACTACACAATATAAGGGGAAAAAATAATGAAGTAAATCGTAAAATTTAATCGTATTACTGATTTAAAGTTACTGTTAAACAAGAATGTGTCCATAGTACACGGATGCCCCACTCGCACTATCATGTTCTATGTTCAGTGGACCGTAAAATTGGGGTCAAAATTATAATTTGGAATTATAATTAGAAAGATCATATCATGGGGAACATGTGTACTAAGTTTCAAGTTGATGTAACTTTAACTTCATCAAAAACTACCTTGACCAAAAACTTTAACCTGAACTTCGCACTATCATTTTCTATGTTCAGTGGACCATGAAATTGGGGTCAAAACTATAATTTGGCATCAAAATAAGAAAGATCATATCATGGGGAACATGTGTACTAAGTTTCAAGTTGATTGGACTTCAACTTCTTCAAAAACTACCTTGACCAAAAACTTTAACCTGAACTTCGCACTATAATTTTCTATGTTCTGTGGACCATGAAATTGGGGTCAAAACTATAATTTGGCATTAAAATTAGAAAGATCATATCATGGGAAACATGTGTATTAAGTTTCAAGTTGATTGGACTTCAACTTCTTCAAAAACTACCTTGACCAAAAACTTTAACCTGAACCAAAAACTTTAACCTGAACTTCGCACTATAATTTTCTATGTTCAGTGGACCATGAAATTGGGGTCAAAACTATAATTTGGCATTAAAATTAGAAAGATCATATCATGGGGAACATGTGTATTAAGTTTCAAGTTGATTGGACTTCAACTTCTTCAAAAACTACCTTGACCAAAAACTTTAACCTGAAGAACGGACGGACGCACAGACGGACGGACGAACGGAGGCACAGACCAGAAAACATAATGCCCCTCTACTATCGTAGGTGGGGCATAAAAACATGTTTCATATGATGAAATCATAATCTTTCAGTCAGTTTAATTGAAGTCTGGAGCTGGCATGTCAGTTAACTGCTAGTAGTCTGTTGTTATTTATGTATTGTTGTCATTTTGTTTATTTTCTTTGGTTACATCTTCTGACATCAGACTCGGACTTCTCTTGAACTGAATTTTAATGTGCGTATTGTTATGCGTTTACTTTTCTACATTGGCTAGAGGTATACGGGGAGGGTTGAGATCTCACAAATATGTTTAACCCCGCCGCATTTTTGCGCCTGTCCCAAGTCAGGAGCCTCTGGCCTTTGTTAGTCTTGTATTATTTTAATTTTAGTTTCTTGTGTACAATTTGGAAATTAGTATGGCGTTCATTATCATTGAACTAGTATATATTTGTGTAGGGGCCAATTGAAGGACGCCTCCGGGTGCGGGAATTTCTCGCTACATTGAAGACCTGTTGGTGACCTTCTGCTGTTGTTTTTTCTATGGTCGGATTGTTGTCTCTTTGGCACATTCCCCATTTCCATTCTCAATTTTATAACTAATTATGTTACCGTATTTGGCACAACTTTTTGGAATTTTCAACTTTGTACTTGTTTGGCTTTTTAAATATTTTGATATGAGCGTCACTGATGAGTCTAATGAAGACGAAACGCGTGTCTGGCGTACTAAATTATAATCCTGGTACCTTTGATAACTATTTCCTTAACATCTTGCCCGAGCAGAGTCAATTAATTATATATTTTTGGATTAACAATAGCAATCAGTATACTGGACAATTAGTATATCTATCGGTCGTTCAAACAGATAAAAGGTTAACTTTGACAACACTAATTACCTATTATGTTTGTTTAATTTGTTCTCAAATCGTTTTCAATATTATGGAATTTGATGCGATTTTCATAAAAGTGAGAGGTTTTTCGCTAGCTTTAAAACAAGGTTTATCCAATATTTTCTGCATAAGAAAATGCCCACACCAAGTCACGCTTATGACAGTTGTTATCCATTCGTTTGTTGTTTTTAGGGTTTTTTTTTGCCATTTGATTAAGGACTTTCCTTTTTGAATTTTCCCCAGAGTTCAGTATTTTTGTATCTTTACTTCTCCCTGGTTGCTGTGTTACATATTTGACTTTCGCTCATTTGTTATACACATTTCTAAGGCCGTTAGCTTTCCCGTTGGAAGCTGTACGATGAATGATAGTTGTTAATTTCTGCGTCATTTGGTGTCTTGTGAATAGTTGTGTCATTGACAATCATACATACTGTTATTGCTATGAAACATTGGTTTTGCAACGCAAACAAAAACCGATCCACCAAGGTGAGACAATTCGGACAACAACGATTGAGGCTGTACAAAATAAGCAGCAGGACATAGAAGTTTTTTTTTTAAGAAGGCGAAAGATACTAGAGTGACATATAAACTCATAAGTCGAAAATAAACAGTGAAAAGCAATGGCTTATAAAGAAAGAGACCAATAGACAACACATAGTACACACCATGAAACTAACGGTGCTACCATTTGATTTTTATAGGAGCTAGGCTGAAATTTGAAAAAAAAAAGGCAGGATGAAACACTTGGAAAAAAAAAGAGTCAGGATAAACTAAAAAAAAAAGGCAGGACCGAACAGAGTGAAAAATAAAAATGCAGGACAGAGATTACAGCTAAAAAAAAAAGGCAGGACATATTTTCAGTTGCTGTGTTACATATTTGACTTTCGCTCATTTGTTGTACACATTTCTAAGGCCGTTAGCTTTCCCGTTGGAAGCTGTACGATGAATGATAGTTGTTAATTTCTGCGTCATTTGGTGTCTTGTGAATAGTTGTGTCATTGACAATCATACATACTGTTATTGCTATGAAACATTGGTTTTGCAACGCAAACAAAAACCGATCCACCAAGGTGAGACAATTCGGACAACAACGATTGAGGCTGTACAAAATAAGCAGCAGGACATAGAAGTTTTTTTTTTAAGAAGGCGAAAGATACTAGAGTGACATATAAACTCATAAGTCGAAAATAAACAGTGAAAAGCAATGGCTTATAAAGAAAGAGACCAATAGACAACACATAGTACACACCATGAAACTAACGGTGCTACCATTTGATTTTTATAGGAGCTAGGCTGAAATTTGAAAAAAAAAAGGCAGGATGAAACACTTGGAAAAAAAAAGAGTCAGGATAAACTAAAAAAAAAAGGCAGGACCGAACAGAGTGAAAAATAAAAATGCAGGACAGAGATTACAGCTAAAAAAAAAAGGCAGGACATATTTTTCATCCTAGCCCCCCCCCCCCCCCCAAACAAACAAAAACAAATGGAAGCTCCCTAAAGTCTAAGCAACACGAATCCAACTTTTATAGAACTTTTGGACTATTTTAAACCTCGGTCTATTTCTGAAATTATTTCTTACTTTCTTTTCATTTTTTAACCCTGTATGCTGGCATTGCCCATGTGAAATTTTAAAATTGTTTCATTAAACATTGAACGACAAAAATATGAGACGTAACAAATTCTGACGTCAGACACGCGAATCAATGTGTATGTAGATAGGTATATTTGTGTTCTGTGTAAATTGTTTCACGATGATGACTGCTGTACCCATATTTTGACTATTATTTATTGTGTCTGTTTAGTTCACCCATCATTGTAAATATAACGGAATTTGATGAGACTGTCATCAAAGTGAGAGGGTTAGCGCTATAAAATCAGGTTTAATCCACCTTTTTCTACATTTGAAAATGCCTGTACCAAGTCAGGAATATGACAGTTCTTGTCTATTCGTTTTTTATGTGTTTTGTTATTTGATTTTGCCATGTGATATTTGATTTTCCTCTGTGTGTGGTATTTTTGTGATTTTACTCTTTTTGATAGATACTGTTGTGTTCTGATGTGTTTTGTCATTTGATTGTGCCATGTGAGAGGGGACTTTCCAATTTGATTTTCCTGAGTTCATTATTTTTGTGATTTTACTCTTTTTTTTTCTGTGTCCTGTTAGGGAGCTACCATTTGATTTTTATGGGGGGGGGGGGGGGGGCTAGGATGAAATTTAAAAAAATAGGCAGGACAGGAGTTTTGAGTAAAAAAAAAGGCAGGATGACAATTTAGGTAGAAAAAGTCAGGATAAACTAATAAAAAAAAGGCAGGACAGAGATTACAACTAAAAAAAAATGCAGAACAACATTTTTCATCCTATCATTGTTAATATAACGGAATTTGATGAGACTGTCGTACAAAGTGATAGGTTTAGCGCTATAAAAACAGGTTTAATCAACCATTTTCTACATTTGAAAATGTCTGTACCAAGTGCGGAACATGACAGTTGTTGTCCATTCGTTTTTGATGTGTTTTGTCATTTGATTTTGCCATGTGATTAGGGATTTTCCTCTGAGTGCGGTATTTTTGTGATTTTACTTTTCACTCAGTTTTACAGCTATTTAGTAAACGATTTCAGATAGTACTCTTATCGACTATTCCGAAGCGACCGTCTTTGATTCTTTTAGGAGCATTTTAAAACTCTAGGCAAAATCAATAGAATCTGCGTTTATAATAGAACGATCGAAAATGTATTGTGTCATTTTTAATGTTTAGGATATAAAAAATACCCTGCCACGTCTGATTTGATAGCTGTTTTTTTCTGCGTTGTATCAATCTGATGAGTTGAACCGTATTCCAACTAATCTTCATAGTCTGTTCATATGTTGTGATGTGAATCCACTGTCCCAGGTGAGGGTAGGGTTGGACGCTCTTAAACTTGTTAAGACCCGCCATATTCTGTTCGAGATACCAAGTCGTAAAGATTTAAACAAAGAGAGCATCTCGAGAAGGATAAACGGGTACTCTTTGGGTTGCGAGTGCAGTGTGAATTTGAAGCGATGTCAATAATTATAAGACTACATCAAAATACACTCTTGGTACATAAGATGATCTTTAGAGCCTTATCTGTAAATAGTTATCAAAGATACCAGGATTATAATGTCATACGTAAGATGCTCAGATCAAAATACTTATAAAGCCAAACAAGTAAAAAGTTAAAGAGCACTGTGGACCCGAAATTCCATTAAAGTTGTGCCAAATACCGCTTATGTTATCTATTCCTGGGATAAGAAAATCCTTATTATTTCGAAAAATTTAGTTTTGTCAACAGGAAATTTATTAAAATGACCAGTAGATGCGCGAAATGGTTTGCAACTTTTAACACAATAGTTATCAAAGGTACCATTATCATAGTTTAGTACGCCAGACGCGCGTTTCGTCTACATAACTGCATTACATATGAGTGTTCTGACGATGTAAATGATATCAACCCATGTAATTCCAATGTCAAACATAAAATTTAAATTAAATCTGGTCTAATGCCAAAGAAATTGACTGATTTTTATATATGCTCAACCCATTTAAACCAACAATTATAAACAAACTCGGATTTGAGAAGAAGAAAAGTGTGTCAACTTCCTACTTTGATAAGTGCTCATCCTCCAGTATCATCACATTCTGTTGTTGATGTTAAAAAGTCAAAACCTAGCTGCTGCAATATTACTATCAATGATGTAGAAAAGATTCAGAAGTGTTTATATAGTCTCACAGTTCCTTTTGGAACACGTAAATTAAAATCCAAATTATTTTACTACCATTATACTTTGTGTGTGTGGGGGGGGGGGGGGGGCTAAGAAAAATGTTGTCCTGCACTTTTTTTAGTGGTACTCTCTGTCTTTTCATTTCATATTCCCTCTATTCGGCCTTATTTATTTTTTTAGTAAATACTGACCTTTCTACATTGTTTGTCATCCTGCCTTTTTTTACTCACAACTCTTGTGAGGCCAACGCGGGAAATCAAAACAAAGTCAAGTATGCGTATATCAATTGATTGTTCAATATTTTGATATATATACGATACTGTTGTCTGCAAATACATAAATTATAAATCATGAATAAGAATGAAACTAAATTCCGATATAAAAAAAAGAATATACTGCGTGGACCAAACAATTCGATTGGTTAACGCACACCAGCCACAAAAATATAGGGTAGGAGTTAAAAATAAATATTTTTACTTGATCTTGAAAAGACTTATTTATAGTTCTGTATAACTTGAAAAGCCTTGAATACCTTTAATTCATCATCTTTTGTAGGTTTCATGGAATTATTCAAAGGGACAACATGAACACTACATCACATAGAACAAGTCAATCTTAAAAGAGGGCCGAAAGATACCAGAGGGACAGTCAAATTCATAATTCGAAAATAAACTGACAATGTCATGGCTAAAAATGGAAAAGACAAACAGACAAAATATAGTACACATAACACAACATAGAAAACTAAAGAATAAGCAACACGAACCCCGCAAAAAACCAGGGGTGGTCTCAGGTGCTCCAGAAGGGTAGGCAAATCCTGCTCTGCATGTTGCAACCGTCGTGTTGCTTATGTGATAACAAATCCGGTAAATAGTCTAAGTTGGTAGGTCACATTCATGAAAGACAATAGAATAGTAGTTACGATGTAAGGAACATATCCGATATCATTTGTGAAACGGTTATTCCATAACGGTCAACCAACTCGTGATGGCGTCCGTAAAATTTACGAAGGGATGATTTCAACTTCACCATTTGGAACTCTTGGTTTAATAGCTTCCTTGTGAGCAGCAACCCCCTATCAAGAACATCTTGATAGGAAATGCCAGCACGGGAATATCGTATCAATTTGGAGATATGTACCCCGTATGCAGGTGCTGCTGGAATGTTGCTACTTAGAAATTGAAAGTTCACAATTGGAAAGCTGAAATCATCTCTTTTGTCGGTAAAGTTTTGTTTTCAACCGACCCTCATCGTCAATTTCTAGATGTAGGTCAAGATATGAGTCCGGCTTAACTGTATCTGTAGTATCCCTTATCTCTAGTTCGATGGGATAGATGCGTTCAACATAGTCACCAAAATTATTTAGTGAAAGAATAAAAGACAAGAGGCAAATTCAAGAGCATATTGCATGTCAACACCTTAAAGAACGGAGCATACCACACAAAAATTTTAGAGCATAAACAAAATCCCAGAAATTAACTGTATCAACCCTATAAACATACATCTGACAGACAAAGATTTGTAATAAATGAAATATGCAATTCATGGAAGGAGTATACATGTTTTTAATAATTAAAACAAATGCACATTATTATCTTTTTTCTATTTTGTCAATCTGTCGGCATTTTTAGTACAGGGAATTTTCCACTGATCCAAACGTGGCGCAAATAGGTCTCACAATTCCATATTGACTCTTCAGGTGTCGAGTTAAATCATTTATGGCCATCTCCGTGTCTCAACAGCAATACCACACATCCGTGAATTTCTCTCTAACAGCTGCAAATAAACTCTCAAAAACATAGATACAATTGTCAATCTTTTACAAAAGGGGGGGACGAAAGATACCAAAGGGACAGTTAAACTCATAAATCTAAAACAAACTGACAACGCCATGGCTAAAAATGAAAAAGAAAAACAGAAAAACAATAGTACACATGACACAACATAGAAAACTAAAGAATAAACAACACGAACACCACCAAAAACTAGGGGTGATCTCAGGTGCTCCGGAAGGGTAAGCAGATCCTGCTCCACATGTGGCACCCGTCGTGTTGCTTATGTGATTACAAATCCGGTAAATAGTCTAATTCGGTAGGTCACATTCATGAAAGGGAAAGGGATTGTAGTTACGACGTAAGGAACATATCCGATATCATTTGTGAAACGGTTATTCCATAACGGTCAACCAACTCGTGATGGCGTCCGTAAAATTTACGAAGGGATGATTTCAACTTCACCATTTGGAACTCTTGGTTTAATAGCTTCCTTGTGAGCAGCAAACCTCTATCAAGAAAATCTTTGATAGGAAATGCCAGCACGGGAATATCGTATCAATTGGGAGATATATACCCCGTATGCAGGTGCTGCTGGAATGTTGCTACTTAGAAATGGAAAGTTCACAATTGGAAAGCTGAAATCATCTCTTTTGTCGTGAAGTTTTGTTTTCAACCGACCCTCATTGTCAATTTCTAGATGTAAGTCAAGATATGAAGCCGACTTAACTGTATCTGTAGTATCCTTTATCTCCAATTCGATGGGATAGATGCGTTCCACATAGTCACCAAATTTTGAATTGTTTAGTGAAAGAACGTCATCTATATAGCGGAAAGTAGAGTTAAAGGATATTGCTTACTTCTTATCTTTCTTCCTAAGAAGTTCCTGAATGAAGTCAGCCTCATAATAATAAAGAAACAAGTCGGCAAGTAGAGGGGCACAGTTTGTTCCCATTGGGATGCCGACAGTCTGTTGAAAAACACGTCCTCCGAACATTACAAATATGTTGTCAATCAAGAAATCAAGCATCTTGATAATATCGGTTTCAGAGAATTTTTTGTTTGAATCAGAGTGATTCTTTACACAGAGTGATTCTTTACAAAGTATGATTTATCCCTCCCTAACACAAGATACTTGTATCTACGTTGGCCATTCTTTTTTATGAAGCAAAGTAATACCAACTCTTTCAATTTGTCTTTTAGTTTGGAATGTGGAATACTTGTGTAAAGAGTAGAAAAGTCAAATGTTTTAATACTGTTACAAGATGAAAGAGAGTTCGATTGTATGTACTCTAAAAGATCTTTGGAATTTTTAAGTATCCACATCTGATTCACGCCACCTCTAGAATAGACAGTTTCACAATAACTTTGAAGCCCGTCTTTGATTGCTGATAAAATAGATGTTAATAATTTAGAAAGAGGTTTCGTGGAGCACTTGGAAGACCCAGCAATATACCGTTGTTTGTAAGGACACTTATGTAGTTTAGGTATCCAATACAGTGATGGAAGATCCAGTTCTTCATCTTTGGTTGAAATACCAAAGGAACAAAGATCAGACCTATGATTATCCAGGATTTCCTCTTTGGTAAGTGTCGTGAGGGTATATGTTGAGTTTCCAAGTGAATTGTCTATACCTAATTCGTTTATCAAGCAATTAATGTAGTGACTTGTACAGTCAAAAACGATGTTATTTGGGACTTTGTCTGCGGGGACAACAACATATTTATCATGGAGGTCGGATAAGTGTTTAGCAACATTTGGGTCTTTAAAGATTGACGTAGCATGGGCATTGATGGACCCATTCAGTTTCTTGATTCTGATTTGTATTAACGACCTCACTGCCTTAATCCATTCGGATAGAGTGTCTACGTCTTCTTACAAAGTTTTCCGGGAGTACAATATTGACCTAGCTTGTTTATAACCATCAGTTGATTCTAGCAATACAGAAGGTGGTAAAGGGGGGTGGGGCAGAACACGGAAACACGTGAGATAAATATTGCAAAAACTTTACACGGAAAATAAAAATGTAAATGTCCTTTGGTTTTTTTAGCCGTTGTTTACCCCTTGGGTTTGATTGTTATTGTCTTCTACATTAAATCTTAATAAATTTTGAATACTTAATTTGTTTGCAATCAAATGTTAATAGTTCTGGTTTCGGTAAATTAAATCCCTCTTGGAGAGAAGATGTCAGTCGTTGAAACGCTGAGTCGATACTACTAATGTTGGACTTGGAACTTCCGGTTGTAAACTCACACTTTTCTTCTGAATCTGTCTTTGTGTCGCTTTCGTCGCTGTAATCTTTTCGGTATCAATGTCGCCATTAATCACAATATTACTTCTGCGTGAAGACTTGTTTCTGTAGTAATGCCTTTATTTTCATCTGTGTTTAACGTGTCATGGTCTTCATCGTACGCTTCTTGCCCCACTATAGCTAGTTCACTACGCTTTTCTAACTCCCTTTTTTCGTCATGTTTCAAACGGTTCGCCCTTGGTGTTTTTGATTGGGCCTTTGAAGAAATAGAACGTGATGAACTTATACGGCTACCAACCTCGTCATCGGAAATATTTTCCAGTGATACATTAATTCATTCCCGGAACTCCTTCAGGTTTTTCTGGCTGGCAACTATCAAATTTCATTTCCAAAGTCTCAAATATATGTAAATCGGGGCACAAATCTAAGCAGTTGATGTGAGCTGTTTGACTAATCTTATAAGCTCAAAGATTGCTTCATGATACTGGTCGCCGCTTCCAAATAATAAAGTAGTCTCCTTTCCCTCCCCACATCTTGCACAAAAGGGAATGTTCACCCTTTAATTGTTTCCTTTGTCACAAGTGAGCATGCCATACCCTTAATCATCTACTTGGATGTTTTTGTGATCTTAGGAAACTAAAGCTATAATCTAGGCCTCACTCAATAAGAGGAGGAATTTTCTCACCAGCGGCATTAACACATGAAAGAACAGTCACCCCTACTCTAGTGTTACCTATTCTACCAGGAACACTCCTGGGTCCAACTGATGCCAATACCTTGACCGGACGATGCTCTATATTAAGGTTGTTCCATATTTCTGTTGAAGTACCTTCCAACCTTGGTGGGATTCAGCATTCTCTTCAATTTCAACTGTCTACATACAGTAGCAGCTCTGTCCAACATCTGCCGACGACTGATTCCAAAGTCTTGTTCAGCAAGACCCATAACTTTAGTAACCATTTGTTTTTCAACATCACCAGGAATGACTGGTTTCTTGCATGACTTGGTGTACAAGGAGTACTTCCTGGATACTCAGTCAGCAAGTGTTGATTTTGGTACATCAAACTGCACACTGGCTTCCCCGATGGACATGTCGCCAGATCTTACGGCTTGGGGAGCAGGAACCATCATTTCAGAACCATATTGGCTATATATATGTTTACCAATCTTAGGCATCTATATCTTCAGTTGAGGACAATACATGTACAATGGTTAAAATAAAAAGGGGTTTGTTTACATGTATACTCGGAGAGAAAAGGGGGAGGGGGTCACTTCATAATTGTTCTGTTAGGGTTAAGACGCCGGACCCTCCAGCACCCCACTCTTAAAATATATATAAAAAAAGAACCCGCCTTATCATATATATTTAAAATCGCAAAAACCCACCCATATCATATACATGTATTTAATAGCATTAATGTCTAGCTGTATGCAAAACTCCACCTATAACTATATAAACTACCAAGCTATGAAACTTTTGATGCCGAATTATTTCACAAAAGGTTTAATCGCCATTTAATGCACGGACAGGTTGAAATTCCTGACCTTACCACATACCTATATATATTTTCCTCTGAATTTCATACCCTATTCATATATCAGAAATTGTGAAAAGGGGACCAATTCCAGCGGCACATTCCTAATACATGAGACATAGGAGGTATTCTGTTTCCGCTTTCGGCGGCGTCAACAATTGTATTAGTTTGTGATTAAGTCTAGTTCACGGTGAACCACTTGTGTTAGTTCAATGATATATGGTATGCAGTCTATTAAACTGTGTTAAGTTTGCTAAGTTTAAATTACATGTATAAGTTTGTGATTATGTCAGTTCAAGAGAACATTAGTTGTAGGACAATGTTAAATTCGTGTGCAGTTGTATAAAGATAAGCACGATGTGCCGTCAGTCATGGTGAACTTCGAATATTTGCATAACTTGCATTTTAAAGTTTTGCTTTTTAATTTCAACATTTGCATTATCATAATTGCAAAAAGGCGAGACATATGTCTGTTTTGACAGTTTATGTAGTTATTAGAAAAGAAAAGTACAAATGGAAAGTTTCTAATGAAATGATGATGACTGGATAACAACTATCATATACCTGACTCGGTACAGGCATTTTCGTATGTTATATAGCTAGGTAAAAGGGACTATAGTAGGGACAAATGTTTATTTATTTTAACACATTTATTTTAATAAGATCGGTTAGAACATTGTACGATTTAAAAATGTCAGTAAGATATTGTTGTTCTGGATCTGGCACTGAAGAAAGAATTATTTTAGCAAGGATTACCAAACTTTTAATAGAATCCTACAGCCTTTCTCCGGCCCATTGTCTCCTCCATGGTGGAAATAGGGCATCCATTCAGCCTTCAATAATGTCTCCGCCCTCTCTGAAAGTGAAATCTTAGTATTTTCTTCCTCATCTGTTTCTATATCAAACACCTCTTTTTGGCTCACCATTATTATCCGCTTGTCCGACGTCTCTGATGTTGCCTCTTCTTCCTCCTCGTCCAGCATCGGTAAATATCTAGAGGTCTCCTCGTTGTCTAGCTTCTTTAGAGGGTTGTCCTCGATTGTTCATGGTTTGCTTGATTTTTTCTTTTCTGCTGTAAGTACGACATCTGCAACTTTTTCTGATTGTTCATGGTTTGATGTGATGGTCTTGGCTTTTTCTGGTTGTTCCTTTTCTTCTGAGATACTTCCCATGTCGTCTACCTCTCCAATGGAGTCAATGATCTCATACTCCGGCTCTTCTCCAATATCTGACTGACCAGTTTCTTCCCTTGTTGTTGTGCTGCCTTCTTCCTGGACTTAGCTTCAAATGTCACCTTTCCCCTAAAGAGCTTCCTGACATGTCTCTCACCAATCCCCAACGCCTTGGTTACCTGATTTAAGGTGTGTTTTGATTCTGACAACTTTAATTCTGTTCCAAAACTTTGTGGCGGCTCGTGGTCTGTTTTTGCAACTCCCATTCTCCTTACCAAATTGTCTTTTTTTTGTACCATCTCTACCTTGAACCAAATTTCGGCAGACGACTTCTTCATCCTAAGAAAGCCTATGTTCCATCTAGAGGATAGGTCAATCCTGGCTACTGCTAGTTCTGGGAGGTCCACTAGAGGCCTGGATGGACTGTACTTCCGTTTCCGGGATCTGGTGGGCTGCTCACTGGAAACGAAATGATCCAGTGCCTTCTTTCCATGTCTTTTTATGCTTGTCTTCGCCGTCCTTCTTGATGGCTCCCACCCATCCCAGAAGTGCTGCCCTGGTCCTGATGGCCAATGCAATCCTATCAATCATACAATAATGAGAGAATAAAATATACTTATTTCATTAAATTACGATATTAGATAGTTGTGAACGTGGTGGGACATCGTATCGTATAAAAGTACACTCGACCCCTACTCGCCCGCCTGTGACAGTACATTATGTAACAAACAATTTCAAAATTTCACATAGGCAATGTTACAATACAGCCTTTAATTATAAAATAGTTCGAAAAATTAATCAGGAATAACCTTTATGTTTTGATTTATACAATTGATATAAATCAAAACATCGTGTTATTTCTGATTAATTTTTCTAATTACTTTATTAAGGTGTCGAGAGCCTTTGGTGACCCCATAGTTTAAGTGTCTTGAAAAAGTACATAGTGAGCAGTGGTCGTTACATACAAACGTTCACCCAAATTGTCCCAGTCAATGGATGAATTTAATGTGTCAATCAATGGCCACAGCCACACTGTTTTGAATTTCATTCTATAAAGTAAAATAACAAATATACCGAACTCTGAGAAGATTTCAAAACGGAAAAGCTAATGGCAAAAAAAAAAGCTTAAACATATGAGCGTCACTGATGAGTCTTGTGTGGACGAAACGCGCGTCTGGCGTACTAAATTATAATCCTGGTACCTTTGATAACCCTTTAAACACATTAAACGAATGGAAAACTTCCATATTCCTGCCTAGGTACAGGCATCATTTTAATACTTGCCAATAAAGAAAAACAAAAAGAAATATATTCAAAGCTCATTTGCAAAAACTAATGAGTACAACAAATTACCATAGCAGAATGACGGGATGTACAAGTACCGAGCCACATCAAATGGATACTGCCAAAAAGAGGCTCAATAGAAAATGTTATAATTTACAAAAAAAAGACCAATAAAAGGATACTATAACACGTTATTAAGATGATAAACCACGTCAGTACCTCGAATCTAAACCTCACGACCATCGTGTATTAATTGTGAAGTTGTGGTATCAAGGTCTTAATATCTTCCGATGATTTTTTTATAAAAAGGACGAAATGTTCTTTGACATACCCTTGGTTCATCAACTGTCTGTTCCTGATTTCTGATCGGACACTGGTCACAGCTATAAATCAAATTAAATATTTTATTATTCCAATCAGGGTGCATTTATGATAGCATAAGCGACAAACACGAGACATTATTATACAGTATATAACAAATATTATAATAGACAAATGAAAATAGTAATATCAAAAATACAGTAAAAGTATTTTTCTTTCTTCCTTCCGTATTACCGTTATTATTTCTATGTCCAGCAGTGCACAATTAAAAAAGTAAAAAAATATTAACAATAAAGTTTGAACAAACTTAAATTATTTAAAATTATTTATTTTTTTTAAATAAAACCAGAGACATATGTCTCTGATAAAACTAAATACTTATTATGCAAAACATGTCATATAAATCTGTTATTTGCAGTGTTTAACCAGGGATATCCAAACTTTAAATACAGTTGAGTTCTCACAAGGCAGCAGCCATAGCAATTTCTCTTGGGAATTTAAGTTAATGAAATTTGAACATGATTCCGAAATAATGTGATATATTTTGTGCAATAAAAGAGACATGAACTTCATCTTTAATATTACCAAGGAAACACTGCTAACAATAATGTGTGGAGGAGTACACTAGTGATATCGCCCTATTTCTATCTTCTTTTCTTTTGTAATTTATTGAAGACAGCTATACCATGACGATTAATGCTGAGAAAATAAAATTTTGAATGCTTGTATGCCTCTAAATTTTTGTAAGCCATTTGTTCAAAATATATTTGACCAAGTCAAAGAACAGGGAAAA
The DNA here is from genome assembly GCF_965363235.1 of Mytilus galloprovincialis. NCBI lineage: Eukaryota > Metazoa > Mollusca > Bivalvia > Mytilida > Mytilidae > Mytilus > Mytilus galloprovincialis. The sequence continues at coordinate 35,796,673 of NC_134844.1, read as the reverse complement.
CCGGCCAAGTTCAGATAACGCTGCAAAATTTGTGGGGTTGTTTTTTTTAAGCACGCCCACAATTTTACAAAATTTACTGTGTACTTTTTCACAAGTTGTATATTTTAATAATATATATACAAGTTTCGTTTTTATTGTTTGTATTTGATAATGCCAAAACCATGCAATTTTAAAAATGAATTTATTTAAATGCTTGATTGTTCGAATATCCTCAATGTTCAAATATCCTCAAATAAATATTGTCTACCGTTTTCTCGCCTGATTTATGGTATTTCTCCTTTCAAGAACTTGATTCTCAAAGTATTAGTCATCTTTATAAACGGAAATCCCTGACTCTATAAATAGATTATAATCTAACATTGTATTTGTGTATGGATGTTTTATACGTGTGCATGTGTTATCAGGTACATTTAAGTTTATTTGTTATATTATATATTTTATTGATTTAATTTCTTATAATGACATAAACTTTAACTGAAACATCACTTTACTTAATTAAGCATATGACATCATTTCTATTGTTATCTTTGTTAATTCTCTTTTCATATTTCTAACACATGTTATAAGAAATCGCAGGTTGCGTAATATTTTACTTTGCTACTTCGATTTCATGTAAATATAATAGATTCTTTTGTAAATTTAATCAATGAGATACAAAAGCTACCCTGTTCAATGTTCGATGAATATTCCAGCTCGTTTATGTGTGTTTAAAAAAATACCAAAACTGTTAAAAATGAAGGAATTCAAATTCAAATTCAAACATCTTTATTCCTAATCTAAGGGCCCATAAAGAGAATATAAATCTCAAAGTTCATACAATATCCTCAAAGACAACATATATTATTATTAACACATGCACACTGAGTGTAAATAATTCAATGTGATTTAATAAACACTAAAATATATCAGATATATTGGGGTTTGGAACACAATCGGTTCCAAGTAGATGAACATAATATGCTATTCAATACCATATCATGCTAAATGTATCTAACAATAATTAAGATAACTCCATGTCTGAGTAAAAGAAAACAAAAACGACAGGTTTAGCGATACTTCACAAAATATTAACCAGAAACTTAGGGTTTTAGGCACGACAGCTGGAAAGATGGATATTCATTAGTCATTCATTGGATTTTGTTTCGGTGTCTCAAGTCATTTAACATATCGCATAGAAATTTGATACTGGACTTTTTAATTTACTAACAAACGATCAATCTGAACAGATTCTTATTTTTTTTCTAGATTTTTTACCATGCATTCATCTTTTGGGGATTGGTTTTATTCTTTTTACTTATTTTTCGACTTGCAGAATATTTGCTTATTAATTTTATGTCCGCTGCTTTTTAGAATAGATATGTTAATCAACAATGTATACTTTTAAACCTAATTCGTCGTTATCTGCATGTTTACTAGACGAGTATAATAAATAATTCCGCAACTTATTATTTAATACGAAATTGTAGTATGATTACCAATGAAGCACTTCTCCACAAGAGACCAAATGACCGGCACAGAAATTAACAATAATATGTCACGGTACGGTCTTCAACAATGAGCAAAGCCCCCGGAATGACAAATGTAAAATAATTCACACGAGAAAACTTACGAATTAGTTTCTGTACAAATTAATGAAACGAAAAAATCTTTATGTTACACTCAACTATCGACAACCGCTGAAATACAGGCTCCTGACTTTGGACGTCCACTTACAGAATGTGGCGGGTTAAACTCGTTAGAAGGCTTCGACCCTCAATAACCTGTTGTAACAGTACAACATGAAAACAAATTATAAAAATCGGTAAATAAAGGCTAAAGTAATCAGATGGATACAAATAGAAATACATCTAACAAACACAAAGAATCGACGTGGCAGGGTGTTTATACATCCCCACAACAAAAGACGCTAAGTGCAGATCTGAGATTACTCGCAGTTACTGAGACCAAGTTCACATCCACCATCCAATGGATTAAGTGTAAACCACTAAAGATGTCATAAACTTTAACCATGTCAAGATACATGTATCGGCAGAACGTAGTCATGAATGTGCAGATATATCCATTTATTTAAAATTACTAAAATTTGACTACCAAAATATTAATACTAATAAAAACAATAATAAAAAAATCTAATCACAGTGTTAAAGTATTTAATATCTAAATAATATCCAATAATTAATGGAAATGTTATGAAAGACAATATTGTACGCAACGTTAACAATAAAATAATGTATACGTCTGAAAAGCCAACAACAAACTTTAAAAATAAGAAAAATAAACAAAATCTAATAAGTATTCATAATAAATATATAATTATTATTATTATATAGGTTGATTTTCTAGGCACTTTATATATAAATGTGTGTGTGTCTGTTTTGAATAAATATTGTTTTGACTATTAATTTTAAGACGGAAAACGCCCAAGTGAAGTTTTAAATCTTTGCAAAGAGACACGTTGCGAAAAAGGCATTTGCTATTTATAAATTCTGTCGATTGTACTTTCCATTATCGAAGTCGTAACACTCTTCGCTATAAGAGATCACATAAACAATTAGTCGAAAACAAGCGCCTTACAATAGTTGCTGGTTCATTCAGTTGTTTCTTTATAATAATGAAATATTAAAGTTAATGTATTATAGTGCCACGCATTTACTGAAATACATTATTCAATAGCAACATATTACATATATATCAATCAATACTTCTAATTAAGCGCCCAAAAAATCGTGATAATCTAGTAAGGTCGGAAATAGAAATTGTTCAATCTCACTGAATATATTAAAAATTCATAATTTAATTAATTTATCAACTTCGTGCGTGTTTTATAAAAGATGGTATAAACGTCACTAGTGTTAAACTGATATCTGTATTCTCCGAGAAAGCAGATCGACAATTAGTGAACATAATTTAAAAATTCATAAGAATTAAAACTCATTCTTATGATTGTTTTGTGTACATGTATATGCCTGTATCTAGAAAGGATAGAATGAATCTAGCACAGAGGTTTTCGAAAAGTGAAGAAATTGATCGTTCAAAAAATCTAGTTGATAACTGTTACTGAAATAAAACAAATATATCCGTTGATTTCCCTAACCAGTGGCGGATCCAGAACTTTTCCTGAAGGGGGGGGGGGGGGGGGTGGGGGGCGCTGACTGACCTAAGGGAAGGTCCTCTCCAGTCATGCTTCAATGATTCCCTATATAATCAACCAAATTTTTCCCACGAAAGGGGCGGCCCGGGCCCCCCCCCCCCCCCCCCCCCCCCCTGGATCCGCCTATGATAACTAATAACACAAAGTTGAATAACTCGTAAATAATTGGCCGTTTCAGAATCTAAAGAACTATTGGTAATTTCATTGTTCGTACACCAAAATGAAAATAACGTTACTTCATTGGTTGAATTTCTAGTGTTTCGAATGTTTTAAACCTATCACAACGTTTTGGTGTACACTTTTGAATATATTACCCAGAAGGGATTAGATTCTGGAACGGCGATTTCAGACGACTCGAAGAAAAGTTAACAAGTAGAAAAACGTCATGCTTATGAACCAAAAGTTGTAGAATATTATTTTATCAATAATAGTATGTTATGAATCAACAGCTACCTTTAAATCCCGTAAAACTATTGAGATACTGGCCTGCTTATTCCCACAAGTACAAAGTTGAAGAGCATTGAGGATCCAAAATTCTAAAAAGTTGTGCCAAATACGGCTAAGGCAGTCTATACCTGAGATAAGAATATCCTTAGTTTTTCGAAAAATTCAAAGTTTTGTATACGTAAACAGGAAATTTATAAAAATGACCACATTATTGATATTCATGTAAACACCGAAGTGTTGACTACTGGGCTGGTGATACCCTCGGGGACGAAACGTCCACCAGCAGTGGCATTTACCCAGTGGTGCATAAAATGCACGCATTCTAAATTTTAAAGATGCGATGATTTCAAGGCAAAAATCAATTGTATAAGTGATATAGCAATATATTTTAATTCACTAAAGCAATTGTACAGAGAAAAAAGATACTCTGGTATTTCTCGGAAGATGCGGCGGATACTTTGGATGAATATTATTTTTCTTTAAAGCATCTATTAGTTATTTACAATAATGATTTTCACTGTTAGCATATTTTATAAGTTTGCTCTATTTGATCCGGTATCTCTTTTTTAGGAATGTGGTATGAAGTACTAAAAAGATGTCGAACGTTTTCATCCATATACATTTTTTTAGCTCACATTTCCTAAAGTGTGAGCTTTTGCCATCACTTGGCGTCCGTCGTCGTCGTCGTAAACTATTTCAAAGATCTTCTCCTCTGAAACTACTAAACCAATTACAACCAAACTTTAGCTGAATGATCCTTAGTGTATCTAAAATGAAGATTGTGTTTTATTTTCCATTTTGTGATTAAAAAAACATGGCCGCCATGGCTAAAAATAGAACATGGGGGTAAAATGCAGTTTTTGGCTTATATCTCAAAAACGAAAGCATTTAGAGCAAATCTGACATGGAATAAAAATGTTCATTAGGTCAAGATCTATCAGCCCTGAAATTTTCAGATGAATCAAACAACCCATTGTTGGGTTGCTGCCACTTAATTGGTAATTTTAAGGAAATTTTGCAGTTTTTGGTCATTATCTTGAATATTATTATTGATAAAGATATACTGTAAACAGCAAAAATTATCAGCAAAGTAAGATCTACAAATAAGTTAATATGACCAAAATTGTCAATTGACCCCTTAAGGGGTTATTGTCCTTTAATGACAATTTTTCACAATTTGTTCATCATATTTGCTAACTTTATAAAATCTTCTCCTCTAAAACTACTCAACCAAATTCAACCAAACTTCAACTAAATGATCAGTATGGTGTATAAAATAAAGTTTGTGTTTTATTTTCTATTTCGTCAAAAAACATGGCCGTCATGGCTAAAAATAGAACACAGGGTAAAATGCAGTTTTTGGCTTATATCTCAAAAACTCCAGCATTTATGGGGAAATAAGACAAGAAGTTAAAGTACTTTATTTATTAGGTCAAGGTCTACCTGTCCTGAAATTTTCAGCCAAATTGGGTAACTGGTTTTTCAGGTATAATGCCCCTGAATTGATGATTTTAAAGAAATTTTGCAGTTTTTGGTTATTATCTTGAATATTATTATAGATACAGATAAACTGTTCATAGCAAAAATGTTAAGCAAAGTAAGACCTACAAATAAGTCAATTTGACCAAAATTGTCAATTGACCCCTTAAGGAGTTATTGCCCTTTAAAGACTTTTTTCACAATTTGTTCATCATGTTGACTTACTTTAAAAAATCTTCTCCTTTGAAACTGCTGTATCAATTTCAGCCAAACTTAGGCTAAATGAGTTTCAGAGTTTCTAGTATACATTTTATATTGTATTTCCTTGTATGTCAAGAAACATAGCTCCTATGGCTAAAAAAGAACATATGAGAAAATGATTTTTTTTTTTTGCTTTTGAAGAAAATAGGACGATTCAAAGAACATTTAAACAAATTGAAAAGCCAAAAAATCATTGATGAGAGATTTTAACCAAAAAAATTAAGGTGAGCGATTCAGGCTCTTGAGAGCCTCTTGTTTTTAGTTTCCGTTGATGAATTACAACTAGTAAATAAAATCCTGCATCTCAGACTAAACTTATCATAGATAACATGCTTAAATATTGCACGAAGAACGCGCGTGTTGTCAACGAAAGACATAACGACGCTGAAATTAGAAACCTTTAAGGTCAAATAAAGAATAAAGTTGATGACCATTGAAGACCCAGTATTCCGAAAGGTTTTGCCAAACACACACCACACGTTACTGCAACGTGCCAATTTCTTTTTACGATACGATACGATACAATACAATACTATACTATTGCAACTGAGAACTTTTCGAAAATTAAATCAACAATAAACTTCAATCCACCAACTCTCAATATTCCAAATGAGAAAACAAATAGTCCAAAAAATGTTAACATTTAACGTTCTTTGGCTAAGTTTTACAAACACTATCAATACGTCCTTTTCAGTCAGTTCCTCTTCATTTTTCTCAACCAATCTTTCAAACAATATTTTGCCTTCTTCAGATCTTCAGATCTTCCTATTGATGTTTTGATTGCACTTTAAGTCTAAGCGTAAGGTGTCCTTCATTGATATTGTCTTCACATAATTCAATAATTTTAATTGATTCCTCTCTGGCGAAAAATCTCCTTTTATGTTTTGATATCAAATGCTGTTCTGTTCTTCCTCTCCCTCTGGATCCTCACACAACTCTTGCACGTTGAGTGGTGATTGGGGAGGTATTTCTGGGAAACAATCATAATCAATTGTCCTTTCACTATCCTCGCCGCTGTCGTCCTCTTCTTCCTTTTCATCATTTATCTTTGACTGATCTGTCTTTTCAAGCAATTTCAAGACACCCTCGTCCTGTGTTTGGCCTTTCTTGTTTGGCCAATGAATTGTCTTTTGGAGTTGATCTTGACGGTTTTCCATTATATTGGTAATGAGTTTGCTCATAAGTACAGCCATATTTTGACTGTTGTACACCTGGTAATTATATGTGTCGGCTGTTCTGGTATCATGAGCCATATGCCGAGCTTGGGTTTCTCTAGATACAGGCTTTTCTTCTCTTACATGCGGTGTTGTGGCTTTGCCTTATTTAGTGGTACTTATTGATTTTTGACGGGGCCCTGTGCCCACAATCTATGTATTGTCATTTACTTGGCTGCTGTTGAGTGGTACTATCTGGTTGTCCCGTCACTCTTTGGCCAAGATGTAAAGATGCTTCTGTCTGCATCTGGTGTAAAATTCGGTATCCTCTTGGACATTTGGATGAAGTTTTTCAGCAATAAATATATTTCTGGACTTACGGCAATAGTTCCAACGCCCTGGGTACCTGAAGTTTTATGTGTGGGAACCTGGAAGACAAAGGTCATAAGGTCAATCAACATTACATATTAATTTCCGGAATTTTTTTTAACATATGATAAAAAAGTGGTCATAAGTATTTTTGTAAAGTAACATTTTTATACGACCGCAAAAATTGAAAATGTTTTGGTCGTACATTGGTATCACGTTGTCATCGTCGTCGTCGTCGTCCGAATACTTTTAGTTTTCGCACTCTAACTTTAGTAAAAGTGAATAGAAATCTATGAAATTTTAACACAAGGTTTATGACCACAAAAGGAAGGTTGGGATTGATTTTGGGAGTTTTGGTCTCAACATTTTAGGAATTAGGGGCCAAAAAGGGCCTAAATAAGCATTTTCTTGGTTTTCGCACTATAACTTTAGTTAAAGTAAATAGAAATCTATGAAATTTTGACACAAGGTTTATGACCACAAAAGGAAGGTTGGGATTGATTTTAAAAGTTTTGGTTCCAACAGTTCAGGAATTGGGGGCCAAAAAAGGGCCCAAATAAGCAGTATTCTTGGTTTTCGCACCATAACTTTAGTATAAGTAAATAGAAATCTATGAAATTTAAACACAAGGTTTATGTTTATAAAAGGAAGGTTGGGATTGATTTTGGGAGTTTTGGTCCCAACAGTTTAGGAATAAGGGGCCCAAAATTAAACTTTGTTTGATTTCATCAAAAATTTAATAATTGGGGTTCTTTGATATGCCGAATCTAACTGTGTATGTAGATTCTTAATTTTTGGTCCCGTTTTCAAATTGGTCTACATTAAGGTCCAAAGGGTCCAAAATTAAACTTAGTTTGGTTTTAACAAAAATTGAATTCTTGGAGTTCTTTGATATGCTGAATCTAAAAATGTACTTAGATTTTTGATTATTGGCCCAGTTTTCAAGTTGGTCCAAATCGGGGTCCAAAATTAAACTTTGTTTGATTTCAACAAAAAATGAATAATTGGGGTTCTTTGATATGCCAAATCTAACTGTGTATGTAGATTCTAAATTTTTGGTCCCGTTTTCAAATTGGTCTACATTAAAGTCCAAAGGATCCTTAATTAACGTAAGTTTGATTTTAACAAAAATTGAATTTTGGGCTTCTTTGATATGCTGAATCTAAACATGTACTTAGATTTTTTATTATGGGCCCAGTTTTCAAGTTGGTCCAAATCAGGATCCAAAATTATTATACTAAGTATTGTGCAATAGCAAGAAGTTTTCAATTGCACAGTATTCAGCAATAGCAAGAAATCTTCAATTGCACAGTACTATGCAACAGCAAGAAATTTTCAATTGCACAGTATTGCGCAATAGCAAGAAATCTTCAATTGCACAGTATAGTGCAATAGCAAATATTTTCAATTGCACAGTATTGCGCAATAGCAAGAAATATATAATTGCACAATATTGTGCAATAGCAAGAAATTTTCAATCGGAGTTATCTTTCTTTGTCCAGAATAGTAGTTGAATCAACTTAAATCATTGTTTTATACAATATACAATGTATATTCACTTTTGCTACCAACTGATAAATTAAAACAATCTTTACCATTTTAATATTACGTTTTAATATTTTATGCTGTATTTAAATGAGTAGTTATTGTTGCAAACTCCATTAGAAATTTGAATTGAGATCAGTTTTGGAAAAAGGGAAAGGGGGATGTGAAAAAAAATTGGGGGGTTCAATTTTTCTCATTTCAGATTTCATGAATAAAAAGAAAATTTCTTCAAACATTTTTTTGAGAGGACTAATATTCAACAGCATAGTGAATTGCTCAAAGGCAAAACAAAAATTTTAAGTTCATTAGACCACATTCATTCTGTGTCAGAAACCTATGCTGTGTCAACTATTTAATAACAATCCAAATTTAGAGCTGAATCCAGCTTAAATGTTGTGTCCATACTTGCCCCAACCGTTCAGGGTTCAACCTCTGCGGTCGTATAAAGCTGCGCCCTGCGGAGCATCTGGTTTCGTTTACCGCAGCGGTAATTAAGTACAGCATACCGGTGATTGGCTACTTTTGAACGTTAGATTGGTAACTCAGAAGCCATCACCGCTGAAATGTAGGCAATTACCGCTATAATTGTAGCCAAATCATTTTGAAAGAAAGGGTTTTCTACGTCAAACCAGCACAAATGACGTTTGCGATTTTCAGTGTCTAGATCATGATTATTCTTCACTTTTTTAGTCAATGCACGATGCAGTTGAATGAGCCTAGAATACAAATTTTCTAATTTGTATAAGAATACAAATTAGAAAATTTGTATAAGAGAAATATTTGAAAACTAATCATGTATAAAGTTTTTTGGGGCTAGCTTAATATTTATAAATAGTCCTTTATTTCTTTAAATAATAATCAAGAAAATACAGGATTTTCAAACTATATTTTGAAATATCAAAGTTTAGCTCTCTACATTCCCCTTAAAAGCATGCATGATTGCATTTAAATGATGATGTCTTTTAAAAAAAATACATCAATTGGTTTGATTATTAACAATTGTTTGATAGACAAACATTTTGGTTTCACTCATTTTAATCCTTTTCGTCGGAATTTCTAAGAAAAAGAGCAATTTATAATTAACCAAACGTGTTTGCCCTCTTTAAATAAAAAAAATATTATAAATGTTATTAATAAGATATTTAAACGTGCGTTTCACTTATAATTATTTAGAAGGCAGAATATGCAAAAACGTGCACATCTTGTAGTCTAAGAATAAAAAATTGTCCGTCATAGACCTTTCATTGTAGATTTGACAGAAATTGCACCGTACGAATATTTGACGATCAGGCAAAACAAATAATAGTAGTTCAGATGTTATGAGGAAGCGGGGGATATTTTTTTATGTAAATTTGTATTGCATGTATAACATGTATAAGTTATTTGAAATAATGATTGCCACTGTTAGTATATTATGTAAATTTGTTCTATTTGTTTTGGTATTCTTTTAGGAATGTGGTATGAAGTTCTAAAATTATGTCGTACGTTTTTCATCCATACACACTTAATGAAGTTCCTTTTGATGGATTCATACATGTTGATATTGGTGGTTGTTTCACTTGTATTCAACCAGAAAGCAGACAGCAATAATGGTATGTAAAACGTAATGAATTACAATGATCGTCAGTAAAATCATAAATATGTCAACTAAATTTAAGAGGTAAATCTTGCGTCTTTAATTATCACTTTATACATATTTACATGGTCGCTTATCAGTTTTCCTTCGTTTCCTTTTCGTGGTAACTTTTGGTGTTTCCTCATTCTATAAACATTAAAATTCAAACACATCAAACGAATTGGAAACAACTGTCATATTCCGGACTTGGTGAAGGTATTTCCTTATGTTGAAAAAGGTGGATTCGACCAAGTTTTATTGTTAGCTAAAACTCTTACTTCTATCCCAGTGCCATGAAATGCCAGTATTAGTTAGTGACAACAGAGTCGGAGAAAAAAAAACATAATAGGTGCAACTATCAAAATTTGGATACAGTCGTCAACATTGTGTCATAATCTTTATCACTATAAAAACAAAAAAATATGTCAACAACTGTTGCAAACGTGTGATAGGGTCATACGTCTATAACATAACAACTTTTTTTCTGTCTAAGTATTTTTCAACAACTGACAAAATGCTTGTTTTCGTCATGTTTGAAGATATTTACTTGATATTTGTTATATACTTTTTACAATGACAAGCTATATAGATCAAGATGCAATATTGTGCCAAATGCATGAATTTTTAACAGGTAGGAAACTATGTATTGCCATGCAATACTTACAGAATGCTTGTTTAATTTGAAAATTATTTTTGTTGAAATGAACACCGGTTTGTTTATTGTTATATTGAAATTTAATAACTGGAGTTAACCACAAGCGATATCTAATTTTCACTCGATATGACACTAATAACTGCTAATGAAATGAGATATGATTATATCATGTATGATAATATGTGTTTCTGGGGACATGTACACATTTTTTTTAGTACTACATTTACTTATTATTTTGCTGAAGTCATTTATCATACTCTTCTTTATTGTTAGGAAATCTAAAGAAAATGCACTATGGTAAGTTATTATAAGTTTCTGAAAAATGTGTTACTTTTTAATGCTTTAACCTGTACAAATGAAGTTTTTTTATAATCTGAATGCGATTTAAGGGGGGTGTCTTAGCCTGAGGCACAAGGCGCATACACATTTATTTAGTTTTTTTAAACGCTATCAATTAGATTATGTTTATGTATAGGGAAATCTCCATCAGAATATTTTGTTTGTCATGCACTTGGTTGATCTGAGTATTTGTTTTCATCAAATTGGGGATCAGAATATTTTTTTAGAACAATAGTTATCAAAAATTTAACCCATCCCTTGAAGTTAATTGGTCGTTCCATAATCTATCACTTGTTTAATATACAAGATATTCGATGTTTTCAGATTTTTTCGACTCGGGATGTGGAAAATTACGATACGTGAACCTTGATACAACATACCAAGTAGAATGTACAAATAAATATTGCTTTGGAAAACATGACAGTTGTCTTTTGCCATTCACCGGCAGTAATTCAATCGACATAGTGTGTGCACAGGTCATTGAGCTACAATGTGGAGGTCAAATAATATTACGGATAGATTATCGTGGTGGATATAACGGTACCGGTTTTAAGGTATGTTTTCTTCTTTAAACATACTTATTGATGGAGATACGGAATACATGTTATTTAGACAAAGTATATAGTTTTTATACGACCGCAAAAATTAAAAGTTTTTTGTCGTATATTGGTATCACGTTTGCGTCGTCGTCTGCGTCGTCGTCGTCGTCGTCCGAAGACATTTGGTTTTTGCACTATAATTTTAGTATAAGTAAATACTTTATAGAAATCTATGAAATTTTAACACAAGGTTAATAACCACAAAAGGAAGGTTGGGATTGATTTTATGAGTTTTGGTCCAAACAGTTAAGGAATTAGGTGCCAAAAAGGGCCCAAATAAGCATTTTCTTGGTTTTCGCACTATAACTTTAGTTTAAGTAAATAGAAATCTATGAAATTTTGACACAAGGTTTATGACCACAAAAGAAAGGTTGGGATCGATTTTGGGAGTTTTGGTTCCAACAGTTTAGGAATTAGGGGCAAAAAAAGGGCCCAAATAAGCATTATTCTTGGTTTTCGCACAATAACTTTAGTATAAGTAAATAGAAATCAATGAAATTTAAACACAAGGTTAATGACCACAAAGGGAAGGTTGGGATTGATTTTGGGAGTTGAGGTCCCAACAGTTTAGGAATTAAGGGCCAAAAAGGGGCCCAAATAAGCATTATTCTTGGTTTTCGCACAATAACTTTAGTATAAGTAAATAGAAATCAATGAAATTTAAACACAAGGTTAATGACCACAAAGGGAAGGTTGGGATTGATTTTGGGAGTTGAGGTCCCAACAGTTTAGGAATTAAGGGCCAAAAAGGGGCCCAAATAAGCATTTTTCTTGGTTTCGCACCATAACTTTAGTATAAGTAAATAGAAATCTATGAAATTTAAACACAAGGTTTATGACCATAAAAGGAAGGTTGGGATTGAGTTTTGGTCCCAACAGTTTGGGAATATGGGTCCCAAAGGGTTCAAAATTTACCTTTGTTTGATTTCATCAAAAAAATTGATATGCCGAATCTAACTGTGCATGTAGACTCTTAATTTTTGGTCCCGTTTTCAAATTGGTCTATATTAAAGTTCAAAGGGTCCAAAATTAAACTAAGTTTGATTTTAACAAAAATTGAATTCTTGGGCTTCTTTGATATGCTGAATCTAAACATGTACTTAGATTTTTTATTATGGGCCCAGTTTTCAAGTTGGTCCAAATCAGGATCCAAAATTATTATATTTAGTATTGTGCAATAGCAAGAAGTTTTCAATTGCACAGTATTCAGCAATAGCAAGAAATCTTCAATTGCACAGTATTGTGCAATAGCAAGAAATTTTCAATTACACAGTATTGCGCAATAGCAAGAAATCTTCAATTGCACTGTATTGTGCAATAGCAAGTATTTTCAATTGTACAGTATTGCGCAATAGCAAGAAATATCTAATGGCACAATATTGCGCAATAGCAAGAAACTTTCAATTGGAGTTATCTTTCTGTGTCCAGAATAGTAGTTGCATCAACTTAAATCATTGTTTTATACAATAAACAATGTATATTCACTTTTACTACCAACTGATAAATTAAAACAATCTTTACCATTCAGTGATAACAAGCCCTTTTTTGACATTTTAATATTTTATGATGTATTTAAATGAGTAGTTCAATTTTTCTCATTTCAGATTTCATAAATAAAAAGAAAATTTCTTCAAACATTTTTTTGAGAGGATTAATATTCAACAGCATAGTGAATTGCTCAAAGGCACAAAAAAATAAAGTTCATTAGACCACATTCATTCTGTGTCAGAAACCTAAACTGTGTCAACTAATTAATCACAATCCAAATTTAGAGCTGAATCCAGCTTGAATGTTGTGTCCATACTTGCCCCAACAGTTCAGGGTTCAACCTCTGCGGTCGTATAAAGCTGTGCCATTCGGAGCATCTGGTTTAATGTTGTTTTGTGTGTACTATTGTTTGTCTATTTGTTTTCTTTTTTATCCTTGGTGTTGTCAGTTTATTTTCGACTTATGAGTTTGACTGTCTCTCTGGAAACTTTCATCTCTCTTTCACTGTTCGTTCTAAGATTAAGGTTGGTTTAGTTTTGGTAGCTTGTAGAATATAAACCTTAAACATCATGGCCAACAGAAAATCAACGGTCCATAACGCACTACACAGAACACTAATCATTCAGCAACATGGTCGAACCACACAAGAATTTGATCTAAATATGTGGTCCGGAAAGGTAAGAAGTTTCTGCTCATTTAGTGTCGATAGTCGCATTGTTCATGGAAGGTGACCAATGGATATACTTTGTATTGGTTGTGATCTGTGACACTTAATGCCAAATCCTAAAACAGATATAAGAAGATGTGGTATGAGTGCAACTTTCAATCGAAGTAGCAATCTGTAAAAGTAAACAATTTCAAAAATCCAAAACTAGTACCGGTCAATTATTTATAAAAGAATGTTGCCCCGTTGAAACATTTATTATATGGAAAATTGTATCGTAAGCGCTCTCATCTTACCAAATTTTAATGAAACTTATATAATTGATTTATATCGGCAATGTCTTTTTAAGAATTCGATAATCAGTGCCGATCAATAATTTAAAAGTGCTATGCAACTTGGAAATATTAATTAAAATGAAAATTTCATTGCATTTGCTCTGAAAGGCTTCAATCATTTCTCTAAACTATTGTTTTAAAGTTCGACAAGCAAGTTTCTTTTAGTTATTTCCATTGCACCTTTGATAGATAAAATAGGTTCAACACGGAACATTTGCTCTCTCTTCTCTTATAATTGTTATATATAGAATATTATCATAAGTTTGAATTATATGTTTATGAGTGCAATGAAAATATCGTTACTACTACTCATATATCTTTTTGCTATTGTATTTTGTTGCAGGAATATAACTGTTTAAGAGAAGTGGATGAGAAGAAAAGATATTGCGGAAAATATATTCACATTGTATCATTGCAAAAACAAATTGTCAACTTTAAAATACATGACGTAGTTGACTCTTCGATAAAAGTATGGATAACAGCTTATCGACCAGACGAGATGAAGCTGTCATCAGATAGTATATTTCTTACTATTTATTAACTAGTATTTAACATTCCTTGGAAAATGTAAACTTTAATAGAATATGATTTTTTACATATTTTTAAGGCTCAACTAAAGTCAAAATATAGGACACTTCATATAAATCTGAACTTTGCCTGAATTTTTCAACCTGTAAGGAATTAAGTCCTAAACTATGGGAACATATGTTCTTTTAAACATACTTAACATATACACACTATGTAAATTGTAAATAAACTTGAAATTTATATGTTGTGGCCAAAGCGGTTCTTGGGGTGAATACTTAATTCTCCAAAAAATAAGGAGTCCTGCGAGGCGACTTAATTTGATTAAAATGGGTATGGACGGATACTGTTACATCTAATGTAGGGCAAGCCCATGTTGATTTTTTTTAGAAAATGTAATGATTTTCGAGTTTCAGGTAATTTGATGTATCTAGGTGAACGAATATCGAAGGTACAATACAGAAATTGGGAAAATATGCCATTAAAACATATTGATTTGTCAAAAAAGCAAATCTCCTCAGCCTAATATTTGATTGAATGTGTAAATAACAACACTATATTTTTGTATTCCTTATATCGGGAACAATGGCAGAATATTCCAGTGCAATTGATAGAACAGACGAAAAAGCTAGAAAGTAAATTAATAATTATGTGTTTTGATACTTATTTTTACTAAGACATTATGAATTCATGACTAATGGGATTTATAATATAATTACGATTACTTTCCATATATTTCAGATCCAAATGTAAATTCAGTCATTTTGTATACTTTTGTAACACTGTTATTGGTTATCTTGGGTATAGTTGGTGTGTTTTGGTGTCACAGAAGTCGACGCCAGAGAAGAAATACAACAGATCCAGTCAATTTGTCGTACCAGAATAATAATGTAGCGGCACAAAACCATTTGAGAACACCAACTAATCTGTCAGTTCGTTATGGAGTTGTTCCAAATGAATACGTTGATCTCGAAGGTGTAACTCATCACGAGCATAGGCCACGTAAGTAACATTTGACCGACGACAATATTTGTTTGTTATGGCATCACAAAGTCACTTCCAGTTACAACATAGATGATGATGATGTTTCGTTACAGACAATAGAAAATTAAAGCAACTAATCAATTGGTCACTTTTATAATAAAAGAACTGTCACACGTAAGCTGAGACTCTTAACTGGGTCATTCAAATGTCTAATGTTATAACAGTTAAAACTAAATGGATAAAATATTTTCCCTCAATGGTCACCAAAACTGCACAGCACCTGGGCATGAGAGTATTGTGTCACATGGACTTGAGAGTATTGAATATATATAATCGAACTGTAGAAAGTGTGTGAATATGCGCAATTGTCAACACTAAAATATTATTTCTATGATGGCGCAGTCTGGAGTGAGATGAATTTAAAGGGTTTACCATCTAGTAAATATGCAGTTCTTCAATTGGGCTAAATTTGTTTAAGTATACAAAAAGTGCCCTTTAAACCATTAAAATTATATGTTAAAGGAATTCTCAAAGGAAGAAAATTAGACATTATAATCGAATTCTAGTTCTTTGCCGTTGCTTAAGTTACAAAATGCTCGGAGTAATTTGCAGTGCAGTAAGTTTTCTGTAAATCAAACTGCATGTCATAGATGTCATCGCTTTGACCGATTTATGACTTTATTGGTTAGATGTGTGCCGTCATTATCACTCTCAACCACTGGTTCAGTAAAGTCCTTATCAACTGGTAGAATGAGCAAAAAGTGATGCGGGACCCAATGAGTTTCTGTCATATCTAATCATGTTCTACTCCAAATGATAAAGACTGAACTTTTCGCTATCGGTAAGGTTCTTGGTTGTACACGTCTTCTCATACATTTCGGTATATGCGTTTCGGATAGCAGGAAAATATTTTTTCAATACAAACCAGTCCATAATTCTTCCAAATGTCCATGTACTTATTGGATGTGGAAATGCGCATTGCCTCCTGCTGATATGTTCTTTTATTATCTGCTCATCTGAACTTCAAATTGGTTTCTCTAATATAATAGTCTTCTTTCGAGATCTAGTCCAGTTATAAAATAATTTGATTCTCATTTCAATAGCCTGACTGTCGTCACCATACACGACAACATTTGTGGAGCAGGATTTTCTTACCTCTCTGGAGCACCAGCGATCATCCCCAGTTTAAGTGGGGTTCGTGTTTCTCAGTTTTTAGTTTTCTATGTTGTAGTGGTTTTTTTTATTATTTGTCTGTTGGTCTTCTTTTTTAAGCCATGTCGTTGTCAGTTTATTTTTGACTTAAAAGTTTGGATATTCCTCTGGTATCTTTCGCCTCTCTTTTACAACAGTTGGAAATATGGCTATTGTTGAAAGGATGTTGTCGGAAATCCGTCGCAGATTGATCATCAGTCGACTTACATTCAAGTATAGAACGTTATTTTCCTTGAACATCTTCAATATTGGTTCACATTCATTGATCTTTGAACTCTTTGAAGTCGTTACAATGACATAGCTTTTCAACGACCTTTAAGTAATGGTTTTGATTGCTTTCTTTGGAATGTGGTATACTGCATACTGTAAATGTTTCCATGTCAACTTCAATTACTTCTATACAGCATCGGTTTTTTTTTGTCCTTGTCAGTTTCTTGCTCGCCTATACCGCTACTTGTAACATCTTTTCTAGTTCTTCTGTTTGATAATAAAGTTTAGTTTCATTAACCTGTGGTGCTTTGTTTTTGAGGTATTTTTATTTCCGAGTGAAGTTTTCACATCATTCAATGTTCTTTCTTTGAATTCATGGCCTTTACGTAGTGGTACCTCCTTAAAGCCTCAGATGTAGCTAACGTCTGAATAAGATAGTGGAGAAAGTTGTAGTTTAAATTTGATGGTTTTGCCTGGTATTTGGTATTGCTGATATCTTCTTAAAGTATTCATTATACTGGTCCATCAATTGTTTGAGTTATTTTTGATCAGTTAAATAAAGGGTGACATTGGTTCCTAATTTGTCTAAAACTTCTTTAAATTTTTGCTGCACCTTATATATCCTTGGTCTCGTGTCTGCCTTTTTTTAGGCTGTCCGTTATATATGTTGTATAACGTAATCAAAGTTATACTACATATATATGTAGTATAACGTAATCAGAGATCTATATTTTAATTAGATTGTATGTAAGGTTATTTGGGGCTGAGAATTTTTTCATCAATTAAGTTTGCCTAAATAGTTTTTGACAAAGTCAATATGAATCATGCTCTCATTATCATTCGATTCTTGTTTGAATTGTTTATTATACTCAAACAGGTTTTGAATATTGAAGTGCTTTATGATTTAATGTATTTACAATGTCATGTAAAGCTGCCATTAAACTTCCCTTTTCTGCTATTTCTTTAAAAGTGTGATCTCTTTCTCTTCTCCTGTCTTGAATGCTCTATATCACAAATATCAACTGGTGCCATGTAACCATTATGTTTTCTGTTATCGTCTTCAACTCTTGTAATCTAGTTTCTTCTGATTGCAGCATTGCTTGCACATACAATACACACAATAATTGTACAAAAAAAGGTCTGGCAAATTGTTGTCTATTATATTTGTTGCTGTTGGGCTATTTGAGAAATATCTTCTATTTTCACATAGTTTGCAAAGGCATGTTTTTATACGACCGCAAAATTTGAAAAATTTTTCGTCGTATATTGCTATCACGTTGGCGTCGGCGTCGTCGTCGTCGTCGTCGTCGTCGTCGTCGTCCTGCGTCCGAATACTTTTAGTTTTCGCACTCTAACTTTAGTAAAAGTGAATGGAAATCTATGAAATTTTAACACAAGGTTTATGACCACAAAAGGAAGATTGGTATTGATTTTGGGAGTTTTGGTCCCAACATTTTCGGAATTAGGGGCCAAAAAGGGCCCAAATAAGCATTTTCTTGGTTTTCGCACTATAACTTTAGTTTAAGTTAATAGAAATCTATGAAATTTTGACACAAGGTTTATGACCACAAAAGAACGGTTGGGATTGATTTTGGGAGTTTTGGTTTCAACAGTTTAGGAATTAGGGGCCAAAAAAGGGCCCAAATAAGCATTATTCTTGGTTTTCGCACAATAACTTTAGTTTAAGTAAATAGAAATCAATGAAATTTAAACACAATGTTAATGACTACAAAAGGAAGGTTGGTATTGATTTTGGGAGTTTAGGTCCCAACAGTTTAGGAATGAGGGGCCAAAAAGGGACCCAAATAAGCATTTTTCTTGGTTTTCGCACCATAACGTTAGTATAAGTAAATAGAAATCAATGAAATTTAAACACAAGGTTTATGACCATAAAAGGAAGGTTGGTATTGATTTTGGGAGTTTTGGTCCCAACAGAATAAGGGGCCCAAAGGGTCCAAAATTAAACTTTGTTTGATTTCATCAAAATTGAATAATTGGGGTTCTTTGATATGCCGAATCTAACTGTCATGACTGTGTATGTAGATTCTTAACTTTTGGTCCCGTTTTCAAATTGGTCTACATTAAGGTCCAAAGGGTCCAAAATTAAACTTAGTTTGATTTTGACAAAAAATGAATCAGTTAGGTTCTTTGATATGCTGAATCTAAAAATGTACTTAGATTCTTGATTATTGGCCCAGTTTTCAAGTTGGTCCAAATCGGGGTCCAAAATTAAACTTTGTTTGATTTCATCAAAAATTGAATAAATGGGGTTCTTTGATATACCAAATCTAACTGTGTATGTAGATTCTTCATTTTTATACGACCGCAAAATTTGAAAAAATTTTCGTCGTATATTGCTATCACGTTGGCGTCGGCGTCGTCGTCGGCGTCGTCGTCGTCGTCGTCGTCGTCGTCGTCGTCCTGCGTCCGAATACTTTTAGTTTTCGCACTCTAACTTTAGTAAAAGTGAATGGAAATCTATGAAATTTTAACACAAGGTTTATGACCACAAAAGGAAGATTGGTATTGATTTTGGGAGTTTTGGTCCCAATATTTTAGGAATTAGGGGCCAAAAAGGGCCCAAATAAGCATTTTCTTGGTTTTCGCACTATAACTTTAGTTTAAGTTAATAGAAATCTATGAAATTTTGACACAAGGTTTATGACCACAAAAGAACGGTTGGGATTGATTTTGGGAGTTTTGGTTTCAACAGTTTAGGAATTAGGGGCCAAAAAAGGGCCCAAATTAGCATTATTCTTGGTTTTCGCACAATAACTTTAGTTAAAGTAAATAGAAATCAATGAAATTTAAACACAATGTTAATGACTACAAAAGGAAGGTTGGTATTGATTTTGGGAGTTTAGGTCCCAACAGTTTAGGAATTAGGGGCCAAAAAGGGACCCAAATAAGCATTTTTCTTGGTTTTCGCACCATAACGTTAGTATAAGTAAATAGAAATCTATGAAATTTAAACACAAGGTTTATGACCATAAAAGGAAGGTTGGGTTTGATTTTGGGAGTTTTTGGTCCTAACAGTTTAGGAATAAGGGGCCCAAAGGGTCCAAAATTGAACTTTGTGTGATTTCATCAAAAATTGAATAATTGGGGTTCTTTGATATGCCGAATCTAACTATGTATGTAGATTCTTAATTTTTGGTCCCGTTTTCAAATTGGTCTACATTAAGGTCCAAAGGGTCCAAAATTAAACTTAGTTTGATTTTAACAAAAATTGAATCCTTGGA
The DNA here is from genome assembly GCF_965363235.1 of Mytilus galloprovincialis. Taxonomy (NCBI): domain Eukaryota; kingdom Metazoa; phylum Mollusca; class Bivalvia; order Mytilida; family Mytilidae; genus Mytilus; species Mytilus galloprovincialis. The sequence continues at coordinate 35,776,399 of NC_134844.1, read as the reverse complement.
GTTCTTTGATATGCTGAATTTAAAAATGTACTTAGATTTTTAATTATTGGCCTAGTTTTCAAGTTGGTCCAAATGGGGGTCCAAAATTAAACTTTGTTTGATTTCATCAAAAATTGAATAAATGGGTTCTTTGATATGCAAAATCTAACTGTGTATGTAGATTCTTAATTTTTGGTCCAGTTTTCAAATTGGTCTACATTAAGGTCCAAAGGGTCCAAAATTAAACTAAGTTTGATTTTAACAAAAATTAAATTCTTGGGCTTATTTGATATGCTTTATCTAAATATGTACCTTGATTTTTGATTATGGGCCCAGTTTTCAAGTTGGTCCAAATCAGGATTCCATATCAAGTATTGTGCAATAGCAAGAAATTTTCAATTGCACAGTATTGCACAATAGCAAGAAATATCTAATTGCACAATATTGTGCAATAGCAATTAATTTTCAATTGGAGTTATCTTTCTTTGTATAGAATAGTAGTTGATAATATATGTTGGAAATTTGCCAGACATGACTATGATGTCATTATATTTTCATTTGCCAATAACTTTATGTAAATAACTTCATTGGAAATTTGCCAATATAAAATGTTGCTGATGAAGCTTTTTTTCCTTATCTTATCTAAAATGTTTTTAGATAATGTATGTTGGACATTTGCCAGACATGACTATGATGTCATTTTCTATTTTTATTTGCCAATAACTTTATGTAAATAACTTCATTGGAAATTTGCCAATATAAAATGTTGCTGATGAAGTTTTTTTTATTGTTTTATACAATAAACAATGTATATTCACTTTTACTACCAACCAATCTTTACCATTCAGTGATAACAAGCACTTTATTTTACATTTTAATATTTTATGATGTATTTAAAAGAGTAGTTATTGTTGCAAACTCCATTAGAAATTTGAATTGATATCAGTTTTGGAAAAAGGGAAACGGGGATGTGAAAAAAAGGAGGGGGGGTTTAATTTTTGTCATTTCAGATTTCATAAATAACAAGAAAATTTCTTCAAACATTTTTTTGAGAGGATTAATATTCAACAGCATAGTGAATTGCTCAAAGGCAAAAAAAACTTTTTAAGTTCATTAAACCACATTCATTCTGTGTCAGAAACCTATGCTGTGTCAACTATTTAATTTTAGATTTAAAAAGTTTGAAGAAGAAATTTTTAATTGATTTGTAAAATCTTGACATTTGTTTTGTGTAAAAAAAAACCATGTAATGTCAAAAATTTGATCACAATCCAAATTCAGAGCTGTATCACGCTTGAATGTTTTGTCCATACTTGCCCCAACTGTTCAGGGTTCGACCTCTGCGGTCGTATAAAGCTGCGCCCTGCGGAGCACCTGGTTCTATCTTTTTCTGATGATGCAACAATCCAAAAGGGCCGCAGGCGACACAACACGGGATAACTGATTTTGTTGTGCTCATTTTCTGCAATATACTTGTGATTAAGATTTTTCACTGCATCCGACTACAACCTCTATCGTTTATCACCCTGTTACGAGTAACAATCGACACTGATATTAATCTTGAAACATCATTTCTTTGCAAGCACATCACTACTTTTGTCTGTAAACGAGTGGTGAAGGAGCCTTTGTTATTTCTGATCTTCTTTCTAAAATACGAACCTAATGTCTTGAATGCTCTGGTTATTAGCTTGAAGAAACTGTCAACTTAAAAGTGAAACCATGTATTTTTGTCCTTCCATTCTGTCTCTTTTCATCTGAGCTAACATTGTATGATGAAATAGAGGAGTACGACTTATTGTTGTTCAGATGTCTTGTCTTTTTTTCTTGGTGTGCATTCTTCCCCTAGCATTGTTGTATGCACTTTCACTTTTAATTTACTCTTTCTTAACTTTTTTCTGAAGAACATTGATTGTAAGTGTCTTCCTACCATTAGGTAGCCTTATCTCTTTGTGGAACTCTGAAATATGTTGTCTCGTTTTGTTCTTGGGGTGTTTTTATATCCCCACGGTCACCAGAGTGGCATTATGTGTTACCATTATCGGTACGTACGTACGTCCCAAAAATTAGTTTCCATTCTCTAACTTTAGTTCGTCTCATCCAAATGTTATGAAGCTTATACTCAACGGTTATTACTAGGTAGAACATGTCAAGCTCGGATTTCTGTGGCCTCATTTTTACTGTTTTAGAGTTATGTCCCTTTCTAACGTTATATGCAAGTGGATGCATTATCTGTGTCCAATAAACACAATCAGCATTTATCTAATTTTTATATTTTTTTCTTACAGGTTTTGTCTTTGTTGTCTCCATCGTCTTTTCGTGGTCCGCTTTTCTCTTTCCGACATTTGTGCAATATTTTTTTCTTTTTCCAGGTGCAAGGTCACTTATCTTTTTGTCTTTTCTGTTTTTAAAGACTGGTTCCTCTTTTCAGAGTTACCGATAATGTAAACGTATGAGCGGTGGGTAAGCCTACATACCCGAAAATTTATGGAAGGGGTTCAAAGGTGTGAACATGAATTCCTTTCTGTTACCATCTTTTATTTTTAATATTAAAAAACAGCATAGGACAACGTGGTTTTTGAATTTTGAACATTTAAATTATATTATTTTATTTATTGGAAAAAAATTAAGAAATGCTGTTGCATTCGAAGTTTTTTAATGCGTTATACGCTAGTAAATATTGACAATTTGCATTTACACAAAAGAAAGTTGAACTAAACAATAGGCTTGGGTGAAGGCAGTTGGACAGTTTGTTTGTTTTTGACACGTTTACTGTTGTGCCTTTTTACGCATGCGAGTCATCAAACGAGATATAGTTATGCAATTTTTAAAAGTGCATCTCTTGGTTGCTTTAATGTGCAGATTTGTTATAATTACCAATTTGAAAATAATCGTAAGACACACACACCGTGGCATATTTATACAATACTGTTAACACGCGTTTCTTTTTTACAGACGAATCGTCTAGTATCCCGTCGCCTGTGCAATCGGAGACTGATAAACAACCACCAGATCATGATATGTACGTGGAATTATCTGTAGATCTAAATAGTGACACTAGGCGTGGTGCAGCTACTTACCAGACAATATGGGACTGACAAGAAAATACGATATTGATTCAAATGACAAAGGATCAAAATATTAGACAGACGTTACTGTTTGAATGGAAAGATGGGATTATAAAGACACTTATAATAATAATTATATCTAGATTGATATATAAAGCAGATGAAGGTACTACAGAGTCGAGTACGATGTTTACTCTCGAAAAAAAGACGATTGAGTTCAGATATGTCTTACAATCAACAGATCAGAATTTGTCACTAGATGAGTCTGGTAACACTGGTAAACAAAAGTACATTTACCACTGAAACCTGACATACCGGTAGTATGTGTTATTGTAAATAGTTTTATACGCGATAAATGACTGTATATAAAGACTACTTCAGTTTGGATGTCAGCAGAGGAATTGCAAATGTATGTTTTCTAAAGGATTCATTTATTTTGAAATTAAAATTGCATGAAAGTGTGGTCAATTATTTCACAGTTTCTAAACCATATTATCGACAACACAATTGTTGTGTGAAGTGGATTGACACTTCAAAAGACAATTAGTTTTCCGACGGGTACTAATTATGTGCTCCATGAAATTGACCTGTATGAAGCAGAATTCATACAGAATATTATCAGACATAAAAAAGTCATCTTCCGAAAAAATAATTTAATTCACTTTTAGATGTATTAATGATTTTCTGTCACCCAATAACCCTCATTCCAAAAACTTAAAATTAACCAATGGACCATGACAATAAGGTCAAGGTCAGATGAAACCTACCACATACACATGTACATCTTCCAATCATTACATAGACCAAGTACAGTTAACCTACTGCTTTAAGAATTTAAAAAACTGACCAAAACACAAAATCTGAACATTGACCAATTGACCAAGAAAATGCGGTCAACACCAGACGAGACCTGCCATACAGACATGTACACCTTACAATCATTCACTACACCCAATATAGTCCACCCTTCTGCTTATCGTATTTGAAAATCACACCATCACTCTAAAACTTAACATTCATCAATGGACCATGAAAATGAATTCAAGGTCAGATGAAACTTGCACGACTGACATGTACCCTTACAATCATTCTATTCACCACCTAAAGTTGACATACTGTTGATAGTATTTGATTAAAATGAGGTCGAGGTCAGGTGAGTTTTGTCTGGTGGACATGTAGACATTGCAAGGAACTCATTTACCAAATTCTTTACTTCTATTACTCATAATTAATGAGGAATTAACATCACAAAAAATCTTTTTTTTTATCAGAGTCCCTTAACCAGGAACATGAGGTCAAGGATAATGGACATATGACAGACGGAAACTTCGTAACATAAGGTATTTGCATACAAGCTATAAATCATCCAAGTCTTCTACCTTCTGAATATAAAGCTTCATACATACAAAAAGTTTAAATTAAGCTGTTGCCCAAATACCTTTAGTCTCTCATAAAGGTAGCAGGCCAGACAAAAAACATACTCAGCCTGTCTTACCCTGGTAAGTGGTTAAAACCATTCTGTTAAAATTTCAACTTATTTGAAAAATTAGTCTGGAAGCCAAAAGTAAGTGGGGCAGACTGACAGATGTCTATATACCCTGGACTAAGGGGGGTATTATAACTGGAGAATTCTTGAAACATATCTCGGTTTTGTTGATCTAGAATTGGTGATCACTAAGTCTGTATAGATTCCCTCTATCTTCTTAATATATAAGGTTTAGATTAAACACAACAGAGGGTAAACAAAAATCCTCATTATAAACTATAACCGTTATAACGGCAATCACTTCTTTAAAAACAGTCCACTTATTATATTGACCAAATTTGACTCGTAGATCTTGCCTGCTGATAATTTTTGTGATTAAAAGTGTCAATTTCTCTATTATAATGTTATTGTATAAGGTAATTTAAAAGAAATAGTAAATAATTGTCATTAAAGTGCAACAAATAGTACTCCAATAAGGAGGTGTCAGACAATTTCCACCATATTGTCATAATTGTAGTTCTTGTCTTGCTGATAATTTTTGCTGATTTTAATCTTTATCTCTCTATTTTCATTTTTAAGATGCAAGGCAAAAAACACAAAAAATTGGTAAAAATCCATATCAAAGGGCAATGACAAGGAGTCTACTGACAATTTCTACCATACTAACTTATTTGTAAAACTTTTCTTGATCATTTTTGCAATGTAAATTTTCTATTACAAGTATCAAAATCGTAAAACAAAGAGTAATATTTGTCAATTAAGGGCAACTACTACAGTATAAAGTTGTCTGAAATTTTTGATGTATACAGACAACTAATTAACATAATAATAGACAAAACTTCTATTTTACCCCAATGTGTTTTTTTTAACCATGACAGCCGTCTTGGTTGGAAGACTTGGTCATCAGACATATTTTTGAAATGATGAGTCTTATGTAGACGAAACACGCGTCTGGCGTACTAAATTATAATCCTGGTACCTTTGATAACTATTTGAAACAACATACCCCAATGATGATTGAGTCCAAAGTTGGTTAAATTTGACCAGGTAATTTCAGAGAAGATTTTTGTAAAAGTTAATTCACAACAATGAAGAGGGAAGATGGATGCCAAGTGACAAGAAAGACTCAGTCGAACCATTGGGAAAGGTGAGCTAAAAATATTTGAAAAAGCAATATGAATGCAAAAACAGTGATAGATGATGTTGGACCAGTGAAATTTGACAGGTGTGCATGTACCTGGAAAGTTTAGCTGACATATTCTCTAATCTAAAAATCAAATTATAAAACAGATTGTTTATTTATGACAATTTCCATATATATCATATATATTTGTTTTTATGTAAAAAAAAATATTACCAATATTGCATTTTTTATTTACATAAAAATCTGTCCTGACAGATGATGATTACAAAACAATGTTGCTGTAAAGTATATAAAATGAGAATTATTCCATATATGTTCAATATCTCAGATCTTGTAATTTTGTTTCTGAAATGAGGCATATTTGAGTTACATATATGTACATGCTCTAAAACAAAAATTCATCACTTAGTGTTTTGCTCATTTCCAACTGCACATCTGATCAAACTCAACAATCTGGTACAAAATGTATTCACAATATTAGACAACACATCTTTATGTTTTCTCCTCATTCTCCAAGTTTAATATGAAATCCCACTCCTCTACAAATATAAAAATATTTTCATTTAACTTTAGGGTTACAAAATTGCAAAGCAGTAGTGAAATGTCCCCCATGACTATGTAAATTGTAAATGGGGAATTATGTCTACTGTATAGCACTGAACAATTTGAAGCATAGGAACATTTTATGATTAAATCAGTGTACATGTATACATTGAACAGATTGAAAATATATAATTAATATTGAATAAATACAACATTACATGCAGTTTTGTGAGTAACACATTACAACTCATTGCTGTGGAGCTGCTGACCTAATGAAAAGTCATTATGTTGTATAGTTGTTGAGAAAAATGAGACAAAAATACTTGATATTCAAACATACTGATTGAGAGATTGCAATATAACTACAGTATAAGGTTGCAAGAATAGCACAACAAATATTCCTACCAATTAGGTAGTTTTTTCACTCAATAGTTTCTCCGGATTGATGTTTTGAATGGACAAGAAACAGAGGGATGGACAGAGTCTTTTGCTGTATTCTCTGTGGTATTTACAGGGCATGGGACCAAAGGTCAATATACTAAAGAAAACATGTTAATTCATTATCTGATAGCATAAATCTATATAAAATGAATGGATTTACCCAGTTTTTTACACTCTAAGAATCTAATTTAAGTCTGATTTCACTCAAATTGACAGTCCCAAAAAAAATTATACTTGAACTCTTCATTCATACATAGTTTAATTTAAATATCGCTTTTGAGATTGGACTTTTTCTTGCAAACAGACAATCACAATAGATTCTTTATTTCAGTCTAAAGTTAAGAAAAGTTTTGATATAAATAATAGATTTCAAAATTACAAGCCTGAAATATGTAAGGTACGTCCTGTAATGTATGTGAATACTTAAAATAATAAAAGTTTAACCATCTGTAATTTTATGACAAAAACAAAAAGATGAAAATATCTACAAATATTCTACACATGAAGTTTTTGAATGAAGGCTTAAAATATCCAGATTCCACACACACCCCTAAATCAGGTCACACTAAAAATGACTAAATCAACACATCAGTTTATAATACTAGTACAATACCTTGAGTAACAGGTTGTACAGACAACCTTGCCCTTGTAAATAACGCCATATTTTTCAGTGTCCCACCATCAGCCTTGTGACTAAGATGTAGTGATTTAAGTTCTGATAATGGTATAAATCTTTTCAGCATCCTCTCAAACTTTACATCCACCATGAACCACTTTGGAGCATCTTTCTTTGCACTTCTGAAGGAGAAAAACAAAAATTATCAGAACTAGAGGCTCTTAGGAGCCGATGTTGCTCACCTTGGTGTATGTGCATATTTCAAATGTTTGGCTTTGAGCGTTCCTAATGAAGGTTAATCCAGAAAAGCGCCTCGGACACAAGAAATTATTAAATGTGTTGTTTACAATTTTTCAAGAAGGACATTCTCCAACATTGTGGATAAGAATAGAATTCATGACAAAAATCAGTTTAGATGATCTTGTATTGCTCATCATTTAGCCTGTTCAGTTTCTCTCTAACTTCTTTAGTTTTTGCTCAAAACACAAATAGGATAAACAAAATCCCCCCCCCATACAAGTAAGTCTGGAAAAGCCCTAACCAAAAACCGCAAAATTTTCTTAAAATTACCAATTCAGGGGCAGAAACTCTACAACAAGGTTGTCTGATGTGAGTGAAAATTCAATGGCAGATAGATCTTGGCCTAATAAACATCTTAACCCCATGCTCTCAATGCTTTAGTTTCAGAGATACATGTATAAGCTAAACTGCATTTTAACCCTATGTTCCATTTCAAATCTCTCGAGTCAAAAATGCTGGTTTTCTGTTGTTAAGAAAATTTGTTAACAAGTAGCCAAAAGTATTTTTTTAGCAACTTAATCTGTTCATTGTCTTAGGAACAAAAATTACATACAACTGAACAGAAACCTTGCCAAAAATATAAACAAATGACAAGCTGTATTTGCACTTTCGGAGCCAAAAAGTTTGAACAACAAGGAAATTATATGGCTCAAACAGTACTTTATTAAATAGTATTGAAAATATTTCTCAACCAATATTTACCTATCATAATGAGGATCTTTAGAGTCAAACTGTGTGTGGTCTACGTAACTTTCTTTCACTATCTGAAATAGATAAGATGCTATGTGTATCAACTTGTTTAGATACATGGAGGAAATTTTAGTACCTCTATTTTTGCAATTAACCTAAGAATATTTTAACTATTTTAATACTAGTGAATATACTGCAATGTCTTTGCTAGTTCTTTTGATCATGATTGAATTTTATGATAAAAGTCTTTTAGATTAAGGTTTGCCTACATTTATCACTAAACTTAACATTAAAATAATCCATAGAAAATGAAATGAAATACACATTCTAATTTTGTTAGATGAAAATGTATAACTTCAAATTATTTTCTACAACAAATATAATCGACATATACTAGAGAAAGATTCTAAAATAAAAACATAACATTTTTTATCATTGATCAATGAAATCAGGTCAAAGACAGGTGAACACTATCTGGTAGACATGTATACCTAGCAAGGATTTCAAATACTAAATATACTTGTCTTACATATCTCAGTCATAATAAGCAAGCAAATCCTGCTATTTATAAAAATCTATGCAAATTTTGTTTTATAAAGCAGCTGCTGAACCATTTAAAATAAATGGGGTCAAGGATGATAGACATTGGGAACTAGCATTTTTTTTAATAATATGATCTGATTAAAACATGAGACATTTTTAAATTAACCAATTAGCTTACAAATGGCTATTTGTATGACTATTGCCAACATTGTAATCTAATATCTTTTACCTTGCAAATTCCAGCTATTCCAGGCTCTTTACAATTACTGTGATAGAAAAACACCTTATGTCCTATCTTCATCTGATCTCTCATAAAGTTCCTGGCCTGAAATGATATGTCATTTTTGTTTTCAATTATACTGAAATTTACAATCAATAACTCTTTAACCACTTTTACATATATATTACAGTATTGGTCAAAATATACAACACACTTTATTCAGAACCATATTTAGAGCTGATTAAGAGCTTGATCTACAGTTAACACCTGACTAATGTTAGACTGACTGTTTACTTAGTTGTCTATAGTTTTTTTTTTATATAAATGGGTCTTCAGTGCATATATATAGTTGTCTCATTGGTATACATACCACACCTCCTTACTTTATTGTCTGCTGTGTATATCAATCAATTCAAGGTTATTTCAGACATTAAGTTCAAAGTTTTTTCCAAGGTTATCAGTAGTTATCATGGATAGTGGTTATTGCATTGTGGTTGAAATTGAGCTTGATAAATATTATTGCAAAACATTTCAAGACCATTTGCAACAAGCATAATTAATCAAGAGGATGAATTCACCTCTAACAATTCCCCCCTTTCTTGTATTGTCCCACAAAATGCACTCATGAGTACATGTTCATATACCCGTACTAATTTTGGAAGGACTAATCAACAAGCACAAGGGAGGTACTTCAATTCATTTTTTAACCTTCAGTATTTTCGCTTCCAAGGATTTTCTGAGGATTTTTTTTTGTTTTTTCATGTTTTCCTGGCTAGGATCATCTCATATAAAATTTCCATTTTTTTTTCTTATTTTCCTTGGTGTATGGAAATCCTACATTATGCGTGTGCATGTGACATAATACATTGTATTTATCATGTACTAGTGTTCCTTCCCTTTGGAATATATAGGTTGTCTACATTTGATATTGTCCTTTAGATTTTACCATGTAGATTCTTTCAACACATATTGCTAATTATTCTTAGATTTTTAAAAGCTCATGATAGTTTACCTGATAATTTCTTACACCATCCCAGCAATCTGTTTGGTTCTTACACTTCTTTAAATCTTCAATACCAAACTAAAAATCAATTCAACTTTTTATTCTATTTTTTGAAAAACTAAGGATTTTCTTGTCCCAGGAGTAGCTGTGTTTTGCACATCATTTTGGAATTTTGGGTCCTCGATGCTCTTCAACTTTGTACTTGTTTGGCTTTTTCACAGTTTTGATATGAGCGCCACTGATGAGTCTTATGTAGACGAAACGCGCGTCTAGCGTACTAAATTATAATCGTGGTACCTTTGATAACTATTTTAATGTAAATTATTTCTACTAATTGATAATTGATTCAATAATTGTTTGCTCATGCATATAGCTAAAATTTCACTTTTTATAACTTTTCTTTAACATTGTTTAATGTCTGTTCTATTAATTGGCTCTCCAAGGCAGATTACAGGCCTTGTTTTATTGTGGTTTAATTGTACTAGGGTTTTTGGTTAGATTACTGCCTAACTTGACAGCTTTTTCAATGAGCTCATTTTTATTTTCAGATGTATACATAAAGATAGAGATTTTGTACCCAAAGCTGAACAATATTTACATACAAATCTTGGCCCTAATATATTACAGCATTAAAATAAAGTCTCATATTTAATTTGACAGCACAAATCTACTACATAGGGCAAATTTATGTTTTTGATTTATATGTATTTCTGTTGCATGTTCTTTTAATATATGTTTCTTAAGTTAACAGATTGAGATTAAAGAAGAGGGAAAATTGAGAACTAAAAAAGCTACATTTAAACCACAACATTTTAATGTGCCTATCCCAAGTCAGGAATCTGTTCATATTGTGTTTATTTACGTTTTTTGATTGAGTTAACCCTGCCAATTGATATTTTATCGTGTGTTTTTCTATGTTGTGGTGTTGTGCTATTGTTTCAGAAAAAGGGAGAAAGTTTGGTACCGTTAAAATGTTTAATCCCGCTGCAAATGTTTGCACCTCTCCTAAGTCAGAATCTGATGTACAGTAGTGGTCGTTTGTTTATGTAATTTATACGTGTTTCTCATTTTTTATGTATATTAGACCATTGGTTTTCTCGTTCGAATGGTTTTACACTAGTAATTTTGGGGCCCTTTATAGCTTGTTGTTCGGTGTGAGCCAAGGCTCCGTGTTGAAGGCCGTACATTTACCTATAATGGTTTACTTTTATAAATTGTTATTTGGATGGAGAGTTGTCTCATTGGCACTCACACCACATCTTCCTATATCTATTGGTGGCCTATTTCATGTGCCCGACGTTCTCAATGATGCATACTACACATCTCTGTTTTTTATTACACATTTCAAACCTTTAATTCCACACCATTTTCAAATCTACTTTCTGGTTCAGACTTCATTATCCAATGAGAGTAAGATTGTACTGCTGATTTTTTTTCTTCAACTTTTGCTGGCAAATCATTTTCATTCTCTCGTTTTCTCTTACGACTGGATGTTTTTGGAACTTTAGCATCTAAAAATATAAATAGTGTGTTAAAATGAAAAGATTATTTTCAGTTACATAAAGGCAAACTAAACTAAGAATAAATGTCTGCAAAGAAAAGAATATGACTCCAAATATTACATGTCTGCCTCCACTATGGCTATGACCCAAAATCAAGGCATATATACTGGTTTTGTATAAACTTGCTTGTAATTTAGCTGCTCTGTTGTCTGTATGACAAATTATGTCTTTGACATAATTCTTTGTAATAATAAAATACTAGAGGTCCTGTGTCCTTAACCTGACTCTACCTTGGTTTTGGAAATCATGTAAAAACAGATAAAATTATAAAATATCCAAATAATGATTGCTGCCAAATTTAGTTTAAAATTGTTCCTGTAATTTAATGATCAAAGTGCTTAAATTCACAGAAGGGTAAAGACTGCATTAATTTATCAGTGGGATTTGATGCAACTACAATTCTGGACAATGGGGGATAACTCCAAATTTTAAAGATGACTTTAACAATGACATCATTTATTTTTTTAGAATAGATATTAGATTCCTGCACCTCACAAAAGTTGTGTAAGTTTTTTGCCAGGTGCAAGATTGTTTTGTCGCTTGAATATCTGAGTATATATTACATTATGTAATGTCATTGATAAAGTTCTGGATAGAATGTAATGATCAATGCACTATATTTTGTGTATCAAAAAGGTAGTGATGAATAAGCCTTGGAAGGTTTAGATGTCAAGTCAGTAACATAGGGTTTTGATTGCATTTCATGCAATCATTACCCAAAAAATCCAGGTGCTCATCTATAACAGTAAAGGCATTTGTTTGTATTTCCCTCAGAGTACATTGTTAAACTAAGTTCCCTGCGTGCAGAAATCTTGGATGATGGATCAGCTTCAAAGTAACAATGCATGGTCAGCACCTCATAAGGAACAGTCATGCTATGTTCGGTTTCATTCCATTTGGTGGTTCCCTTATGGAAGACATTTGAATGTATTGTCCATATACATTGATATATAAGGTCCTATGTTAAACTAAATACCCCGATAGCAGCTATCTTAAATGATGGATCGGCTTCAAATTAACAACACATGATCAGCACCTCATAAGGTACATTCATGTCGTGTTTGGTTTGTTTCCATTCAGTCATTTGACAGTGATTCTTTAAAAGCATATGCATTTCTTATAGGGTCCTATGTTAAACTAAGTGCCTGCTTGCGGCCATCTTGGATTACAAATCTGCTTCAAAGTAACAGCACTTGATCAGCAACTCATATAAAGGAACATTCATGCCATGTTGGTTCCATTCCATTTAGTGGTTCTCTAGAAGAAGTTCAATATGTAAATAGTTAACAACAACGAAGATGGACAACGAAGTCAAGTGATGAGGATAGCTTACTTGGCCCTTAAACAATGGTAAATACATTTGTATGTAAAATATCATAGTGATCATAGTAATAAAACTAAAATTAATATGAGGTGTTTTTTTCATATATCAAAAAAGGGTGGAAAGTTTTACACATAATTAATTTTTCTCTTTCTTTTATTTATAAAGTTATTCAGGTAAAAAATGTACCTTTATATAATTACCTATAATGGTTTACTTTTATAAATTGTGACTTGGATGGAGAGCTGTCTCATTGGCACTCATACCATATCTTCCGATATCTATGAATATATACATGTATATTGCTATTTGATAGTGAGACAAGAATAACAGAAATTGGTGAAAAAGTAAGAGACCTTTGTCATTTTTTTCTATTGTTTTTGTTCCGTTATTGTAGCTAGGACCTCAAAATAAATAACGAAGAAATTGGATTTGGTATCAGCAGGGATTTGTATAGTAACTATACAAATGATCATTGGTACCAGCCCAGGTTTGAAAAATCTGCATCTGTATTTCACTTCTGAATATGGATGGGCATGTCACAGATTTCTTTCAGCTATTGTGTGACGGGTTCAGTTGGTCTGCACTTAAATTAGTCGCGCTTGCTGAGGAGTGCTGAATTAAAATCTCTCCACGCACACTACTGAGTACTCTAGAAGGTTCCAGTCTACTGCAATGCACATATAGATGGAGTTTTTGAACTGGTAGGTCTTGCTATTAGGAACTATGATCGCTCGTTTGTTGGTCTTTACTGTTCTTAGTAACAAAGTTATTATAAGTTGTTCCCCTAGTTTGTCATTTGGGTCTATGAAGTTTTATAAGATTGTCTGAAGGGAGCACAGGTATATTCCCCACAAAGCAAAATCAGTTGTTGTTGATGTCATCTTGAATGTAGAGAGGGAAGCTGAAGTTATGAGAGCATTTTTTGTCATACATACTTCATCTCTTGATTTGTAGTCTTTGGTAATTAATCTAGCCCCTCTCTTTTGTATGGATTCCAATTTGTCGATGTCTTTTGGGGTATATTGGTCCCAAATCAGGCCAGTAGCTCCCTATACGTTAACACGCAGTTGCCTTCACATCTATTCGGCATGCAAAAATAAATTGCAAAATAAAAATTTATAAATTGAATGTTAAAGGCAACACCTTTGTTGTCATTTTTTTAATTGATGAAATATCATTAAATAATGGCATTTGGTTTCAAAAAAAAAGTTTTATTGGAGATAATGACAAAATCGGACAGTAACTTGTTAATTTTACAAGATTTGAATTTGTAATACTCAGTCTATTAGACATGTAGTTTTGGAGCACATTTTACAGTGTGCGGTTCATCAGTTTGGAATGAGATGTACCAATCGGCATAAGAATTATCAGAAACCTTCGATATCTTTGAAAATATGCCGAGGCGATGTGGTCGACAGACTACCGGAGCCAATCACCCTGCAAACACGCCCATACAGTTTACAGTGTGCGGTTCATCAGTTTGGAATGAGATGTACCAATCGGCATAAGAATTATCAGAAACCTTCGATATCTTTGAAAATATGCCGAGGCGATGTGGTCGACAGACTACCGGAGCCAATCACCCTGCAAACACGCCAATACAGTATTGGAAAGTCTCATTGTTATTTGCATTCATAGACCATATGAAATGGGAACTGGACAAGGGAGTCGGTGTCTAGTATTGAACAGATATATCATGTTGAGGGGGGGTATTTGCGAAAAATACCAGTCAAGATCATGTTAAATTTTCAAGAGCTGTAGGGCGAGGGAAATTCATTCTCAAGACTGGTATTTTTCGCAAATACCCCTCAAACATGCTATATCTGTTTAATTAAACTGAATGTTAACGTTCAAAAACGCATTGATGATCGTGACGTTACAAGCGTCCAGTTGGCAAATACCACGTCAGAGAGGGTAAAAAAAGTATATCCTTTTTGCATATATCCCGGCGGCGTTAAAAAATGAAAGATTTCTATTTGATAATAGTTAATTGGTGAAAAATACACTGGCTATCAACCAATCAAAACCCAGGATTCTTACATAAGGTGTAATTATATCAGAAAATCGCTTCTTTGCACTGTATCTGCTACATCGTGTAGTAGGAAATATCACATAAGAACAAATCTCAACATTGTCTGAGACATACGAAACTGACCTGGCATGTAATTTTGATGAATTCAATCAGGAGGTTGCTCGATGCCGAACACGTACGCTGGTTTATAACATCTCGTGAGTGCTTACATGGAGATCTATCAGTTTACAAATTGTACTACGTATGTTGAAAACATATGGACAATCAACAATAAACAACGACAGTTACTAGCATTACTGCATATTCATCAGGATTTCAGTGTGAATATTGACAAAGTAATAGAGAAGTTTGTTTCTGCCTAAACCCAAAGAGCAGATTTTGGACAATTTTAAGTAAATTCAGTATTCCAAATATGTGTTGTTTATGTATTGATACTCTATTCAGAAGATTTATTGATAGTTTTACATTCATAATTTTTTTATAAGTCCTATCTACATATAATAGCTCCTCTTTTAACTGTCCAATGAATGAAAACCGAAAAAAAAAGAACAAAAATTTGCATAAAAGGGTCCCAAAATTTTTCGCCTCCTTCCGTTCAGCGGTAGTGCTTGCTCATCCTTTCATTCTAGCTACGCCCCTGCAAATAATTGATCCATTCTCCATAATAGATCTAATGAGTTATATATATATATATATATGCTGTTTTCTAGCATTCACTAGTGTTCTCCTAAGGAAGCCTAGAGTGGAACTGGCTTCGTTGCATGTGTTTGTTGATTGTTCCTGCCATGTAAGATCTTCTTGTATTTGTAGTCCAAGGTAAGGATAGGATGACACTTGTTCGAGTCTGTGGTTATTTAGGTTGTAGAACCGTTGGCTTTTACTTTTCAGGCTAAGCTCAGAGCATTTTTTTGGTGTTAAAGCACATACACCAGTCACCTACCCAATTTTCCATTGATATTAGGTCCTCTTGTAGTTTGTTGTGGTAATTTTGGTTTTTGATTTCCCTGTACAGCAAACAGTCGTATGCAAATAGTCGGACTGTCGAGTTTACATCAACTGGTAGATCTTTTCAGTGACACAGGAAGAGGATGGGTCCTAGTACTGTTCCTTGGGGGCTCCTTATTCCACTGATGCATTACTTCAGTGTTCTCGGTCAAGTTGGACTTGCATTTTTCTTTCAGTCTGGAATGAAGTAAGCCATTTGTGTATGTTTCCTTTAATTCCATATTGGTTTATTTTGTGCAGGAGTCTACCATGAGGTACAGTATTGAATGCCTTGGAGAAGTCCAGAAATGCAATGTTTACCTGGTTTTCAATGTCGTATGACTGGAGCATGTCGTGGATTGTGATGGCAAGTTGGGTCTTACAGGAATATCCAGATCTGAAGCCAGGGTTTAGTTATGTCAATACATTATGCGTTTCTATGTGTTTTAGCATATGTGGGTATATTATGTGCTAAAGTAGATTATGTGGTACTGATGTCAGTTAGACTGGCCTATAATTTTCAGCCGCATATGTAGGTTTGAAAAAGCTACAGATGATTGCATTCTCCAGTCCTCCGGTAGCTGGAATATTGATGTCAGTATTGGTGTCAGATGTTTGACGCATTGTTTTAGTTTTCTATTTGGTGTGTCGCATGATTTGACGTATGGAGTCTTTTACCCTGATGTTTGTTCTTGGTAATGTTTGGGGTAGTAACTAAAATAACTTAGAATTGCACTTTATAGTCAATAGGACTGATTTTGGGGTTACACTAAAGACCTGAAAGTGGACCTGAAAAGACCTGAAAAGACCTGAAAATATACGACTAAAATTATTCAAATTGCAATAACTTTTTTATTATTGGATGGAATTTCTTCAAGATGGAATTTTATTAATTGTACATGTAAATATCCATATTTCATTGAAATTTAAATATTTTAAATTAAAAACAAATTTTTGATGCCAAAAGTTGGACCTGAACAGAGAATTGAAAAGACCTGAAGGGACCTGAAAATCTATGGTCGGACTAATTCTAACTTCAATAACTTGTTTAATATTCAGTGGATATCTTTCAACTTTTGGTTTTGTGAAACAAAAAGTTCAAAATAATGACAATATAAATAAATTTATATGAAAAATATCATCTGGGTGTCAAAACTCGGACCTGAACGGAAAATTAAAAATCTGAATGAGCCTAAAATTCCGCATATATTTTTTTTAAACGAAAATAATAAACATAGACGAAAAATATGGTTGTTAATTTTTCATGTTCGATGTTATTTGGTCTCTTGTGGAGATCTGTCTCATTGAGATCAAACCCCATCTTCTTTGTAATTTATTGACGGAAGATACTAATATGATAGTTCGTGTAACAAAATATAGTGATAATCCAATTAAAAGATTAAAGTGAAACGTTTATTTAGACTAATGATCAAATTATCACCTAATATTAATACAAGGTGTGAATTACAACCGGCACACGTGCATGTAATTAAAACATTCCACAATCGACAAACCGCGTCTTTAAATTACATATGGTTTATGGGGAAGCAATACTTTTATTTTCATTTTAAGTTGAAGACCTGAATATATATTAATGCAGTTTAAGCAAGTTGAATTAGTTAGAATAATTTCAACGGGCAATCTTCTTTTTTTCATCATCAACAAAGTATTTTGTTTTAAAATATGTTCCTGTATAAATATATAGTCATTCGTTCTCGTCAATAGACTTTTGTCTAAAATAAAAACAAATAGAAACAACAATGTTGTGAGAGTTTAAATATATCTACGGTACCCCTGTGATCCATTCATGTCTTTTATTTCACCGACATTCAGCGAAAAGGCCGGAATTTTGTAATTCTAGTCAAATAGGCACTTGCAACCTTTTCAAGCTTGAAAAAATGTGAAAAGGTCAGGAAAACTATCAAAAATATATAAGGTCAAGGATGATGTAACAGAAACACAACGGCACCTCTATAAATTAAGTATTTAAGTGGCCCCCAAGGTTTCTGTATGTATTTTTCGTTCAACGTGTAATGTGTATTCAGGGTATTGGATATTCTTATGCATGTTTTAACCAGTTGAACATTTTGCATGATTGTTGGTTTAATGCTGTTAGAAGTTTCCTGCAAAAATAACCACCTTAATTGCTCAGGGGTTTCATTATCTTTCATGTTGACTGGTACTTTCCACGTTTCTAGGTGGTACTTTTCAATTTATTCCATGAATATCTTATATAAAAATTTCTACATTTAGGGGGTACTTGTCAGTAGCATAGGAGGGTAAAAGTACCGGGTACCGCCTCCTAATGAATGGCCTGATTGCTACTAATTATATAAGAATGCTTAGTTCGATAAGTGATGAAAGGGACTTATGGTTTTCCTTAAAATGTATTGTTCTTATCTCGTAATTAAACAACAGCTAGGGTATTAAGGGCTTCATTGTTTTATTAAGTTTTTAAAGAAAAAACAGCAATACCTACCTGTAAATAGTTTAAAGCAACAAAAGCGTTAATTATGTAACTGATAAATTAGAGATAAAACTTTTTAAAAACAATAAATTTAGGAATTCATTTTTAACAATGTATCTAATTAAGGTTCATCATAACCTTTTGGCTAAAATGGCCGTATTTACACCCCAAATTTTACTCTGAGTACAGACTAACCTATACACCTGCAACAGTTTTAAGGGATGGCAGGAACTAGATATATAAATTTTAAATGCATTTTATGTTTCAGAAAATTATAAACTTTTCTAGATTTTACTATCCATTTTTTTTCGTTCCTGCAGAAGGTGCAAAAATTAACTAAGTAGTGAAAACGATTGAGAAGCTCCCCTCATATAATCAATGTTGTGAGTAGTATTGATTTAAATGGACAATAGATGGACAATAGACACCTGTAAACAATAGGTTATTTAACAGGTTTAAACTGTGTAACTGAGTGGACCGTATCAAATGAAACTCGGGTGTTTGTTTATTTTGCTATCTTCTGCAGACTGGAAAAAAATGAACATCAAAATCCAGGTAACTTTTTAATTTTCTGAAACGTAGACTTCATATAACTTTTATATATCTAGTTCCTGCCATGCCTTAAAACTTTCCTGGATGTACCAGTTTGTCTGTACTCATAGTAATTTTGGAGGTGTAAACACGGCCATATTTTTCAATTCCTTATGATGAACCTTAATATAACCCCAAAATTATTAAAAGTAGAAAGATCGTTAATACATTTTTAGGAGTATTTGTATATGTATATCCTATCAAATATTATTGGATGCCGAAATGACTTTAAATGGGTGCCGATTTGACTTTTTCTATGGGTGCCGATTTGACCATGCAGGTGCCGATTTGACTTGTACCCGAATTTTGAATCACAACCATTATATTTTCGATAAATTTAACACAGTAACCATAATCTTTGTACTTGTAGCATTTCATCAGCTAAATTACCAGATGTTTTACTTTTTTTCGGTGGCATTTTTACGATTTTACATCTGTCAATCTACACACGTGCATTTGTTTATTTCTGTTCCCGCGGTTTTCTATCAATACTTCCTGTCGGAAGTTCAGTTCGGCACATGCGCATTATGAAAATTCCAAAATGGAGGATTCGCGTCCGTTGCGACGGAAAATGACTTTCAAATTGCTGTAATTCATAGCGCAAAACTTCAACAAAAAATTTGTAAACAAATGAAAAAAGATATGCTGTAAGTTATAGATTACTGAACTTGTCATCATTCTATAATGGGAGCTGTGAATGCGCTAAAATAATACACACGTTGTTAGGGATTTTGCCATTCATGATGAATTTCATCCCATAAATATTAAATGATTTCTTAAAAGTTGTGCATAGCCATACGTAATCCTTGTTTAGAAACCATTGCAGTTATCAGATGTAAGAAAACACACACACACAAACTTTATGAGCTACAGAATTTCAATAAAATGTCCCAACACTCAACAGTAATCATATTGCATGAATAATTCATTAAATTTAATTGACATAACAGTAGCAGTCTGAGTCACAGGTTGATATTAAGAACAATCGTACTTTACTGTCTTAAGTATTGTCCAAACTCGGGTATTATTAATTTCATCTTCAGAAATGTGAGCAATGCATATGAAATTTATTAATTTGTAGTCATTGAAGAGGGGGGGTGGGTAGGAGGGGATATTTTTACTAATTTCAGAAGACTGGTAACAAAATTTATGAAGTAAATGAGATAAAACAGTCAAAATAAGTTGTTGATGCTCTTTAGTTTGATTTTATCCCCAAAAAAATCCAAAGGGCACCAATTCAGGTTATATTAAACATGTTAAAATGACTGATATTGTGTGAAATAAATTTCCTGAACCTTCGTGCATACTGTACATGTATGTATATAATTTATTAAATTATATTCTTGTTTGTAAACTTTATATAATCATGATAATTAAAATGTTTACTTTTCCCTTTGTATCTTTCAGAATATTTATTCTATGACCAAACTTCACTAGCAGATAAAACTATCATCTTGTAATTTTCAATGGCTGTTGCACAGGACTCCTTGTATTACAGGTATGTTAATCATTTCGGGGTAATCATTTATAATGTTTAAATGCTCAGTCTTGTTCACCAAAATGATTATGAAAATTCTTGAACATTGTACATGTTATATTCAAATATACATTATATCCATATGAACCTGGTAGGAATATTTGAAGAAAAAACATTTGCAGTAACATATCAATATGAATATTTAAATAAAAAAAATATTTTGGGTACACATTCTGTAGCCTAATTATGTAAAGATATTATTGTTGGTAAAGCTCAAAACCTTTTTTAAGTTTTTTAAAACATGTTTGCATTATAGCAATGAAATACATACATGTATGTATCTGATGCATTACCAGCATGAACAGGCAAGTTTTGTATGCATAATCCACTTCCTCCACCAACCAAATTGGACTGTCACAAAATAGCACAAGTTAATGCTGAAGGTGTCTTCAATACCTGTCAATCAATCAAAAATGTTGGTCAAAGTACGATTGTTATAAAAACAGAGCAGTGCATTTATATGTTAAATAAGATATTCAAATTATTTTATTTAATGTTCTGATTGTTTTCATAATTTTAGGCTTCAAAGTATGAATTCTAGTCTACAAGGACGTCCTGAAAGTGCCCTTGGGGCACGAGGGGTACAAATAACAGAGTTTAAGGAATCCAGAATTAACCCTGAACCAATTGTTTTAGAAGATAGTGAAGTTTTAATGGAACAGTATTTATCTCCTGGAAAACTGGTTTGTTATTTAAAAATAGTTGTTTTAGTGATAAAAGAATTACTTGCTCATAAACTACTTTATTCATTTGATGTTAAATAAAGCAGGCCAAGAAAATAAATATCTTATGTTTATGATATGACTTGGCTGTAAAAGGCTAGATCAATAGTCCATTTGCCAATTACCAATTTGATTCTGTTATTACATACTTTTTAAACAAATTACCTCCCTTTGTTATTTGTAGACTGGTTCTATACTGGACAAAATTGGCTATTGCCAATGCAAAGCATGATGAATTTAAAGTGATGTATCGACAGTTTAACTAACTTTTCATGAAAAATATATTCTGATGTCAAAAGTATTAAGTTGAACAACAAATTACTGTAATTAAAAGATTTGAAAACCTTAAAGATTACTTACATTACTCACAGGTAAATTTGGTCTTTCTGCTAGCTCTCTATTGTAAATAAAAATTAATGTCCCTCATAAAGGAGACAACTTAAATAAGGATAGATCTCTAAATACAGGGTCAATAACGGGGTAATTGGCAAATGAACAGTTGTTTAATTCTTTTTTCTCTCAATTTAACTAGCCTATTTTAACTTGAGAATCATATATACTTCTGCTGTTTTTCTAATAACTGTTATGTTGTTGTTTATGTGAGGTCATAGTTGTTTACTATCAATATGAAAATTCACAACAGTAAAATACAATAATGATTGAATGATCAGTATAATAAATTCAATAACACATAGCTGAGAGAGTAATAGAGCAGATTGGTACTCCTCAATGAAGTTTTTTCTTGGTAAAAATCTGCTCTAAAATCACTCTCAGCTATGTGTGATAGTTACAGTACGCCCAGAGAGTATGTAATCGCGAACTCTAATCACCGATTTCCGAGTGTAGCGGTGTGACACCGCGAATCACGGATTACACTCCCAATTTCCTCCAAAGATTCTCTCCCAACACCGCGTGGCTGTTTATTGGTTTATTGCCCATCGGATGTACTGAAAATTAATGACGCGTGACAACATCATCGGATTAGCCAGATTTATTACCTTTGTACATTTAATCGATCTTGATTGCACCTGTGTGCTTTAAAATATGTTATTTAAATGTCCTTTCATTGTCAGATAAAAGTGTGACATTTTTATTTAAACCAAGATAATTATTCTTTTATGTATATGCACATGTCATTGTCATATGACATACAACGTACAAACATATAAAAATACGAATTAATCACTTATTTTGTATTTTCATTATAGTCCGATCAGGTCATAATTTTTGTTTTTTCAACAAAGACGATTTTACCACAATTAGAACCTTTTATGACCTACTCAGTGAGCAATATTCGGTTCATTAATAGTTCAATATTATATAATTAATATCAACTGGCTTATAACAAAATGATGTTTTTTACGGTAATATGTCCAATCTAAATTAAACCCAAGAGTTAATTTATCGGATCAACAAGTGAACTCTGTTACTTTCAATTTATTTTGAGATGTAAAATATTATGTTTCACCAACTCGGTAGATTACCGACTTGAAATATTTGAATTTAAAAAAGAAATTGTAAAGTGGCAAATAGTTTTGTATGCAATGTGGCAGCCCTATATTCATAAATACTGAGATACATTCGCCGCCCAGACACAACACAATAATCACAACCTTTAAATATTTAATTATATGGAGAGAAAAAATCATGTGTTTTTTATCCGTTATGATCTGTTATTGATCTTTAATTATTTAAAATAAAATTGGATTGGCGCAATCCATATTTTACTGCTAGTTAAAAGTCCTCGGCGAAATATAAAAAAGAAGTATTTCAACAATTTATAAAATAGAATATTTAAATGAAAATTATATCGTGTTCTACAAGAAAGAAATGTGTAAAAAAAAAATGTGGATAGGATTTTTACGATCGACAAATTTTCACAGAGGATCTCTACCAACGTCCATCAGGAACTGAACGACATGCATCCTGTTTTCATCTACCATTAATATATAGTGTTGACTATGGACGTATAAATAATGTCCGGTTTTATGTCCTCTGTTGACTGAGAAACGTAAAAATAAAAGGCTGATGTTGGTTAATTCAGAAAAGGAATACAATTTAGAATCCGGTTAATCAATTGTAAAAGTACCTTCTAGAGCCTCAATCTTAACGCACACAAATTTATGTCAATCATTACAAAGCAAGTTTAAACCTTGAATGAATTTTCCCACGGTTATCCAGAAAGGTCACCTGAGTTTACTGTTACATGATACTATTTCCCGCCAAATAAAAATCTCTAGGACAAATTTTAGCATTCAATATTGTGAGCGAAGTCAAGTTCAAGTTCAACTACGCACTGTTGATCACTGAATGACTGAGATGCGTATCGTCTTCCCACGGCAATTAATTGCTTTAAAAATATTTAAAGATCACTGTTCTAAAAACAACACAAAAGTTTACATTCATTGTGCGTAAATGAATATTATGCAACGACGAGTTGATGCAGCTATATAAGTATTCCTGTTGTAGCCGAAATGTATTATTTATCCTAAAGTAATGCTAACTAATCGTGAAGAGAAAATGCCGTAGACTTATTAAGCATAAGGAATGGTGAAAAGTATTTTCTTTTTTTTTCTTGCATATACAAGTTTTAAGACACGTAATTTTCTTTCTCACATTTTATACCTTCAGCGTTAATTTCCGTTTATTTTCACGCAAGTATGTCTCTTTTCGTAAGTTATATAAATTACCGATAAAAAAAACCGAGGTCATAATCAAGTATAGATTTTTTTTTATAAAACTTTAATGCAATTGAAAGCATTAACAACAACCTTTTACTTTTTAAAACTTTTATTGTGTAATCGTAAAATGGAAATGGCGTAGACTTATCAGCATAACAGATAGTGAATAATATTTTCTTTTTTACTTGTATAAAAAACTTTGAGACGTGTAACTTTTCTTTAAACTACCCTAATTTATTCAGCGTTATTCTCCGTTTATTGTTACACAATTATATCTCTTTTAGTCATGTTAGTAAATTAAATATTTATTTACTGATAAAAAACGGAAGTCAAAATCAAATATTGTTGTTTTTAAAAATTGATTTAAATGTACAGAGTAATTAAAAGAATTAACAACAACGTTTTGATTTTTATTTTAATCTTTCATTTGTTTCAAGCAATCAGATATAAACTGATAATCAATAGACAGGAAATACAATTGTTTAATTACATTAGAAATCTCGCATACCTTGACTGTCGCGTGCCGGCATAGATCAGAAGGATTAGGGCAATTAATTACCTGGTGTGACACCGCGTCACTCCAGACTGGGAGAGATGTCGCTAATACAATAAACAAAAGGTAACGGATTTACGCGGAAGTCGGAGGGAATACTCCCAAATTTCTCCGAGAATTTAGGGAGTGATGTCGGAGTTTCCTGGTGTCACACCAGGAAAAAACTCGGTGTATGGAGTTTGGGATGGCTTTCGCGAAAATGGTACTGTATATACTGAAAGATTGAACATACAGAAATCAGAAACAAAATCTCACCTGTGTTTAAATTTTTTTTTATTTTCAATAAAAAAAAATTGGTAATGAAAAAAGTTAAACTGAACCACCATTAATAACCCTTTAATTAACTATCATGACTATAGCCCATCAGACAAACATTTAAGCTTAGTAATTTTTCAGATGATAATCATGTTCATGTCAAATGGCATTTTGGATACATTTGTCATTGTGTTTTATTCAAATCCTTTATTTCAATACTGTCCTCAGATTTCCTTATACCAATTTTATTAGGAAATAATTTAGTACAGTTAATACAGTGTACAACAAAGCTTTATTAGAATATCTTTATGTACATTGCAGTTGTTGCACCATTCAGAATTAACATTATATTAAGAATTCATTTGAAAACCATATTGATTTCCTTTATTTACTAAACATTGAATTAAGACAGATACATGTCTGGGAATGCAAGAAAGTAATTACCCATCATTTTTCTGATGAACCCCTTTTGATATAATTTCATGTAGTAAATGTTTATTTATGTGTTTTCAGAAATCTTTAACTGGAATACAGAATTTGGAAGATGTAAGAAGTTTAGAATTAAAAGTAGATACCTCTGATACCAGTTTAGGGAACTTTGGTTCATTACTACCATGTTTAACACAACTTAAACTTTCTAATAGTTGTATTCCTTATATCAGGTAAATATCTTTCATTTACCATGTTTACAGGTATTTAAGTTTGATAACTTAAGCTTAATAGCACATATTTCTATGTATCGGTAGATGTTTAAAGTCCAGTGACAAATATTAAGTGCACAATCAGGACATAAACAAGGTTAAGTAATAGGAAAATGTAGCCTGCTTTGTTTAAGATCTACATGCTGATACAAGCTTTTAATATGCTAGTTCACAGACTAGATGTCTGCAGTTAATCATGTCATCACATCCATACACTTTAATGTTTAAATTTTAGTAGTTTCCAAAGAGATCTGTTTTTTAAAATATAATGAAGAAGATGTGTTGTGATGGCCAATGACACAACTTTTCACAAGAGACCAAATGACACAGAAATTAACCTATATAGGTCACCGTACAGCATTCAACAATGAGCAAAGCCCATACCGCATTGTCAGCTATAAAGGGCCAAAATAACAAATGTACAAAATTCCAAACAAGAACTCTTAGGGCCTAATTTATGTACAAAAACATGCACCAAAAAAAGTCATATGTTTTAGAATTTTTTCTACAGATTTATAATATTGTGACATATTCCTATATTTTACTGTATATTGAGGTATTTTTCATGTTTTAGTTTACCATTTCATGCTTACGAGGTTATATAAAATAGCACCTTTAAATTGATACTAGTTACTTTTTTTTTCAAACACTTTCAAAGATGACAGAAAATTACAGTAAATAATATTTGTATTAATCTGTCTATGGACATTTTTGAATGAATTAATAACGTCAAAAGTCCAACTATTTTATTTATAATTTATACTATTTGTATTCCAGGGACTTAGGATCTTCATTACGGACAATACAGATAATATGGATGTCTAGATGTGGACTGTTAGAATTAGACGGAATTTCCTCCATGATCAGTTTAACTGAAGTATATTTATCATATAATGAGATATCTGATATCAGTCCAATAAGCATGCTAGATAATTTACAGATATTAGATTTAGAAGGGTAGGTGATATTGTAGAGATATATATTTATAAGATATTTAATAGGAACAAATCTATTTACTTATAGAAAGTATCCCTTTTATATAATACTGCACTGGTATGTTGATAACTGAACTTTTTTACTAAAAATATTTTTATCTTATAATAAAATTTTCAAAATTTTTAATTCTATTTTGAATATTTACAAGACTCTTATTTTGATAAAAATTAGAGAATTTTTCCACATAAACATGATAATATCTTTGTATTGACAAAAGATGTACTCAGACTACTAGGGAGTTTCTCGCTACATTGAAGACCCATTGGTGGCCTTCGGCTGTTGTCTGCTCTATGGTCGGGTTGTTGTCACTTTGACACATTCCCCATTTCCTTTCTCAACTTTACTAAATATTTTTTTAGTAAGAAATATTTTTTATCTGTTAAAAACTTTATATAAGAAGTATTACTTATTACTTTGCAGAAATAATGTAGAAGATATATCCCAGGTACAGTTTTTAGGAATGTGTACACAGCTGAACAGACTGACACTAGAGAGTAATCCTGTGTGTGTAACACCTTCTCCAGATAGTGAGCAGGTAAGTCTTGTGGTAAATGTTCTAGACAAATAGAACTTAAAGTTGAAAGTAAAAATGTATTTCCCGTTAACCAACTTATTTGCACTGTTTCTTTATCTTGAGCTTAGTCCTATTTAATTGACTTTGCAGCAGTTTATTTTCCCTGTTTTTATTTATCTTCTTGTATTTGTATAAGGAGAGATCCAAGGTTTACATACTACCAATGATTATTTTGCAACTTGTGAAAGTCTCAAAAATAATTGGCCTGGTAATACATGTAGCTATGAAAGAAACACAAAACAATTATAAATATTGCTATTGCAATCAAAGTAAAAGTCGATAAAATAGTGAAAAAAATGAACATTTTAAATGCTTTTAAGATTTACCGAAGATGCGTAATGATATTACTGAAAACAACATTAAAAAGGGAGCTTTAATCCAGCTGTTCAAAAATTAAATGTTCATTATATTTGGAGTGCTCACCAAAATCTGGCAAAAGTAGAAAAGGTTCATTTGTTCGAAAATATTTGTAAACTGAGTATTTTGGAATTGACATTTAATTTGCCAGCACATTTCTGTAAGCCAGAGTAAAATTCCTAGTAACATGAATGAAAGATATACCTATCTAAAAGCTAGTTTCATTAAATCAATAACTATATCATACATGTCTTCAGTTATGTGAGCAAAAATTTTAACCATCATATTTTTGTTAAATTATACAAAGTTATAGATATACAAGAGAGTAAAATAGTTGTCAATAGTATTACTTATTTTTTTTAGAGTTATCTCCCATTGTACTCTATATTCATTATTTTATGTTTTAGGAGGATTATGACTATAGACAAGCAGTGAAGAAAGTTGTACCTCAGTTATGTTACTTAGATGATGAGGTGCTAACTCTAGAGGCATCACCAACAAAGAAAACAAATGTGTTTGATGCTGACTGGGCTTATCTGGAGGAGTTACAGAATGATCTCAATCTGAAAGATGATTCAGATGACAATGAATCTTCTGGTCAGTGATTGTGTAGTATTGTATTTACTATGAGACTCTATAATACTAAAATAAGGAGGTCCAATTGTTCAGCCGTCATGGGATAAAAACGGCAAATCAAAGAATTCAACTTTATATATAGCTAATATAGGACAATGGTGTTGATTAAAAATTATACCACTCCAGACCCTTTTGTTTTCCACATAATTAATATTGCCAATAATTAACAAGTTCTGGGTCGAATCAGATACCGATACCAATAGTATATTCACCTGTTACCTATTACCTAATCTGTACGTTCCACATCTGACAGGCGTACCGTACCACCAAACCGTGTATTTAGGATTTTGCTATATACACAGATCATATTTACAGGGTTGACACTACTAAATTCAATCATTGTCACATTGTTCCCGATTGCAGTATTTTAATCAGTATGATTTCTAAGATGACAATACAAATATTGAAATACAAAAAATCTTGACTTAAAATAAGGCGTATAGGTACAGTTTTCAATTTGTAAGCCAGAATGACATAAAACAGCGAATCAAAGAATTCAATTTTATTTATAACTAAATATAGGACAATGCTGCTGATTAAAAAATACTCCTTTCCCCCAAATAATCAATAATACCAATAATTGATAAGTTCCGGGAAGACGGGTTCAAACAGAAATATTTTGAAAGCAGAGAAAACTGTACATCTTATAATCGGCATTACTTTATCAGATGACAATACCAATACCAAAATAAGGCTTACGCATAGTTATATACTTTAAATCCGCCTTATCACAGGTGTGTTCTAGTGAATATGAAGCTAATAGGGAAATTATTTTGACAATATTAAGATGTTTATAAGATATTTATGTAACGTATGTACTTCACAAATTGACGATTTGAAAAGAAAATTTAGATAGACTGTACAGAGAAAGAAAAATAAAGTAATATAAATTTGAAAGTAAAAGTTTACAGATGCATCTTTGATATATAAATGTTACTTATAACTGAACTTAATCATTGTTAATTGTAAACACATATTTTAAATTACCACACAAGTAATGTTTGTTTTTTATGTCCTATTTATTATGCCCCATTTATGGACATTATGTTTTCTGGTCTGTGCGTCTGTTTGTTCATCTGTCCTTTAGCTCGTTCGTCTGTCCCACTTCAGGTAAAGTTTTTGATGAAGTTGAAGTCCAATCAACTTGAAACTTAGTACACATTTTCCCTATGATATGATTTTTCTAATTTTAATGCCAAATTAGAGATTTTCCCCCATTTTCACGGTCCACTGAACATAGAAAATGATAGTTTGGATGGGGCATCCGTGTACTGTGTTCTTCGTTTCAAATACAAGGTATAACTGTTAACATTTGATGGTTGTGTGAAATTCAATTATTTGCTTTGCAGGACCTCCAAGTCGACCTGGTAGTGCTTCTCTTCGACCTACAACTGGTTACAGACCTGGAACTGTATTACGTCCAGGAACAGGGTTCAGACCTGCTACTGGCTCAAGACGTCCAGCTACAACTATTGGAGCAAGGGCAGCAACAGCTAGACCTAATTCCTCAGGAAACAGACCAAATACAGATGGTAAAAATTCTATGCACAAGAAAGCTGGATATCATTTATGATTTCTTCATATTGTTTTTCTTTTATTTCCATTTTAATAGGACTTAAATGCAGACTGTAATTTCAGTTACATGCCCTAGTAACTAAAAATAATAATGTGTTGACATGCATATGCTTTGAAATGATATAAAGCACAACAAAGATTTCCCACAGGAAAACTATTTTTAACATTGTTTGTGGAAGGTTTAATATTAAGGCAAAATATTCACAAAATTAGCAAATTTTTTACTGAAGAATTCTTTAAAATCTACCTTATATTATGATGTCACTTTTATGATGTAGTAGGTGGTTTTCTATGCTAAAGAGTAACACCAACAAGAGCTTAGGGTTCTGATGCTTTATTGTACCAGTATATAAATAACCAGTCTGAAATAGCAATACAACATATAAATAACAAGCTATTTCATATAACATAAATATATATACTTTACGAATATCACAGGTTATATAATACAGAAATATAATAAATAATACCCTTAACTGTTATTAACTATGTAGCAAGTGTAATGTATTGCAAGTAGAAAATGTTCAATGTTTACATTCAAGAAATTGACATCGGGTGTCACGTGTACTTTTACTATTGCTTGACCTTTGATGATACACTAAATCGGATTGTGATATATGTAATTGATGTGTATCTGTGTATTTGTATTCAATACTGGTTTACCTCACAAACGGTATATAATAAATGTTACATCTACATTTATTAATAATGACTTCATTAAAATATATAATACGTATAATAATTAACTACATAATATCATACAACAATCATAAAGTTGCAAATATAATAATCATAAAGACTTATGATGTCAATATTATCGATTCGTTAAAAGCTCCAAATTAACGGGAGGTAAGTCATGTTTACAATACAATATAAACAATACTAAACTATAAATAAATATACTCTTACCACTTGTGGAGTGAGTTGTACTGATACGGTTAACGGCACATCATATTTATAAACATCACACAATCATGTGCTCTACATAATTACATAACATGGAGTCCTGAAACCAAAATACAAACATAAATACTTGGACTCTTAATTATAAGAATATACAATGTACCAAATATTCTTTACTCATTCATATTTGTACTTGATAAAAACTATTTACTACAAAACTATTACTTTATATAAATGGAAACACTTTTCTGTCTTTCACTTAATAAGCCGTCATTTATAAAATATAGACTATTCATGACAATAATCAAATAGTAATGTACGCAAATTAACAATACAATTCTACCGTGGCAAATAAACCGTAGATTATAAAATCATATACTTCTAGCTTAATAAAATACTATCATGTACATCTCGTGTACTTGTGTTACATACATGCGATATGAGGAGAACGTTACAAAGCAAAATAGAAACTTTACTAAAATATCATTTACGTGAAAAATATAAATAATGTTAATAAAGAAGTAACTTACAGTATTCTATAATAATGTTGTCCAAAATATATAAGGTTTACAGGTAAACTATGTGGTCAAGATAAACAGACATAAATTCAATGGACTGTCATGGCTATCGTCCCGTGGAAATGTACAGGTACAAAACAAAGGAAATTAAACTTGACCGCGAAAATATTAACAGCCAATCAAATACAATGATTCAAGTAAATCCCTAATGAATATTCATAGAAAATAACGTGAATATTACTATACATAAAAATAAGGTTTGCAAGTAATAATTTAAACTGAATATACAATATTCAAAATATGTAATTAAGCTTTATAATAAATATAGTAATTAAATAGATGATTTTTACAATATATAAAATGATCATAAAAATCACTCTGCTACATTCTCCCCGCTGTAGGAAAATGACTTCCACGTCATTCCGGTCTGTTTCCCCCTTCACTGAAGGTTGACGTCCTCGGCAAGCCATTAACCAGTTCGCATGATGTCGAGGATGGTTCTTGACAACTCCATCTCTAAACCTTTAAATCTTCCTTTTCTTGCTTCAGACTCCAACCAGTGAATCCTCATTAACCAATCCGGCTGTTGGATAGTAGTAGCCTGCTTGGATACAACATAGTCATCCAGGTATTTCGGTGGTTTCCTTTCTCTCTGAGGTCTAGTTGCTACTGGTGGGTCTCGTGGTGGTGTCGGTAGTATCCGTCTCCTTCGTTGTTGTTCCGGAGCTATGGTGGGTTCGTCTGCCTCTTTTAGTGACAAGTCTGTTGGCGCACTCTCATCTTGATCAATAGAAGTGTTCTCTTCAGTAGTCTGAGCAGTCGCTTCTTCATGTTCCTCATCACTCACAGGGTTTGGTTCTGCAGCGCTTATAATGTCTACAGGAAGAGCGTCCCCTCCTAAACCAGTTCCCTGCTGATCACTACCCTCAGCTCCAGCATGGCCGTCACCAGTGAAACCAAGAGTTCCTTCTTCTTGTAGGTCCACAACTGGTACATCACTGTTAGTGTTGTCCTGTGTATCCTGATCAAGTATATAATATCCATACTCCTGCTCCGACTCCTCATCTGATACTTCATCAGTGGTCCTGTTCTCACTGTTCCCTTCAGATTTCGTCGGTTCCTCGGGCTGCTTCTTTCTTCTTTGCCTGGGCGCAGGACGTTTCTTTTCTTTATCTGTATCTCTAACAGTTGGCAGATCTCCAATAGGCAAGAAAAGATTCCTATGTAAAGTCCTCTTTCTTCCTTCTTTATTCTCTTTCTGAACCACGTACACTGGTATTCCACAATTAGGCTGACTAATTATACGGTACGGGTCATCTTCCCACCTATCTGCTAACTTGTGCTTTCCATCAAAAGCTAGAGTCTTGACTAAAACTCTATCTCCCGGTTTCAGCACAGCTCCTTTTACTTTCTGGTCGTAGTGTGTCTTCTGTCGTTTCTGGGCAGCAAAGATGTTTCTTGTTGCTGTGTCATATGCCTTACGAAGTCTTTCTTGCATTTCTTCTGCATACTTAGTTGTAGTTATAGGTTCAGCTTCATCTCCAATTCCAAAAGCGATGTCTATAGGTAGCTTTGGTTGTCTTCCGAACATCAGGAAGTATGGAGAGAATCCAGTTGATGTTTGACGAGTGCAATTGTAAGCATGGACAAGACCAGCAACATGCGACTTCCAATCTTTCTTCTGGACGTTCTCTAATGTTCCAAGCATACCAAGTAATGTCCTGTTGAAACGCTCGGTGATGCCATTACCCATTGGATGATACGGTGTTGTTCTTGACTTAGTCATACCAGTGATGTTGCATAATTCCTTAATTATTTTGGATCCAAAGTTGGCACCTTGATCGGAGTGAATTCTTTCTGGCAAACCATAGTGGACGACAAAGTTGTTGAAGAATGCGTCTGCAGTTGTTTTTGCTGTCTGGTTTCTTGTTGGTATTGCCAATGCATATCGAGTGAAGTGGTCTGTTATAACTAGTATGTTCTCAAATCCACCTGTAGATCTTTCAAGTGAGAGATAGTCCATACATACTAACTCTAGAGGTTGTGTCGTCTCGATGCTAATGAGAGGTGCTCTTTGACTTGCAGGTTGCTTTCGTCGAATACATCTGTCGCAGTTCGATATCCAGTTGTCAACATCTCGATTCATTCCAAACCAAACAAAACGATCTCTAACCAATGATACTGTTTTGTCTCTGCCTTGATGTCCAATCTCATCATGTAATGCTGTTAATAGTTTGGAAATGCAGACTTCAGGTAATACCAGTTGTTTATGTTGTTCCCCATTATCGTGTATAATACGGTAGAGTACACCATCAACCATTTTCAATTTGTAGTAGTTGTTCAAAAACCAAGTGTTCCATGGTGAACGTTCTAACTGTTCTTTTCGTGGCTTGCGATGTTCATCAACCCAATATATCCAATCTTTCAGGTAAGAATCTTGCTTCTGTTCCATCTTGATGTTGACTAGGTGTTGTGATGGTAAGTATAGATCATCAGTGGCTTTAGGTGTTGTCATCGATAACGTCTGAACATATGGTTGTGCATGCTGTAACTGACAAATGGCTTTCACCGAATCTGTACTAATGTTGGAGGTGTTGGTACGACCAAGCAGTTCTGGAAGTCTGGAAAGTGCATCTGCATCAGCGTTGTTGACACCAGGTCGGTAGACGATGTTAAAGTTGTATGATGACAAACTTGCTATCTAACGATGTCCAGTGGCATCAAGCTTCGCTGTTGTTAAAACGTAGGTAAGTGGGTTGTTGTCTGTAACCACGGTAAATGTGTTGCCATAAAGGTAATCATGAAACTTCTTTGTTACTGACCATTTCAGAGCAAGGAATTCTAATTTATGGACTGGATAGTTCCTCTCAGTCTTGCTAAGTCCTCTGCTGGCATAGGCTATGGCTCTTTTCTTTCCTTCTTGTGTTTGGTACAGTATTGCTCCAAGACCAAGCATAGATGCGTCTGTATGTAATTCAAAAGGTTCCTTGTAACGTGGATAACCAAGAACTGGTGGCATCGCTAGTTGACTTTTGAGCTTCTGGAAGGCATCTTCTTGTGGCTTGTCCCAAACCCATGATGTTACTGTTGGCTTCTTAAGTTTTCGCTTACTGGACTTCTTTGGTGCAGGCATCAAGTCTGTGAGCGGTCTTGCTATCTTAGAGAAGTCTTTGACAAACTTGCGGTAATAGCCGACAAAACCAAGGAAGCGACGTACCTCTTCTGGCGTTGTGGGTCGAGGCCAGTTGATTACTTTCTCAAGTTTATCTGGATCGGGTGAAATACCATCTTTAGAGACTATGTGGCCGATGTACTTGACTTTGTCTTTGAAGAATGCACATTTCTTGGGCGAAAGTTTCAAGTTGTGTTCTCTAAGTCGTTGTAGTACCATCTGTAACCTTTCAAGATGTTCTTCGTACGTCTCCGAAAAGATGATCAAGTCGTCAAGGTATATTAAGCATATATCTAGGTGAAGATCTCCAAGTATCTGTTCCATGAGACGTTGGTAAGTTGCTGGACTGTTTACGAGGCCAAACGGAAGTCTGTTAAATTCATAGAAACCAAGAGGGCCGACTGTAAATGCTGTTCTAGCCTTGTGTGTCTCTTCTACTTCTACTTGGTGATAACCACTCTTCATGTCCATTACTGTATAGTAGTTGTTTCCTCCTAATGCGTCAAGGATTTCTTCGTTTCTAGGAAGAGCATATGAGTCTTTAATCGTCAGCTGGTTCAGTTGTCTATAATCTACACACATTCTGAGCTTGTTGTCTTTCTACCTAACCAATACAACATTCGATGACCAAGGCGAATGTGAACGACGAATGATCCCAGCAGTAAGAAGTTGTTGAAGGTGAGTTCTAACTTCGTCGAATAAGGCAGGTGGAATACGCCGGTGTCGTTGTTTGAATGGTGTTTCATCTATCAGTTCTATCTTATGCTGTACGGCGGTGATGTGGCTTATATCAGTATCTGAAGTGCTGAATACATCTCTGAATTGATAAAGTAGTTCTCTGGCTTTACGTAGTTGATCATCAGTAAGTGTATCTAGAAATGTAGATTCATTCCATGCATCTTGTTCGTAGGTGTCTGGTACATCAATGTCGGTGACTGAAACAGGTTGAAGTTCGCAAAGGATGGCATTTGGCGAAACGGTCACTGTTCTGGTAGTTACATTGCTGATGTGTACTGGTATGATGCTGTTGTTTCTATACTGATATGATACTAGTGTTGGAGCTATATCTAAGTCTGATGGTATTGCTGCTCTATCAGTTGACTGTAGGAGTCCACAAACTGGATGGTATGGTAGTTCATGGTCCATGTATCCCTGTAGAACGACATATTTGTTAAGTGGTATACGGATTGTCTTTCCTTCAGCACTCTTTATGATGGCAAGTCTGTTGCATCTCTTCTGCAGTTCTTTATCTCTAAGAAGCAAACATCTAAATGTGATATACCAAGGTGTTTGTAAATCTGCTGTTTGTAGAAAGCGTGATCCATATCGTTGCTTTACATCAGTCATAGCTGCTGTCAAAACGTTGGTTCCCAGTAGAAGTGGTACAAGCTGGTTGTAGGTACTGTCTGGAACGACTAGCAGTAAGCATTGCTGAGGATCTGCTGATGTAGATGTACCTGGTAACTGTAAATCTGCTGAGATGTAACCAAGATATGGCATGTTCTGACCATCTGCACACTCGATGTGAAGTATCTGGTTGAGTGTCTGTATAGGACTGTCAGCAAGGTACTGCCGATGGAATGACTGACTAACTGTGCTAACTGTAGAACCAGTATCTAGTAGGGCTGAGGCTTGAAGTCCATTGATGACTACTGTGACTTCATTAGGGCTACCAAGTAATCCTTCTGTATTACCTATTGACTGTCGTTGTTGGTATATCTTAGCTTCAGTGTTCATCTGCTGAAAGTTACAAGCTTTTCTAGTGTGATCCAATCTAACACAGCAGGCAAAGGCATAGTGGCCTGGTTGTCCACATCTGTAGCATATAACAGGTTCTCTGGATGGTTGAGATACATAATTCGGAGTAGGAGCAGGTTGGTATTCAGCTTCTATCTGGTCCCAGTATGGACGTTGTCTGTTGCGTCTTCGGTGACGACGACGTTTTCTGAGTGGTGGATAGTACTGTGGATTATAAGTGTCGTAAGTGTTGTAGGGTTGGTCATACATGGCGTTGTAACATGGCTCATTCGGTTGGTCATACATGGCTAACGGTGTAGACTAGTGTAAACATTCAATTCATTTACCCTAATTCAAGTTCAATAATAATGCAAAAATTTAATAAGTGTCAACACCACCACACTAAATGATCAAATGGAAATTTTTAATCAATATTAAAAAATAATCAACAAGGTCTATCTACAATCTCAAAATCTAGATACTATCTAACTCGGTGAATGTCTAATATGTAAATAATATGATAATAAATTTTAATTCATATCAACTTAAGTACCAAGTCACTAAACAAAGTACATTTATAAAACGATATATACTATGTATCTAATATAAACTAGCAATGCTACACATAAAACATAATGTGTGTTATAATTGCTAAGTTCAACTGAGCATTGACCTATACCATGTGGGTTATAGTTCAATGTAAGTACAATACACTACAACTGTATACCGAAAAATAAATTTAAAATATAAAAGTGTATGCTATATACTATTTAGCTATGCTACTGTAATCTACAAAGTATGTTTATCACTATCAGCAATACATGTACACCACAAAGGAACGCCTATATAAACTAAGTGTACATGTCCACTGACAGACTAAGTTCGTATCCAAGTAAGCCTCGGAAAAAAAAATTAAAAAAAATTTTTTTTTAATGTATAAATGTTAAAGTATGAAAAGGTCAAAATGTAGGACGTCAAAAAAAAAATTTCAAGTCCAAAAAGTGAATGCAAAATTTCAAAATGAAATAAATTCTAAATGTGTAAATGTTTCAAGTGTATGCTAAGTTTCAATGTATCAAAGTGGTATACAGTATATAATGTAAATAAATAAATCCTACCTTAAACTAGAAAACTATTCCAATAATTACACTGTTCCACAAAAGTATAATTAAATCACAATATTTCACAATGTAGAATAATAAAAGTTCAGTTTTCCAAAAGTGAAAAACAAAAAGTCAAGTTACTATAAGTAACATCCGGTACAATAATGTCATCCGGTAAACTGTAAACAAACGCACGTGGACGATGATCACATGGGTCGGAATGTTAGTAAACATAAGCATGTGATAAAGTTCATCACATGGTACCATAACGGAAGTAAACAAACACACATGGTCACTGTATACATGGACTCGAGACATCTAATGGTGGTCACTGACATCACATCTGGATCTCCACAAAAACTGGTGTGTTCCATCAACCCAACGAAATGTGGGCGCCATTTGTAGTAAGTGGTTTTTCTATGCGTTAGGAATAACACCAACAAGAGCTTAGGGTTCTGATGCTTTATTGTACCAGTATATAAATAACAAGTCTGAAATAGCAATACAACATATAAATAACAAGCTATTTCATATAACATAAATATATATACTTTACGAATATCACAGGTTATATAATACAGAAATATAATAAATAATACCCTTAACTGTTATTAACTATGTAGCAAGTGTAATGTATTGCAAGTAGAAAATGTTCAATGTTTACATTCAAGAAATTGACATCGGGTGTCACGTGTACTTTTACTATTCCTTGACCTTTGATGATACACTAAATCGGATTGTGATATATGTAATTGATGTGTATCTGTGTATTTGTATTCAATACTGGTTTACCTAACAAACGGTATATAATAAATGTTACATCTACATTTATTAATAATGACTTCATTAAAATATATAATACGTATAATAATTAACTACATAATATCATACAACAATCATAAAGTTGCAAATATAATAATCATAAAGACTTATGATGTCAATATTATCGATTCGTTAAAAGCTCCAAATTAACGGGAGGTAAGTCATGTTTACAATACAATATAAACAATACTAAACTATAAATAAATATACTCTTACCACTTGTGGAGTGAGTTGTACTGATACGGTTAACGGCACATCATATTTATAAACATCACACAATCATGTGCTCTACATAATTACATAACATGGAGTCCTGAAACCAAAATACAAACATAAATACTCGGACTCTTAATTATAAAAATATACAATGTACCAAATATTCTTTACTCATTCATATTTGTACTTGATAAAAACTATTTACTACAAAACTATTACTTTATATAAATGGAAACACTTTTCCGTCTTTCACTTAATAAGCCGTCATTTATAAAATATAGACTATTCATGACAATAATCAAATAGTAATGTACGCAAATTAACAATACAATTCTACCGTGGCAAATAAACAGTAGATTATAAAATCATATACTTCTAGCTTAATAAAATACTATCATGTACATCTCGTGTACTTGTGTTACATACATGCGATATGAGGAGAACGTTACAAAGCAAAATAGAAACTTTACTAAAATATCATTTACGTGAAAAATATAAATAATGTTAATAAAGAAGTAACTTACAGTATTCTATAATAATGTTGTCCAAAATATATAAGGTTTACAGGTAAACTATGTGGTCAAGATAAACAGACATAAATTCAATGGACTGTCATGGCTATCGTCCCGTGGAAATGTACAGGTACAAAACAAAGGAAATTAAACTTGACCGCGAAAATATTAACAGCCAATCAAATACAATGATTCAAGTAAATCCCTAATGAATATTCATAGAAAATAACATGAATATTACTATACATAAAAATAAGGTTTGCAAGTAATAATTTAAACTGAATATACAATATTCAAAATATGTAATTAAGCTTTATAATAAATATAGTAATTAAATGGATGATTTTTACAATATATAAAATGATCATAAAAATCACTCTGCTACATGACGTCTGTCATATTTTATCATCAAGGAAAGGCTAAAAAGTACTCTTTAATGACGTCCTTCATATTTTTCTTCCTTAGATTTACAGGGCGAAATGAGTCTCAAAAAAGAAACTTTACCTTTAGTTTATTTATCATCCTCACACATGTATTGCCAATACCTAGCTGTTTGTCAAATCGAATGATTATAAGGCCTTGGAAATTTAAATAGGCTTGCTCTGGTTTTTGACCCTATTTTAATAGACTATTTTCATATTTCTGACTTTTGACTCGGAAGTTTTTTTTTTTTTAGCAAGGTAAAAGAGTAAAATCAAGCTTTAAATCAGTATAATTTTATGGGAAAATTAACTGCTTAATGTTTTCTTTACACAACAAAATCATCAGAAAACAGTAGACTTTCTCTTCAAATTACACCAATTATATGTTTGATTTTACTTATTTTGGTTGCTCTTACTTGACTGAGTAATAGGATGTCTTCCCGCAAAGGAAACATGTCGAAAAATCATAAAATCTATGTCAACAGTTGGTAATATGAAAACAGTCTATTGGTTTGCTTGACCCAGCATTTGTTAAATCTGATCTTCCTTGTATTTTTATATTTGGAAAAAAATTAAAACAGTATCAGGTTCACAGGATTTAGCAGTGTTTTTTTCACAATTTTTTTAATAATCACATTGATTAGATCTGACATTATAACCAGTACATTTATTATAAGTGATTAGAAATAATTGGTGCGCTAATTTCTGAATTTACAATATTATTTATCAAGCTTTTTTACCTTCATTCTAATATTTTATACTATTTATTTTCAGAAAAATGGATAAGCCTAAATGTTAATTTCTAACTACATCTATATGTATTTATTTTAATGATGTCTACTACTTACTTACATTTTAGGTACTGCTGTACTAACAGATGACTCTGTCAGTGATCTGACATTGGGTAAAGTTGTCTGTGGTAACCCATCCAAAGCTCTTATTGCAAGGAGGAAATATAACCAACCAAAGGAGGCTACCCAAGTTAAATTATTCCCACAAGTAAGCTATTAAATATTTTGTCGAGGAAAAACTTGCTGTCAGTTTTCTTTTAGTTTGTTTATTTGCGCTGGATGTGTAAATATATTGGATATGTGTTTGCAAAATGTCCAGGGCTTTGTTGATCATCTGATGAACACTGACTGTTTCCCAATACTTTTTCTAGGTAATAAAACTTAATTATCACTTTAATATTATCCAATTCCCTACAATTTGAATATTCCATAGATTCATAGATTTATTTTTTTTATCATTAAGGTTCAGTCAATTAATATGAAATACCTAGTTTAAAGATTTGTAAAAAAAAAAGATTATTCTTCCGATTAATGTTCTCAAAAGAAAAGTGCTGTATAACAATCTTATTTATGAATATTACAAATCATGAATATCACTTCTAGATAAAATATTTTGTCTTTAAGGTTTTTACTGTTATAAGAAAGATATTTTTCAGTATCAGCATACAACAGAACACACTTTTGATCTCCCTCCTGAAGATGAAAGAGACAGAGAAGAAATAACAAGTGAACTGATAGAATGGAAAAAACTTCATGAGAAGTATGTTAATTACTTGTATATATATTATATAGTTCTGAGTCTAGTATTAGAAATAAAAAAGGATTTTTCAAGTGAGGAAATCATTGTAGGTGCAAATATTTTAATTGTTTATCCTATCACTATACATTCTTTGGAAACAATTCAGAAATTTAACCTTAAAAAATACACAAACTAAATGATACCTCCATCATGTCCATGGGATTGGATGGTACCCTAGAACCATATTTTTCAGAGCAGCAACCTACATTGAACGTGAAAAGGTGAAAAGCTTAAAACTTGCAAACTATGTTATTGTAACTGTTTTAAATTTAAAATAAAAACATTTAAAAAAGCAGTGTACTCTCCTATATTAACCATTTAAGTACACAAGGGATGAAAATACTGTACGACAACAATTCTATTTTGAAATATCTTATAGGATAATCAGAAACTAATATGGATACAGAAATTGTAATGAATTTCTAAGATAAATCTCTATAATAGTGTGACCAGACAGAAAAGTTATTACTTAAATGACTAAATGTGTTATATGTTCTTAACAGGAGAATGGAGAAAATAAAAGAATCCCGGGTGCCACAAGTATTGGTTATTAACCATGATGAACATGACGATGCTATTAGTTTATCTGGCGATGAGGATGAAATCACTACAGATGAAGAATTAGATGATTTCATGGAAGGCATTACTAAGATAGGTACTGTAAAATACACACAGTTAAATAATCTTCTTGTTGACCTCCTTAAAAGTACTTTTTCAGAACTGATATCTTAGCATTCTTAGGATATCCTTACATAGATGATCATATTTCAAATGTCATTCTTCCATTCAAGTATCTCTTCCAATGATATATGATGTAGCTACATTTTCTATTGTTACATCTTGTTAGAAACAGTATTTATAAAGAAGATGTGATATGAATGTCAATGAGACGAACTATTCACAAGTCACTAAATGACACAGAATTTAACAACTACAGGTCACTGTACGGCCTTCAACAATGAGCACAGCCAGGTCCATACCGCATAGTCAGCTATCAAAAGTCCAACAGTGTGTTATAGATTTACGAGGGTTTTTTTGTCAACTTTATGCTTTGTTTGTGTTATCTGCACAACAAAAGGTTTTTTTCTGGTTGTCATCATCAGGTATGTTACCTTATTTCATATAGTGGAATAGTAGGGATATTTTATGGCCCACCTTTGATAGTAAAGGAACATTATAGTTTCTGTTAATTATTCATTCATTTGGCACAATGTTTAAGTTAAGTGTGAGTTGAAGTAGAGGGAATATTTACATGAGACTAATATTATAGTTTGATTTAAGTAAATTATGTGGTAAATTGGAGTGTTATCCGGATTTCAAAGTAAATGACCATGGATGAGTGACAGTCTGAAATTAGTAAATTGGAGTGTTAAAATCTTAGTTGAAGGTAGTTTACTGTAAAGTGGTAAAATTAACATGAAACATATTTCCCATAATCATGCTCGTTATGAATTAAACACTCTTAAATTCAGCCAAATAAATGTATTGACCCTAATTTTGTGGTTGAAAGGAAATTGACATGTATTTGCATTTGGGCTTACAGTATTGTGTTGATATATTTTCTGATTTTTCTTCTTAAAAAATATGAAGAACTACGAAGAAGGCAACCACACATGTACAATAAAAAGCAATTTTAATAAGTCATAATACCTCAGGTTAAATCTCTCTTTTAAAAATGTCATAACACTTTGCATTATCTCAAATGAGATCATTCTTCATACTGCTCAAGAGAAATACAACAAAAAGTTGTTGAAAGCTTAATTTTCATATACCTAACTTAGACATGTTGTAAAAAAAAGAAATATAATTAATTGAGCAGAAAATTCTACATGTTCTTTCAAATTTGAATTTATTTATACTGTAAATTCAGAAAATATTGCATGCATTTATTAATGCGATTTTGTCATTTAAGACTTAAATGCGATTTTAATTTTTACGATTTTGAGAAAAATCTTGTTTCATTGATATGAAATATTTCAAAATGCGAGTTCAAATTATTGCGTTTACAACTCTGTCGCATTTTTCGCAATAATTTCTTAATTTACAGTATATACATTTTTTAAACTTTCAGAACAAGCAAACCAAACTGTGTCAAATCCACGAAGAGTTGGAAGTGGTGGTGAAAGAAAACAAATATCTCCAAGACAACTTGAAGAATCATTAGAAATAGATAGACAGTTTTCTGATCCTACTATAAATCAACACCCACTGGAACCTCCTCAACCAATCCCTCCTATCAAATCATCTCAGATATCTCCTATGAGGGGATCAAGTCCTCCTGTCCTGGGTAGAATACCTTCTAGATCCAGCGTGCCATCTGGAGAAGGAAGACCAGTACATCCAGCAAGGACAAACCTTTCTTCCTTAGTAGGAAGCTCATTGAGGTACTTAAAATGTCCTAAAAATAAGCATATTGTTTAATATTTTGTATCCATCAGTAATGGTATTTCTAAACTGAACATACTTAGTTTCAACATCCTAGGACTTCTTTAACATTGTTTATATTTGAAGATTTATCCAATTTGTAAGAAAAATAGATGTGTCAATTTGATTTATTGGAAGAATCTATTTTAAGACAATAATGTATGGTGAAATTGTATTCCTACTATTTACATGTTACAACCAATATTTCTGTATCGCCACCATTTACATTTAAAAGCTAGTTCAAAAGGTAAAAATTCACAGGCAAACATGTCATTGTATTAATAAACATCATGTTGACTCCTACCAGGCAAATCTTTCTTAATTCTGCATGCAAAGGAGAGTAGCAGCAAATACAAATTTTAAAGTCTTTGGTTTGTCAAATGTTCAAATCACATGATTTACCACACAGGCTGGTATTTATAAAACTTTGAGGATAGACTGATTCAATATTATGATTTTCAACAACAACAATATATATGTACGTTGACC
The DNA here is from genome assembly GCF_965363235.1 of Mytilus galloprovincialis. Lineage (NCBI taxonomy): Eukaryota > Metazoa > Mollusca > Bivalvia > Mytilida > Mytilidae > Mytilus > Mytilus galloprovincialis. Next base: position 35,732,914 of record NC_134844.1, on the reverse strand, counting down.
TATAATGGTTTACTTTACAAATTGTGACTTGGATGGAGAGTTGTCTCATTGGCAATCACATCACATCTTCTTATATCTATATAAAATTGTTTTTGTAATTTTTAATGAACGTTTCTTTTTTGCAGTCCTGCATTTGAGAACAGAAGACCTATAGGTGCTATAGACACTAGTAAACCAATGACACATTCACCACCAGTGATACCTTTACATAGGCCTGGTACAGCTAATGCTGTTTTACAACCGTCCTCAACACAACATAGAATACGTAGACAATTACCACAAGTTCCTGGTTTACCATCAAAACCACCATTACCAAGATAGAAATCAACATTGTTTTATAAAGTATTTCTAGTCTTTCAGTTCTTTAAGAAAAATTGTTAAAATCATGAATTTGCTTTGAGATCTTTGTTTTTCGCTTGAACAAAATGTATGTCTATGGACGTTGAATACAGCCAAGTGAATGGTCAAAGGAAGAATCAGGGTGTTTATTACTGTGATATATTGAAAATATATAAAAAATAATATAATAATACCAATATGTAACTGAAGTGGATGTTTCAGAGCCAAGATTTTACTGCTGATTAAGGATGATGTTGTGTTCACTAGAAAACGAAATCATGATCTTAACATTAAGTCAGCTATTGCTTAAACATTTTTTTTATGATATTCTCCATAAAAGGAGTAGGTTCAGTAAGACTCCTTTTTGGCCTCAAAATATAGCAGTTTTAGAAAATTGTGAAAATGTAATCGTTTAGATATTTATTGCAGAGGAGAATGCTTCTGCTACATAAATATGGGCTGTTTTTGACAAAACAATGCACATATATCGGGTACTAGCATCATTAAGTCATGCTAAATTACTGAAATCTTCACAATTGTAGCATTTTAGTTAAATTTTAGACGGTTTCCGTCTGAAATGAAAGTGGCCATTCATAATATTGAAATGTTAGTTGTATTTGATGATAATATATAATATATATAAAGGTTGAGGATGAACACGGATGCGGCCACTTTCATTTTTGACAAAAACCATCTGAAAAGTGACGATTTTTGGCATATTTGATAGATTTTTCATATTTAAGCTTGAATCGGGGCGTTTTAAATGACTTATTAAGTTAAAATCTTCCCTATTAATTAAATGAATCAATTGAAATAGACACTTAAGTGTTTAGAAAGTGTCTAAAATCTTTCGTTAGATGAACTTGAAAATTGAGGCCGAAATCGGCCCTTACCGGACCTACTCCTTTCATCATTTGAAAATGCTATATTTTCATGTACACTATTAAATTTTGCCAGTATTATGCCAGTTTCTATATGCTTAATTTCAAAATTAAAATGTCATTTTTCATATCCGATTTAAAATTTGCTTAGGTTGTTTTTATTTATGACAATTCATATATTCTTTGAATTTTCCTTCTTGCTATAGGTAACAAAGAAGTTTATTTAATTTATATCTTTTTTTTTTCTTTTTTTTTTGGAACAATTAATCATTGATTATGTTGATGATAAAGTATTTGTTATATCATTTTTTCAAATTAAGAAAAATATCTTTATATGTAATAGATATCAAGTATAGTTACCTCAGTAAATGTGTACAACATTCAATAAGATTAGAAAGTGAGTAATGTTATAAATTTCTGTATGATTTCAAAACCATGCTATTTTTGCTTATTTATGATTTATAGTGCTTTTTATTTTTGATAGATTTGTATGTGATACACTTTATGTAATTTTTTGTTATTTGGTTTTTGAATAAACTATTCTGAAACGATAAAAAAAGTATTTAAAAAGCTTGTTGACAAATTATGAGTTTGATTTGATTTCCACTTTGGTAAAGACATATTTTACATGTAAAAAAATATTACAAATGTATATTGTGTTTTGCTTATTCTGATTCTTTTACTGATACAAAATTTAAGCTACTTCCCTTTTTTTAGCTCACCTGGCCCGAAGGGCCAAGTGAGCTTTTCCCATCACTTTGCGTCCGTCGTCGTTAACTTTTACAAAAATCTTCTCCTCTAAAACTACTGGGCCAAATTACACCAAACTTGGCCACAATCATCATTGGGGTAACTAGTTTAAAAAATGTGTGGCGTGACCCGGCCAACCAACCAAGATGGCCGCCATGGCTAAAAATAGAACATAGGGGTAAAATGCAGTTTATGGGTTATAACTCAAAAACCAAAGCATTTAGAGCAAATCTGACATGGGGTAAAATTGTTTATCAGGTCAAGATCTATCTGCCCTGAAATTTTCAGATGAATCGGACAACCCGTTGTTGGGTTGCTGCCCCTGAATTGATAATTTTAAGGAAATTTTGCTGTTTTTGGTTGTTATCTTGAATATTATTATAGATAGAGATAAACTGTAAACAGCAATAATGTTCAGCAAAGTAAGATCTACAAATAAATCAACATGACCAAAATGGTCAGTTGACCACTTTAGGAGTTATTGCCCTTTTTAGTCCATTTTTAACCTTTTTTCGTAAATCTTAGTTATCTTTTACAAAAATCTTCTCCTCTGAAACTAATGGGACAAATTAATCCAAACTTGGCCACAATCATCATTGGAGTATCTAGTTTAAAAAATGTGTGGCGTGACCCGGCCAACCAACCAAGATGGCCGCCATGGCTAAAAATAGAACATAGGGGTAAAATGCAGTTTTTGGCTTATAACTCAAAAACCAAAGCATTTAGAGCAAATCTGTCACGGGGTAAAATTGTTCATCAGGTCAAGATCTATCTTCCCTGAAATTTTCAGGTGAATCGAACAACCCGTTGTTGGGTTGCTGCCCCTGAATTGATAATTTTAAGGAAATTTTGCTGTTTTTGGTTATTATCTTGAATATTATTATAGATAGAGATAAACTGTAAACAGCAATAATGTTCAGCAAAGTAAGATCTACAAATAAGTCAACATGACCAAAATGGTCAGTTGACCACTTTAGGAGTTATTGCCCTTTATAGTCCATTTTTAACCATTTTTCGTAAATCTTAGTAATCTTTTAGAAAAATCTTCTTCTCTGAAACTACTGGGCCAAATTTAACCAAACTTGGCCATAATCATCATTGGGGTATCTAGTTTAAAAAATGTGTCCAGTGACTCGGCCAACCAACCAAGATGGCCGCCATGGCTAAAAATAGAACATAGGGGTAAAATGCAGTTTTTGGCTTATAACTCAAAAACCAAAGCATTAAGAGCAAATCTGACAGGAAGTAAATTTGTTGATCAGGTCATGATATATCTGCCCTGGAATTTTCAGATGAATCGGATAATCGGTTGTTAGGTTGCTGCCCCTGAATTGGTAATTTTGAGGAAATTTTGCTGTTTTTTTTTTGTTATCTTGAAAATTATTATAGATAGAGATAAACTGTAAACAACAATAGTGTACAGCAAAGTAAGAACTAAAAATAAGTCACTATGACCAAAATAGTCAATTGATCCCCTAAGAGTTATTGCCCTTCATAGTCAATTTTTAACAATTTTCTTAAAATTTGAAGATTTTCAATAACATTTTCCACAGAAAGTACTGTTATAGGTAGTGATAATTGTAAGCAGCAAGAATGTTTAGTAAAGTAAGATCTACAAACACATCACCATCACCAAAACACAATTTTGTCAAGAATCCATCTGTGTCCATTGTTTAATATTCACAGACTAAGGTGAGCGACACAGGCTCTTTAGAGCCTCTAGTTTTACTTTACTGTTACAAAATATAAATGCTTTATAATACATGTAACATGAAACAATGTATAAAACATTTTTTAACATTCAAAAAGATTCACAAATACAAGTTACATTTATTTGTCCCATGTATCCATATAGCTTTCTAACTTACAGATCTTTTTCTTAACGTTGAGATTTAAAAACTTGATATTAGCATATTCTCATTTTACTTAAGATTTAAGGCCTTAAGTGTCTCTTTTTTGTAAAGGAAAATATTTATCTTGATAAAGCAATATTTTACTTGAGAAGAGATCAAAGCATTGTGGGTAACTTTGATTGTGATCTGTGAAAAATGATCCTGAAATATTATCCAATCAAGTTTAGAATGAAGTAAAAAAGGTTTGGGGATGGTCTTTATTTAGAATGGAGGCATCTATTGTCATTTCTGAATTCATTATGCGTTATTATGTTGCTATCTGCATTTTAATTATCTTAATTGGTTCTCTGCCCTAGATTAATGATTTTCTTGGTCTTGTTAAGTTCAAATTCCATCTCAATGTTGATAATGTATTCAAATTGAAAACTTTGACATAAAGGAGAGTTAATGCCCTTGAATAATTGAAAGTAAAAATGTGATTATTCATAAAAAAAATTCAAAGTACAAACTGTTATAGAATGCATTACTTACAATTAAACATGAAGTTTAGTTATCTTTGCACCATGAAAACTCAGCAGCTATTTGAATTTCTGTGAAAATTGTGTAGATATTTGGCAGAAAATATACAATGTATTTTGTTTTATATACTGTTAATTCAGAAATTAATTCATCCATTTATTATTGTAAATCCCTGAAAACTGACTAAAACATGAAATCTAATTAATGCATTTACAAAAATTTAATAAAGGAAAATCCAACTTATAATTTCAAACCAGACACAGCTTCATTTTTCGCATTTATAAACACATCCCAATAGTTATATTTACAGAAATTTTTCTGCTGGTAATCCCTGGTATATCAGGGGTAGATCTAGCCATTTTTTAAAAGGGACCATTCCCAACCAAGGAGAAGAGGGGTTCCAACTATATGTCCCCATTTAAATGCATTGATTGTCCAAGAAAAGGGGGAGTTCCAACCCCAGGAACCGTCCCCCTGGGTCCGCCACAGTGTATTGTACTTTGAAAATAAGAAATTCGTCAAAAGGTTACTTATGTGTGGTATGCGATAATGGATTAGAACAAATGGACTTGTTGACAAAATCCACTGATCACTGTCTGTGTCATGGACGTGCTCTTGTCACTCATGTATGTCACAACATGGAATTTTATGCACAATCATAATGTTTATGATATGGCCATAATTTGTTTTAAGTAGGCCTCTTTCCCCAAGTGGATGGTTTTTTTTATAGTTTTCTTCTTTGTTACCATTTTTAGCTCACCTGGCTTGAAGGGCCAAGTGAGCTTTTCTCATCACTTGGCATCCATCGTATGTCGTCCGTTGTTGTTAACTTTTTACATTTTGAACTTCTTCTAAAGAACCACTGAATGGAAGGGAACCAAACATGGCATGAATGTTCCTTATGAGGGGCTGACCAAGTGTTGTTACTTTGTAGCCGATCCATCATCCAAGATGGCCACCAGCGGGGGACTTAGTTTAACATAGGACCCTAAGGGAAATGCATACAAATGACTTCTTTTAGAGAACAGATGAATGGAATGAAACAAAACATAGCATGAATGTTCCTTATGAGGTGCTGACCAAGTGTTGTTACTTTGTAGCCGATCCATCATCCAAGATGGCCACCAGCGGGGGACTTAGTTTAACATAGGACCCTATGGGAAATGCATACAGAAGTCTTCTTCTAGAGAACCACTTAATGGAATGAACCAAACATAGCATGAATTTTCCTTATGAGGTGCTGACAAAGTGTTGGAACTTAGTAGCCGATCCATCATCCAAGATGGCTGCCAGCAGGGGGCTTAGTTTAACATAGGACCCTATGAGAAATACATACAAATATCTTCTTTTAGAAAACCACAGAATGGAATGCAATATTAATTAATTTTTTTTCTTTTTTTATATAATTTCAAAAACCCAGGTAGAGTCAGGTGAGCGATACAGGCTCTTGAGAGCCTCTAGTTCTCATCTGCAACAGTCAAACATTCTTTCATCAGTTTATCAACATTTAGTCTGATGTTTTTAACCATTAATAATTTTGTCAAACCTTATAAGAAATTAATTATTGGCAGAGAACCTGTTTATATATCTAAAGATTTCATATTTCATTAAATGTAAATATATAGTTCTTTCTGCTTGTCAAGTAAAGCAGTTTTCATATCTTTGTCACACTAACATGGTTGAATATTTTATACCTGAATATTTTCAACATTAATTGATTTGTATATAGTATGACAAAGGAGTTAAATTATAATCTGCTTAATGTCTACCAGAAATAGGATAAATGTATTGAAAGTACTGTACTGTTTTTAAATTAAAGCAATACCAAAACAAACATCTAATACCTTATACAAATGTTGTAATATAAAAACATAAACAAAACTCGGACGATTTTGAACTAAAAACTTTTTAAATATTTTTTGATATCATGTGTATAATATACCATGATTTGAAATTGTGTCACATTTCAATGTTTTGTTATGCATGGTGTATACAGGCAAATTCTATAGTATTTAAAAACTAAGTTAACTAGGAAACACAATGTAATCATGTTGCATGCATTTCAACATTTACACACTGTTTCTTGCTCCTACAGTATAATTACTTTTCAGGTGGTTTTTTTTTAAATTGTTTGCAGACAGCTTATGAAAGACAGCAATGTCAGAAGAAACTGGTCTGTTATATTCTAGATTCTTAACTTGCATTTACTGCATAATGTACATTTTTCGTTAAAAGTGGATAAAACTGTCAAACTTTCAATGGTATTGTTAGCTTGTTTAAGTGTGCAATGAAACTGCTGACCAATGTATTTTATTTTGTTTGTTGTGTTTTTGTTATAAATGATTAGTGGATATAAGATTTTATTATATTTTGTAAAATGGCATTGCCTTTAACATTCCATGTTCATGTTATACATGTACTTTGTTTTCTGTTTCACTTTGAGTGAAGTGCCATATTGTTTTTACATTAGAAAACAAGTTCTTGATTATTCTATACAGAACTTTATGTGAAAAAAAATCATTCAGCACTAATTTCACTACTTTTGTGAAATTTTGCTTCTGTTTCTGTTTTCTTGAAACTTGAATTATTGTTTGAATAAAAATCTTGCAGAAAGAAATTAATTTTCAAAAATGTAAATCCCTTATTGAATTATAACAATATATTTCTACTTGAGTTGTGTGCTTTTATTATATAAAATAATAGAAAAGAAGTGGATTTCAACTGTAAACATTTGTCATCTGGATCTGTATGTTATCAGATAAGTTTATCTTGAGAATTAACTGACAACACAAAAGTTAGCCTCTTAATAATGGTTAGTCTATGACATTTACTAATTATGAATTAATGAAAATCTGGTTTCAACATATTTACAAATACAATTTAAAATGCAATGAAAGTTTTCATCCTGACTATCATGAGCTGGAGAGCTTTCCCCTTTGCAAAAACAAAAAATAGAATACCATTTCGCTATCAAATTCTGCAAATCTAATGATATCCTGATGTTTAAAGGTTGCATTATATTTTTCAGATCCGTCCATTGTTTACATTCCGTCTTAGTTGACAGTTTCAGGTTAACGTATAAGATATTTATTTATTTATTTATTATAAGTGTGATGTCTTATTTACTCTGTACATGAGCATTATGTGCATTTCATTACATTATTTATTTAAGTAAAAGTGATGAAATAAAATAAAGTTTGAAACACTGATATGGTTTAATTTTTATTATTAAAGAGTATAATAAGGAAAGTGTTTTCTAAAGGAAATCAGTACCGGTTTAAAAAACAAAACACAACTTTAAATACTGTTCCATGTTGCTTCTAGTACAAAAGAAAGTGTACATACTTTTCTCAAGCAATCACTTGAAAAGCTTAATATATGTTAAGATATTAGGAGATGAATATACAAAATTAAAAAGTTAAAGATCATTAAAACATTCTTCAGTTGCAACTGCATTAAAGTTCCAAACAGGATCATGCAGATATAAAAACAAACTTGCCTTGTCAAAATCAATTTCTAATTTATGGCTGATTCTGATAAAGTTACCTGATTAGGTCCCTTTCCCTATTATCAGGGGCAACTATATGAGGTGTATGTAATATTCTAACATGACGTCCTTCAAAAACTTTTAGTACACACCTGTGGTTTGTTAGGGCTGTTCCCATTTTACTCCCAAATCATAAGTCTTTTTTATGAATGAGCTACCTGACGTCATAGAACAATGATGTCAGAATATAAGCATTTTACAGGAAAATACATGTCTGTGAAACCGAAAATTATCACAACAAGGAAACGTAAACAAAGATGCTAAAATGTGATATATTAGCCATTTTTGTATACATATACATACAAGTACAATAATCATTTAGATTCATCCAAACTTATCTAAATACATTGTATGTTATAGTAAATAGTTTATTAATTCAGTTTGCTCCATCATTTTACGTCAATTTAATAGTGTGTTTATTTATGGGAACGGCAAAAAATGCCATCTACTAGAGCGCTTCAATCCAAAACAATTGCCATATTTGTCTTATTAGAATCCATATAATTCATGGGGGCTTGAATATATCATGATTTTACCACGGGTTGTCCCTTAATACCGATATTTTACACCTCGCTATCGCTCAGGGTAAATATTTGTCACCCTATAAGTGAATCAATATAAAAGCCAAAATATGCAATCTTTAATGACCTGACATCAGTATCGTAACTATATTACTTCTAAATAAGTCTGTTTTGTTAGCTTTTTCGGTGAATGCCGACATTTTTGGGCTTTGTAAAGAATATTACCATAAAAAATGAATGTGAAATGCCTGAACGTATAAGATGTCTGCATGTTCATTTATATTTCTCTGATGTTAAGTTTTTTTGTGTTGCCTGCGATTAAAATGCTGGACATCGGGATTGAAATCTGTTAGGTGTAAGGTGGCTTCTACGGTGTCAGCTATTCGTATAAAGAATTATATTTCAGAAAATATAAGACCTGGATGCCTCAAACCTTGAATTATGATATATAGATTCCTTGAAATGTCTACATGTCTGTCAGGTATGGTTCACATAATCCTGACCTCATTTCATGGATAAGTGATCAAGTCTGTATCTAAGATGCATTTCGAATTATGTCAGCTATATTTGGTGTATGGTATGAAATTATTGTAAGACGTACATAGATATAGGAAGATGTGGTGTGCGTGGCAATGAGACAACTCTCCATCCAAATAATTTATAAAAGTAAACCATTATAGGTCAATGTACGGTCTTCAATTTGGAGCCTTGGCTCACACCGAACAACAAGCTACACAGAGCCTCAAATTTACTTGTGTAAAACCATTCAAACGGGAAAACCAACGGTCTAATCTATAAAAAAATACGAGAAACGTTAAACACATATAAACAACATAAACAAACAACAACTACTGTACATCAGATTCCTGACTTAGGACATGTGCAAATATTTGCAGCGGGATTGTCTGCCTTGCACGTTTCATCGTAACTTGACATCAATTTCATGGTTTTATTGGGCAATGTTGAGTTTTTGTCGAGCCTGCAACTTTTGTTGCAGAAAGCTTGACATAGGGATAGTGATCCGGCGGCGGCGGCGGTGTTATCTCACTTCTTAAAAGCTTTATATTTTTGAAGGTGGAAGACCTGGATGCTTCATACTTTGTATATAGATGCTTCATGTTACGAAGTTTCTGTCAGTCACATGTCCAATGTCCTTGACCTCATTTTCATGGTTCAGTGACCACTTGAAAAAAAAGTTAAAATTTTTTGTAATGTTGAATTCTCTCTTATTATAAGTAATAGGATAACTATATTTGGTATGTGCGTACCTTGCAAGGTCCTCATGTCTGTCAGACAGTTTTCACTTGACCTTGACCTCATTTCATGGATCAGTGATCAAGGTTAAGTTTTGGTGGTCAAGTCCATATCTCAGATACTATAAGCAATAGGGCTAGTATATTCGGTGTATGGAAGGACTGTAAGGTGTACATGTCCAACTGGCAGGTGTCATCTGACCTTGACCTCATTTTCATGGTTCAGTGGTTATAGTTAAACTTTTGTGTTTTGGTCTGTTTTTCTCATACTATATGCAATAGGTCTACTATATTTGTTGTATGGAATGATGGTAAGGTGTACATGTCTAGCGGGCAGATGTCATGTGACCTTGACCTCATTTTCAGTGGTCAAAGTTAAGTTTTTGAGTTTTGGTCTTTTTATCTAATAATTATTACTGTATGCCATAGGTCAACTATATTTGGTGTATGGAAATATTAAATGATCTTTATGTCAGTCGCGCAGGTTTTATTTGACGGTGACCTCATTTTCACGGTTCATTGCACAGTGTTAAGTTTTTGTGTTTTGGTCTATTTTTCTTAAACTATAAGTAATGGGTCAACTATATATGTTGTATAGAAGCATTGTTAGCTGTACATGTCTGCCTGGCATGGTTCATCTGACCTTGACCTCATTTTCAAGGTTTATTGGTCTTTGTTTGGTTATCTTGGTTAATGTTAAGTTTATGAGACAGTTGTAATAAAACTAAGCTTTATACTTAGGACTATCAACATAATATCAATGATTAGTATAGAAGGCGAGACATTTCAGTGTGTGAACTCTTGTTATGTGTTGGTCTACTTCTGAGAAAGGTTAAGCAAAAGGGCTTCTATATTTATGAGATGGAATGATTGTTAGGTTAAGGTCTGTCAGACAGGGTTCATTGGTCAATGATAAGATTTTGAGGTTCTGTTTCTCATTTTCCATTAGGACCACTATATTTGATGACTGGAATGATTGTAAGATGTACATGTCTGTCTGTCGGTGTTCACCTGACCATGAAATCATTTTCATGAAACATTGTTTATGTTAATTTTGTGTGATACTTGTATATAAAACCTTCATGTTATCGACTTTCAATGTGTATTCAATGATAAGTAAAGCAGAATAAACATTTAGCACATTCACTCTTGTGTATCGGTCTGTTTTTTTAAGTACTATACGTAATTGGTCAGGGGATACGGTGAAAACTATTTGTATACAAAGTTTCTGTCGGTCATATTTACTTTGTCCCTGGCCTAATTTTCATTGTTTCACTGACTGCTTGAAAGAAAATAAACACAAAGTTTTTTGGTAATGTGAATGTCTCACTCACGAGTAACAGAGTTGCAATATGGTATATGGGTACCTTCCAAGGTCCACCAGAAAGGGTTTATCTGAAATCGACCTTATTTAAAAGATCAGCGGTCAAGTTTAAAGTTACATGATCAGGTCTGTTTCTCAGATATTTTAAGCAGTAGGCCAACTTAATATTTAAGGAATGATTGTAAGTGTACAGATCAGTCTGACAGGTTTGATCTGACCTTTACCTAAATTTCATTAGTCAATTTTAAGTTTTTTGCGTTTTTATCTGTTTTTCAAGTTATTAAGCAAGAGGTTAACCAGGTTTGGTGTCAAGAATGGTTGGACGGAGTACATGTCTGTCTGCCTTGTATCATTTAACCTTGACCTGCGGTTCAGGGGCATTAGTCAAAGTTTAGTATTTTTTATTTTGGTCTGTTTTTCAGTTAGGTCAACTTTATTTGATACATGGGATAATTCAGTTGTTGGCACCGACAACATTTAGGAATAGAAATGTATAGTATTTCGCTAGTTTTGAAAAAAATCAATAACATGTTAAAGCATTTACAATATAGAGACCGTCAACACACTATTAAGAACCAAATGAAGCATAGAAAAAACCGTACTGGATCGAATAACGAACAAAAATTATTATTCAAAGTCGCTACTAATGATGCTGAAAAACATTAAATGAAACATTATCAACATATTGACCAGATGGAATGATGAATACTCGAAACTCTTTTCAGGGAACAGCGAGAAAATAAGTGACAAATTTATCACCCGTTTAAAACGTTGAATGATCAGTGGGAAGATGAAATGTGTGTAGCGCGGACAATATTCAACAAATAACAGATATGCATGATACGATTTCGCCAGAGGAAACTAAAACTGCACGGAGACGAGCGAAAAGCAAATCTAATTTAGAAAATTTTAGTACTTCATGAATTGTTAAACGCATGTTTCCTGTACTGTACTGTTCAAGATTTTTGTTGTACAACATCATCTATCCCTTGCTGAAAAAGGGATTTTCGAATCCGCTTGGATACCGTTTCATAAGTCATCTTTCCGCCATTGCACAGTAATACAGTAAGATACTAGTACTGAATTCACGTCTACATGCTTAACTAGAGGATAATAATATTCTATCTGAAGAGCAGACCGGATTTCGTAAATTGCAATCCTTTCTTAATCATATATATATGTAGCCTATGTACTATTCTGAGAACCCGAAAACTCTTTGTAATGAAAAAAGATCCATATTCGTGCTTTATCGACTTCAGTAAAGCTTTTCATTCAGTTGATCACACAAAGCTGTTTAATAAGTTACTGTCGTGTCAATTGGAGTACGTGGTAATATGTACAGGGCAATTAAAACAACATACTCAAAATTACAAGCAGCTGTACGACTTAATAATAAATTCACTGACTGGTTAGCAGTAAAGACTTGTGTAAGGCAAGGGGGTACTCAATCTTTCTCCTTCATTGTTCGCGCTTTTTATTGATGACTTAGTTCCAGTTATAAATCAGAAAGGGATTTTTCGATGATGTGGCTCTTGAAATTGTTATAAAATAAAGAGATCTTGGCTGAGTTATAACACATAACATAGACTTCAAAGAATCAGTTGATGAATTGGTAAAAGCTTGGTTCACTTACTTCGAAATACTACGAAATGGACGATATGGACTATGCTACATATACCAAATTGTTTTTTTTCTCAATGTTTTTGCAATTATAGAACACTCATCCAGTGTATAGGGCACTAAAGGGTATGATTTATAAAATAGGACCCAATATCGTGCGATACGAACTTTTCGCAGTTTTGGTTTGGCTTCCCATACTGGAAATATACTACCTATCCGGTTTTCTAAGTACACAATGCAATGTAACTCGACTACTATGCAGGTCATTTCTTATACCTATACCAAATCTATTGCAACTAAAATTTTCAATAACAAAAACGTTTTGCAGGATCTCAGTATTGACGACTTCAAGTCAACCTCCTGATTGCACTTGTGCTAGTTCCCAATTCACATATATATAATCCGCCTGGCAACGTTATTACCGGTGACCTCAACATTGTTAATAACACTTCCCTACGAAATGTGTTATCGGAAGGTCCAAAATATCGTGAGCCGAAATCCACCAATTGGAAATACAACTTTAAAATTTTGATGGATTCAGTCGAGGATTATGCCAAGCAATGGACTAAGCGTGAGATGGAATACGTAGACGCTCTTTCCGAATGGATAAAGGCAGTGAGGTCGTTGATACAAATCAGAATTAAGAAACTGAATGGGTCTATCAATGCACATGCTACGTCAATCTTTAAAGACCCTAATGTTGCAAAACACTGATCTTACCTTTATGACAAATATGTTGTCCCCGCAGATAAAACTCAAAACAACATCGTTTTTGTGTGTAAAACTCATTACATTAACTGCTTGATAAACGAATTAGGTATTGACAATTCACTTGGAGACCCAACATATACCCTCACGACACTTAGCAATGAAGAAATCCTGGATAATCATAGGTCCAAGGATTTTCTTATTCCAGGCATAGATTACTTTAGCCGTATTTGGCACAACTTTTTGGAATTTCGGATCTTCAATGCTCTACAACTTTGTACTTGTTTGGCTTTATAAATATTTTGATATGAGCGTCACTGATGAGTCTTATGTAGACGAAACGCGCGTCTGGCGTACTAAATTATAATCCTGGTACCTTTGATAACTATCATTCCTGATTTGGTACAGGACATTTTAAGAAACAATGAACCTGGTTTAATGGCATGTCAGACCTCCCTCTTTATCACAATGTTAAACATATATATATCGCTTAAATGACAACACTACTTGACAGAAATACACAAACACACACTAGAACATTCAGCACAGAGAAACGCATAAACAAATAATATAATAGTCGACACACCATTCAGAACAACAACGAACATATTTCATCAACGACAAATACCACAGAATATGAGAAACAGTGACCTGCTTACGTAACTATGAGAAATATGGTAAATGACTCCACAAGTTTGTCACCTTGACGAAATAAGATTATTTTTCTTTGCAGAGGTCTTCAAATAATCAATTTACATTTTTTCAAGATACTGCGTTTGTAGTTTTGATCGATACAATTTTAAAATAATATTTCCAACTGATACCCCTAAAACCATGTTTTTATCCGGTCATAAAGATGTTTTGATTGCGGACAAGGATTGATTCTAGATAAGGTATGCTAATTTGATTCAATGGTAAGGGATCTAGAAAAAAAATCATTATAGTTCTATATTTAAAAACAAAAATAGGTGTAGTTAAATTTGATATTCTATTTCTATTCACTGACGCATATAGCTCTCCAATTACTACACTGAATAGAACGAAAGAGTATCGTATTAAATATATCAAATGTTGTGGTCGGTTCCTTAAATCACAAAAGTGCTTTCAAATCTAATAGGCGCATTTAGTACAATATTGTTCAGCGATCAAAGTATTAACGGTATGTTTGATTTTTCACACTTTTAGTCATATCAAAATGTGTATATAGCATTATATTTAAGTTTTTACAAATTTGTGAACATGGTGGACTTACTGTAGTAACGAAACAGTCGATGTGTTATACAAATACTCGTCTTTAAAATAGAAACGAAAATTATTTAATGATATATTTTGGTTCTTCTTTTACACGAGTGTCTGCAAAGGGATAAGGCATATAGCATTTAATATCAATGATATAAATTGTAGGTGAATACCAATGAAATTGTTTTGTTTAATAAATAAGTATAACCAAATTACAATAAGTATCAGAAATAAAAAAACTAACAATGCACAAACTCGATAAAATATATCAATATTTCGTGTGTATTTTAGTCTAGACGCCGTCTGTTTGATTTCATGTTTTAGCTTTTGGAGTGAAATTGTTCATCTTTGTTTCCATTTTAATGTTGACATTATTTTCCTTTCAATAGCTGAACACGACTGTAACGAATCACATCAATCAGGCAATAAATCAAGTAGTACCTATGCGGTTTAATCTACATAAGTATCTTTATTCATCAAAACATATAAGTTTGGCTTCATATACTGTTAGTATCGTAACAACCGATTCTCTACAATAAAATACAAATACACATAAACATACATCGTAAGTAAAAATATAACTTAAAAAACTAAAGGCATAATACTAATCAAACAATATGATTCACTTTCTTTCACGCTTCACACGCTATTGTCGAAGGAAATACTATTGAAGTTTGTATATCATATTTGGCTCTACAGGTATTAATCATTGCCAAACATTGTATGAAAAACAATAGGTAAGCCGTGGTTATTTGAATGAATCGTATGAATTGTTGAATTGTTTAAAATTACTTCAGCTTTGTGGTTTATTTTCATTACATACACAACTGTATGAAGTATTTAAATACTCGATTATAATAGTTACACAATTATTCAAATTATCAAATACAGGTTTCAAATTACATTACTATTTAAATTATCGTTTTTTTGTCATTCCTCAAAGTCACAATTGGACTGAAATCTCCAAACGTCATTGTTTTGGTTAATTATATATACCTTAGAATGCTGAAACGAATAAGATATTTGTGCCTTTTCATTTCTTAATCATTCACAGACTATAAGCTTATCGACAAGTTAGTAGTTTCGTTATCATATTTCCCAAACCTTTTCATAATTCTGTTTAATTGGACAAAAATGACGTCTTTGACTTTTTACGTGGATATAGAACTGTTTTGCCCGATAAGAGAAGTAACTTATAACTGTAAAATGAATGTGTTCGTCACTTTCTAGGTCTAAACTCAAAATAATAGTCTACAATACAGGAGGAAAACGTAGAAAAAAATTACCTTTTTAATAAAATTAACACAGAAATAATGAACGGAATGGGGCTACCGACGTCTTCATTGTCTGTAAAATGTTTGTGTACTGATAAATATGTTTAATTACAGGCATTAAAATAGATGGATTCCTGTTTTTACTATTGCAACACGGAAAAAATTCATTCGTATAAAAAAAGTTGAATGAAGGTACAACTTTGGTTATGTAATTATTTTTTTCAAAGTTCTTTGTATGTTTGATTTATATGACGCAAACCTTCGCCTTTTAACACAAAAATGTGCGAAATAACGCAAACCTTTCCGAAATAACGCAAACATTTTGATTTCAATTATTCATTAAGTTTTTTATGGTATGATAAAAACTATATTTGATTAACATTTAACATGTATGATTTAATTTGAAATCAGTGTTTTTGTAATTGTCGACATTTGCATGTTCGGCTGTCATTAAATTGCGGTTGTGATTTAGTTTTAAAAAAAAGGACAATTAACACAAGGCCAAATAATTATAATAGATATGCGTATGAATAAATGAATACTTGAAGTGCAATTATACACAAATTAAGAATGTTCTTTTTATAAAAAAATTATATAAATTTATTAAGAAAATAGGCATGGTATACATGATATAGGTTTGCGTTATTTCGCAAGGTTTCCGTTATAATGCAAAAAGCAAACGTCTGCATTATACTGCAAAGGTTTTCGTTATTTTATTTCTCTACCTGTGTGACTTTTACATTCTGACGTCAAGCGCGCGATTCTACGTCAGAGTTAATGTTAATCCAGCTTTTCGGTCCCAGTGCTTTAGATCTTTAGGTCGTTTTTGGGTGAATTTGGCATTCATAAATAAAATTCAAAAATAAGAAAGCAATGAATGAGATTGTTAAATTTGATATATGCCTTTTTGTTCTTCTTTGTTGAATATTTGTTTGTTTTTATTATAATTTAGATACTTGTGGTATTTGTACATCCTGTCATAATGTTATTGTTTATGATATTTCTCGTATTCTTGTCTTTCATATTTGCTAATGTCCTATGTTTATACGCCTTTTGGTGTTATTTCGATACATATAGCGTGGCTCTGTAATCATACATCCCGTTATTGTGCTATTGTAAAACATGTTTGTATGCTTGTCTTTCAGTTTTGCTGTGTGCTTTGTCTATATGTCTTTTTATGTTTCATTGATACATATATCTGACGTGGCTCTGTACGTATACATCCCGTCATTGTGTTATTGTGCTATGGTATATTTGTGCAATCTTGTCTTTAATGTTTGCTTTTGCCAATATGCCTGGTCTTTATGCAATTTTGTGTTTCTTTGTTACATATTTGTTTGATTTTTTAGTGATTAAGATTATAACACAATGTTGACTGCTTTATCCCTATTTTTGATATTTTTACCTATTTGTTTTGTTCACACATCGTTGTCAATATAATGGAATTTGATGCGACTGTCATACAAGAGAGTGTTTAAGCTAGCTATAAAACCAGGTTCAACCCACCATTTTCTACATAAGACAATGCTTGTACCAAGTCAGGAATATGACACTTGTTTTCCTTTCGTTTGATGTGTTTGTGCGTTTGATTTTGTCATTTGATTAGGGACTTTTCGTTTTAAATTTTCCTCGGAGTTCTGTATTTTTGTAATTTTACTTTAAACAAAGAGGTAATTAATTAAGAATGTGTAATCAACTGATATTCTAACCTCCTTGTTCAAACACCGTTTCCTTTTCATTTTTCCTTATTAATGTGTTTCACATTTATAAAGTATTTCGGTCATGTAATTGTTTATATTACCAAAAAATATAAATTTGAAGTTTAACTTAAAGATCACAGTTTTGCATAAAGGAGATAAGTTCCTTAAAATCAAATGATTTCCACAATTTTACCACTGCAATTTTATGTTATGTATCATTGTATGGTCTAGTTGCCGTAGCTCTTGGGTCCGCAAATAGTAAAAAAATAACATAAGGACCTAAGAGCTACGGTTCCACAGCTATGTATGGTCATGTAAGTAACAAAATACTATGTGAAGGACATACTGGTAATACCATTAAGCCAACTATTAATTCTTTGAAAGGAATTCAATGATTAAACGATGATTTTGAGTTAGAGAAAACACAGCGTGCATTAAGATTTTACGACTCCTTTTCTGTATATTAATTTGAAGACATGCAATAAATACAAAGGTAATTCTGAATGTACAACCTATAAAACAACTGATCATAATGCGAAAACTGAAGCCAATGTCCATTTCATTTAGTGTCTCAAAATGAGTAATCAAGTCAACCAAAAGATTTTAAACTCTTAAAGACACTAGGATCATAAATTGCTACCTGCATTTACGTCTACTTAAAAGTCATCCGTAGCGATCGATCCGAACGAGTTAGAAAACAAACAAAAAAAGTTGAAAAACAGATATTGACATGAATTCCTAAATCAAAATCTAAACTAAAATCCAGGAGCCATGCTATTTCTTCGTAATCAAAACTTATTTGGGATCATAAGAAGAAAAATCACATAAGTGACCCCCCCCCCCTTTTCCCCCCTAAAAAATAAATCTTCACCTTTTGCTAAGAAGTCTTAGAAAAGATAATGAGTATCGTAGAATGTCATTTGGAAGCATGGGTCTCTCATGCCACAACAATAGCTACACAATCAACATTACATGATGATCGTGCTTTAATAGTATTCATTTCACGAACCCCTTAAACTTTCACAGGATCCCAACTGGTACTTTCAAGGAGTAAGAAATTAAGAGAAATGGCCAATTAAAATCGAAGATGTGTTTTACACTCAGGCAAATATGTTTTACATTTAATCGGTACTAAATGAGTATACTTTGATGAAAAACCTACATTGAAAAAAAGTTTCATAGCGTTTATTTCTTGTGTTTGAGAGGATACATGATTAAACTTAAACATGGTAGAGGGATGTCTTATCTTTACTACATATTGGGATCCATCGTTAATTTATTATGTAGCTATAATAGTTATCAAAAGGTACAAGGATAAATTGAAACGATCATTGATATTTCCCTGTGTACGTTGTTTTATTTAACGCCATGTTGTCCTTATTGAAACTCTCCCAACATTTTTTATCACTACATGTAACGTCTATGTTATAAAGGCACATACGTTTCAATATTGTGTTTATATTGTGAAATAGATCAAACTTATGACAAAATTTATGACAAACGCGATGATTTTGATTTTCCATAGTCAACTGAACATTTCTGTGTGACAACATCCCAGCGGCACCAGCATATAGAGTATTTGTGTCTCAATTGATACGTTACTCTTAAGCTATCTCAAAGTACGTTGATTTCGTTGAACGAGTAATACTGCTTTCTCAAAGGTTGCTAAGACAGGGCTATGAATCAATCAAATTAAGGTTATCACTCAAGAAATTTTACGATCGCAATCATGAGCTGATTGGCCATTATGACAAAAGTGTGTCAGAAGTCATATCTGATACTCTTCAGTCATAATAACCTTCCATCATTACCGAACTGAACAAAGAAATATCATGACGGGTGCCGTATACGGTGCAGGAAATGCTTACCCTTTCGGAGCTCCTGATTTCACTCCCGGTTTTTAGTGGAGTTCGTATTGTTTCTTATTTATCATTTATAGCTGTTGATGTAAATGTCCTTTGGTTTTGTGAGTCTTTGTTTACTCCTTGGTTTTGATTGTTATTGTCTTATGCGTTCAGTGTTTTTATACTTGTTTTTGTTTAAATGTATTTCTGGTCGAGTTAAACCATTTCAAATGATATTTCATAGCGTATCTTTTTATATTGTAATGTTATACTACTGTATCATGTTTGAGTGAAGGTTGGTTCCTATTAAAACGTTTAAATCCGTTTCGTTCTTTTGCACTTGTCGTAAGTCATGAGTCTGTTGTTCAGTGGTTGTCGTTTGTTGGTGTGGTTCAAAGGGGTTTCAATCGGGAAAAAGACATAATTTGTGAAATTACAGATTAAACTACTGTTCTTGCAATTACAGATATCAGACTGCGATAACATGTCCCATTTAGTTGTGCCACAGATTTATCATATTGCAATATTGAGTTGTGCAACAAATTTATCATATTGCAATATGGAGTTGTGCCACAGATTTATCCTATTGCAATATTGAGTTGTGCCACAGATTTATCGTTTTGCAATATTGAGTTCTGCCACAGATTTATCATATTGCAATTTTGAGTTGTGCCACAGATTTATCATATTGCAATATTGAGTTATGCCACAGATTTATCGTATTGCAAAATTGAGTTGTGCCACAGATTTATCATATTGCAATTTTGAGTTGTGCCACAGATTTATCATATTGCAATATTTAGTTGTGCCACAGATTTATCGTATTGCAATATTGAGTTGTGCCATAGATTTATCGTATTGCAATATTGAGTTGAACCACAGATTTGTCGTATTAAAATATTGAATTGTGCCACAGATTTATCGTACTGCTTATGTCTTTAATTCTAACATAATTAACGAATACATATCTAAATCACAACACAATCATTTGCAAAAGAGGGACGAAAGATACCAAAGGGACAGTCAAACTCATAAATCTAAAACAAACTGACAACGAACGCCATGGCTAAAAATGAAAAAGACAAACAGAAAAACAATAGTATACATGACACAACATAGAAAACTAAAGAATAAACAACACGAACCCCACCAAAAACTAGGGGTGATCTCAGGTGCTCCGAATGATATTTTATACGAATATAATTTAAATTTAGGTATCCAAGGGAGTATTAGGACATTAAGCCCTGTTTTAGCATGGAGACATCAGAACATTTTCGAATTTGTACAAAATGTATGAAAATGCATAAGAGAAAGCAATATAACTTAATCGCCCAATATTTAAAAAAAATTGACGTCACATTACGTCACAATATATGCTTTTGTCAGTAAGACAAAGAATACTGATGAAGTGATATGCTGTTTGACATTTACATTTCCTTTGTTGAACATCGTGACCTGACGAGGAACGATATAATATACAATAAACTTTAATATAGCTATTTTCCATAATTTCACCGACTTTAAAGATGTTTGATCGATTAGTTAAAGTTTTAATATTATATTGATATTGCAGAATGAAGAAGATGTACTCTAAAGTGGCAATTGTTCTACTTGTAACAGCTATGACTACTAACAATGTATCACCCTGTCCCTTCAACTGTTCCTGTACCACAGACCCCAATGGAGTTTTTTTAGATTGCCTTCACGGAGGACTGGTCGCTATTCCAACAGACTTCCAAAATGACTCATTCCGCATGTAATATGTTTCTTTTTCTCAGTCTTTCATCTTTAGTTATTAGTTCAAAATATTTCATAATTATTAAAAGAAATGACAGTATATGTTAATTTATGAAAAAGGCGAGACGATAACAAGCGGTCTATCAAAATGGTTATGTAGTAGTCAAAATAACAAAATCATGACCACGAGGAAAAAAAAGAAACAGCCGCTGTAAAAACACTACACGGCCAAGCTATAAAGGTTGGGCAAAATGTACCGTAGCAAAACTTGGGTGGTGAAATAAAAACCCATAAAAAGTCCCTTACATTTGTTTAGAAATGATAACAATGTGATACATAATTTTAAATATCCACAAATGATAACCAAACAAAATCTACTGTGTTTTAGAAAGACCACAATCACGACTATATTGCAAACATTTTATTTATTGCAATGACAATATCCTTCAACATGTTCAACTATATTGCAATCATTTTCTTTATTTGAATGACAATATCATTCAACATGTTCAACTATCTTTTGTTTTATCTCTTCTTTTCTCTTTTTCATTGGCGAAAAATCACCTCTCGTAAACCTTTGTCAAACAGAATTTGATGAAATATAAATTATAGTTGGCGATGCTGTAGTAAAAAAGTGTCTTATCACCAGCCTGTATCGTCTTTTATAAACATACAGGACTGGTTGCATTGCAGTCAGGTGTCCATATATATTATATGATACGAATCCCAAAGAGGCAATTATTTCTCATGGTTCAAAAGACCGTGAATATTTTGCTTAACAACTTTTTCGTGACACTGAGTAACAAAAAGCATTGAACTGGCTAGGACGTCATCTCTAAACAGTATCTGGACCAAACTGAAGTTTTATATATTTTTGGTTGATGACCGAGCGGTCAACAAACTGTTTTATTCGAAGTGTCTTGAATTAATTGTGATAAATAAAACTTGAAAAAGTATTCTAACAAAATCATATGGTTTCATTAGTACCAGTAAATATAAGGCATTAATTCATTAAAAAGTAAGGCAAACCACATAAAACACATTAAAGCATTTGACTGCGCTTGCTCTAGGATAATATTGAACATTGAACTATATTTTTTATATTATGAAATTTTCAGATTTTCCAGGCCATTATTTCACGAAAAATACATAATAGTTGGTTTTAATATAAATGACATTTTGATTAACAGTGGGAAATTGCAACTTGGTAAAAAAAATCCGTTTTATTACATTTTGTACTTTAATACTGGAAATTGAATTTGATATGATAAAAGATTCCACTGTCAATAATGTAATTTGTTTTCTTTTGAAAGTAAGAACACTGTCTGCTGTATATTTAATATATGTAATATAAAAAATGTATTTAGGGTTAGAGATAAAGTCAAACATAGACAGCTAGCTATTGAATCCTCACAAAGATAATCCCTAGATTTTGAAATGGTTCAATTATACACAAGTGTATAACATACAAATTTGTATAATAATATTTGAATACACTAAAAATTAAGATGAATTTAGCACAGCGGTTCGCTTCATTGTTCCATATTCAAAATCTAATCATCCACTATCAGACTGTTCATTATTGAGACCTGTATGCCAAATGACTAAATTAGCAATGCCCGTCCTTCCGTCAATCTAAATAAATACATTGATACAATGAAATCAACACATCTATTCAAAACCTTATTATTCCTCAAATTTATAGTTAAACGAAATAACGTAGGTGAGAAAATTTACGATAATGACTTTTGCTCGGAATAAAACAAAACCAAACCTGACCGTTACTATATATAGATTAAATTCATTTCTTTTTTATTCTCCTGTTTGCTGGGTTAAAATAAAAAGGTTTTCATAAAAACGACACGTTATACTGTCATTGACTGTGGATTCATTGATGTTCGTTGTAATCAATTTTCGTGGATAAAGGAAAACTTGCATTTTCGTGGATATTTTTGATTTCGTAGTTTTCCAAAAGTCTGCATAATCATTCAGCAAATTTGACATTTTTGGACCATTCAAATTTGTGGTTTCCCTGTCTTAATGAAATCCATGAAAATTGGTATCCAACGAATAATACTGAATCCACAGTAGTTGGTATAATAAATTCCAAATACATCAAGAAAATATTTTAAGTAATTTATACGTACAGATGGCGAGATATAGTCTGTTCAAATATCATTTGAAAGTCATTTATTTATAGCAAACACATTTACAAAAAACAAAACTTTAAAGAGTGTCTACATTTTTTTCTATTCTACCACAAGGACACATTTTGTGACGATTGAAATTTTATGACTGTCTACAGATTTCCTTGACAGCCTGTCCATGATTTATGTCGAGTATCGAACATTTTGTTCCACGTACAAATTGATAGGTTGATTAATTGAATGTTGTTTGGTTTACGTCCTGTGCTAAATCAAGACGATAACAAACACTTGCATATCCTGTAATTTGTGTCGATCGGAATGATAGGCAGGATGTTTGGAATGCAACTGAATAATGAGTATATATTTAATAAGGATAACCATTTAGCCCTGCAACAGGCCGACATCGAACCCCTGAATGAACTGTTGCAATGGATTGTAAAAGTGAAGAGCGTGGCATTATATTTTAACGGGGCATCGAAATTGACTTTTCCGTTCCGATCCGCGACCGAATGTAGCTGCGAATTTATACATTTTGTAGAGCAAAAAAGACGTGTGGTTTGGCTTCGGGTCGGAGGAAGACCCCACAATGTTCATAAGGCTGAATTCCGTCCAACCTTCCAGTTCTCTGAGAATACGCATATAAATAAAGGCAACAGTAGTTTACCGCTGTTCGAAATTCATAAATTGATTGAGAAAAAAACAAATCCGGGTTACAAACTAAATCTGAGTGAAACACATCAAATTTAAGAGGAGAACTACGACACCACATAAACACAACACTCCTACTACAACACAAAGAGAAACGAACTATAATATAACAATGGCCATTTTCCCGAATTGGTACAGGACATTTTAAGAAAAAAAGGTTGGTTGAACCTGGATTTGTGGCTAGCCAAACCTCCCGCTTTTGTGTCAATGTTAATTATAACACAAAAATGACAACAGTATATGACAGGACTACAAAACAAATAAATGGGAGAACATAAATGACCGGGAAATACACAAATAAACAAAAACGACAATGCAACACTCACAGAAACAAACTATACGATAACACTTGCCCTTTTCTTAACTTGGTACAGGACATTTTTTAAGGAATAAATGGTAGGTTGATCCTTGTTTTGCGGCTAGCCAAACCTCGTGCTGTAGCGTAATGTTAAATATAACATAAAAATGACAACATTAAATGACAGGACTACAGTACAAATAAAAGCAACCAAACCGTTGGTTTTCCCGTTTGAATGTTTTTACACTAGTAATTTTGGGGCCCTTTATAGCTTGTTGCGGTGTGAGCTAAGGCTCCGTGTCGAAGGCCGTATATTGACCTATAATGGTTTACTTTTATACATCGTTATTTGGATGGAGAGTTGTCTCATTGGCACTCACACCACATCTTCCTATATCTAAGAACATTCAGGACAAAGAAATACACAAATAAACCTTACAATAGGACATTTCGACATGCTAATAGTTATCAACGGTACCAGGCTTATAATTTACTACACCATACGTGCGTTTCGTCTAAGAAAATTATGTTTACATTAAATTTACTATACCTGGCTTTCCTGTTATCAAAGTTAATTACAAATCGAAAAAAATCATTTGATATTTATAGACAACGATGATGTAGGATTATAGGTAGGCTCCAAAAAGAAACATTTCCGTTCCTTTATTCATATTTATATTCGAATATACTTAACCTTTTAATCATGTTATTCATCAAACATGTGATTTCCTCGAATCTGGAAAACGATTCAGAACGGGATAACCATAGTCAGCGTGATATATACTGTAACAAAATATAAACCCAATTGAAACCATGAACAGCCTATCATTAATACATATTGATGGTGAATGAAACTTTCCCTATTAAATGCTACCTGGTCTGTCATATGAAACTAACCCATTTTAAGTGTTCACCTAATTTGAATAAATAGTCCACCAAATTCAGTGTATTTTAATATGGTTCTTTGTTTGAGTTACATGTTACCGACAAATGAACAGCCTGAACATAACATTCGGGTCATCAAAATGAAACGCTGCAAAATCACTTATTGTCAATGTTAAGTTTAAGAAGATATTTCACAGAGATGCCATCTTAACCAATACAAATACCTAATTGTAAACACGAAACATTATATAACTTTTATTATTTTTAGATATATGGGTCACAACGCTATTACCATAATTGAAGAAGGAGCATTTCGGAATATGACATTATTATATGAAATGTAAGTATCAGTTAGTTATGTTATATATAAAATTATGTTATTTATTGAAAATATCTATCCCTGCTGAGAGCTTTCAAAAATTGAACAATACACCAAAGGGGCAAGCTAAACTCTCAATAGAAAGGAGACAACACCGATGCAAACAAAAAACACAACGAAAAGTCCAAATTTAAAAAATAAACAATGCTTTAAAAGTGATGCTTTCATAGCGCCTTTCTAGATTTACCTTTATCGAAAACTCTTAAACATTCAAAAGGCTTGAATTTGTAAAACCATACACATATACAGATACCAGAATCATAGAATTTTTACATAATTATGCCGTTGTCTAATTTACTTGTATTATACTACTCACGTCGCTAATGGCAAGTTACAACTCGATGATGTTTCAATTGTTGATTTTTAAAACTAAGAGAGGAGTATTGGTAACAAGCTATATAACGTAAAGTGAAACGTATATTAAAGTGGAAATAAAATACCACGAATTAAAGACAAAAAGGATAACACAACGACTGAAAGAAAAATGAAGAATCCCAATAAGCAAAGTTGGAAAATATTAGTAGCTCAAAAAGGGTAAGCAGGGCTTTTGTAAGTTAACATTTGATTATGTGAAAAATTATTTGCGTATTCAGTAAATATAAAAAGTACTTAATAAGTGGCAATACATACGTAACAACGAAAATAAAATAAATCAGTTTTATTTGATTTTTGTTAAGCTGTGTATTAAGAGAATTGTTTTTGGTAAAACTATCTAGAATATCTTCTCACATAAGTGTGCTTTGAATTTGTGTAAATATAATTGCCCATTGTCCATTTTATCCCATTTCATGATTTGAGGCAAAGAACGACATGTTTTTGGTTTATATTTATATATTTAAAAATGTCTATGGTGGTTTCTTCATGAAAATTTGCACAATAATCTTCATACATAATCAAGTCAAATGTCATTTTAAAAACGAGGGGTCCATGAAATCGTTTTAAAGTTAAATCATTGTGAATGATACAATTCAGTCGAACAGACATCTTTTCCCAGTATCTCATAGTTAAACCTCGTAATAAATAATATTTCACGTCAGCTAAGCATCACCTCCTCTGTAACTTTATCGTATGCCCGAAATACGATACTGCTACAGGGGGAGGTCGATCATGATGTTGCTTTTCCCCCATCATACTAGGAACACGGTCCCAATACGACACAAGCCATTATGAAAAATTGTGGGAGTCGTAGCAGGATTAGGCGGTCGTGGTAAATACATGTTAAGGTCGACATAAACGTAAAGGTCAAAGACAAATTTTGAGCATGCTGAACACATTCGTAGTACAGTCATGGCTAACATTAGTTAAGAAGGTTGTAGTAAGGACAAAGTTAAATCAGAACGGGTGTAGAAGCATCGTACTGGAAATTGTGGTGAATTCGGGATGCGAATGGACAAGATATGGTTGCTACCTTACATAAATTTTATTGCGTCTATCCAGATTTCACTACGTCCTTATTACGTGGATACTACGATATTGGTACAATCATAATACGGAGAGGAAGACAAAAGTAGGCTGCTACTTCCACCTTATTAATTATTCGACCTTACTACGATACTGCTACGTAATAGCCACGATAGTTGCACAATCTCATTCTGTTGATATAAAAAAAAAAACGAATACAATAACTTCTACCTGTAGTTCAACCATGAGCAAAACCTACTTCTGCAATCTTTAATTCAGCTACACTGTATCGATTTGACTGATTAGGATACACTTTTTGTTATAAGAAGAAAACGAAAAGATGTTGTAGACAGCATAGGTCCTGTTGGATTCTTTTTGTCGAAAGAAGACTCCAGTTTGGGCATTTCGACTGATTTTTGAAAGTATTAGGGATGAAGATCAACAGTCATTCTTTGATGTTTAAGGATGACTCCAGATATGTTTGATAAACTTTTAAACAGAGTAAGTCCTCGCATTCAGAAGATAGACATCCGACTCAGAAAGGCACGAACCCTGTCTGAAAGTTATTAACGTACGGTACTTACATTATGGAGATAGGTATCCAATCCTTCATTTGGAGTCGCGTGAATTACTATTAAGTATTTGTGGTCCTGGATTTGCCAAACAGTTATGAATTAAGCATGATTCTTTTAGAAGGCCGCTTAAAAAAAGCGGGATACTTGTTTCATGACTATAAAGTTTTTTTCATTTGTGCTCCTTGCCTTGGTGGATACAGATTTTTATGGACAGGTGTAGGAGGATATAATTCCATGGACGCTAAGATTAACAACTCAGAAGAGTCAAATGAGTGTTTTGAAAATAAGATTATTGGATTTCCAGTGTCCAACTAATAACGACCTGAACATGATAAAATTGAGAATGGAAATGGGGAATGTGTCAAAGAGACAACAACCCGACCATAGAACAGACAACAGCAGAAGGTCACCAACGCAGCGAGAAATTCCCGCACCCGGAGGCGTCCTTCAGCTGGCCCCTAAACAAATATATGTACCAGTTCAGTGATAATGAACGCCATACTAAACTCCAAATTGTACACAAGAAACTAAAATAAAAAATAATACAAGACTAACAAAGGCCAGAGGCGCCTGACTTGGTACAGGCGCAAAAATGCGGCAGGGTTAAACATGTTTATGAGATCACACCCCTCCCACTATACCTCTAGCCAATGTAGAATAGTAAACGCATACCAATACGCACAGTTCAGTTCAAGAGAAGTCCGAGTCTGGTGTCATAAGATGTAATCAAAGAAAATAAACAAAATGACAATAATACATAAATAACAACAGACTACTAGCAGTTAACTGACATGCCAGCTGCAGACTCCAATTAAACTGATTGAAAGATTATATCTTCATCATATGCATATCAGGCACAATCCTTCCCGTAAGGGGTTTAGTATCATACCATCATAACATATATGAGAAGAACATAACCCGAAGCTTCATCTTGGTAGACGACGCATTTGGGTTGAAAACTTATTTGATAAAGTCATTTGTTATAGAGCGCAGTGACAACTAGTAGAGTCTTCGTTCGATCGTAGAAGTCTCGTACTAGAGGTTTCCCGATTTGCTACCGTACCACCTGTAGTACGAACTTGGAGTAGTCATTTAACTTTTAAAAATTATTGATATATACACTTAATATCAACGTATGTTTTATGATCCATATGCAGAACTATTTTGAATTGTTTTAGCTGTAATTTAGTACTAATTTCATGTGGTTACTTCTTGTATCATAGAAAACAATATTATGTGCACTCGATTATGCTTTCAAGCAACCGTTATGAGTAACCGTTGGTGTAAAGATTTATAGTTCAGAGTTATTTCCCACCGGAAAATTTATAGACAAAAAGAAGTTAAATTACAAAAAAAAAATTCAAAACCTGTATAAATTTTGTTCGTAATAACCTTATATCAATATAAAATGTTTAAGTTTTGTATTTTTTGGTAGGTATTTAGAAAACATGTATTTAGTTAAAAAATACAATTTATTTTAACCAAAAAAAATTGACCTCAATAACAAAAACGTTATGATAAAATAAATCTAAAGCCAAATTCGTATAATTATTCTTACTTAAGGATGTACTTCGGTGAGGTTTTGAAATAAGTGTCAAGTGTTCGTACTCATTGGTGTTTTTCCATACGATGCAAGGTAACATATTTTGCCCAATAACACTTATTTATCTTTTTACATAAGACTTAATAGCTCATAACAGGTCATTTGACAAAATTTAAGAATATTCTTCTTTTGATTTGAGACACAAATGATAGCAAGGCAAATATTAGGTAAAATTTCCCAGTTAGCCTTTTCCCGCCATATTTTATAAATCAAATGTCTGGAAAAGAAGCTCCATGACCTATCAATATTTTTAGCTTATTTTGATCCTTAACTAATACTCTTCTAGCTTAAAGTATCAATTTTGAATTCTTGATTTAGTTAATTTTACCTTCGATCACCTAAGTTCATCCTTTAAAATTTATTAGAAATGAAAATATAGGCTATTCTTGTCTTTGAATAATTGTAATTTAAACCAGTGAACTATAAATAAGTATGAAAACAAGTCTCTTGTGATATGATATGTACAGATAGAATATAGTCCCTGAAACAATAA
Organism: Mytilus galloprovincialis; assembly: GCF_965363235.1. Classification (NCBI taxonomy): domain Eukaryota; kingdom Metazoa; phylum Mollusca; class Bivalvia; order Mytilida; family Mytilidae; genus Mytilus; species Mytilus galloprovincialis. Next base: position 35,703,316 of record NC_134844.1, on the reverse strand, counting down.
TCAACTTTTGTTTTATATCGATATAAGAAGATGTGGTATGAGTACTAATGAGACAACTCTCAATCCAAGTCACAATTTGTAAAAGTAAACCATTATAGGTCAATATACGGCTTATTATCTTGAAACCTTTAATAGACGGAGAATAACTTAAAAAGCAAAAGTGATCAGCAATTCTAAATCATCAGTCGACTTGCTTTTGTAGTTATTGTCCAAGATTGACAGAAACTGTGAATAGCAAATTTATAAAAAAAAAAATATATTATAAGATCTGCAAATAGGTCAGTGAAGACGGCATTGTCAGTTGTTTACGCATGGAAGTTATTGCCTTAAATGACAATGTGTATACTTTTGTATGTACGGCAAAATATGGATAATAGAGAGAAATGTAAAAAGAAAAATGAGATTTTAGTCATGTATGATATTGTAGTCTTCAGAGCCTCTAGTTACTTTTTATTTCGATAACCTGATAGTAAAGATATAACCTCCCTTTGATCAATTATGCCAAGAACTATAACTGATATCGTATTCACTTGGCATCCTTCTTTTTTGGAAAATGATCTAAACACTCGGACTAGATCTTTTTCTTTAAAAGTATCTCCTTAAATCAACATAAAAAACCTTTTATCGCTATTTTGATCATAGCGTCACTGATAAGTCGTACATGTAGATGAAACACGGATCTGGCGTATTAAATTATAAACCTGGTACCTTTGATAACTATTTTAGAAACATGTTCTTTTTTAAATCACAAAAGTTCAAATGTCTTTTTCGCAGTAAGCCGAGGGAGAAAAATTACAAAACGTAGAGTTCAAATATTTTAGGTAAGATCGTTCTTATGATATATAAACCTAAAAAGATTACATAAAATCATTTACCAACCGATGAAAATGATCCTTAACTTTGAGTCCAGAAATCAGTTTTAAATGGTGCAAAAGACATTGTTTTATTGCAAAAAAGTATTTCCCGTAGAACAAAACAAAGAGTTAGAAAGATATACCAATATTGCATTAGTGCAAAAAAAGCGTCAAATTATTGCCGTAATTAGTGAAAAAAATACGCTTTAATGTAAGAGGTTTTTCGAGCATTACTGTGCGATAAAAGGATTAATGAATGGATATTGGTTAACATTATCCCTCGTAGATTGTATATACTTCTGGCAAGCTCGTGCAGTACACACATTTATTCGAGATACATTTTACCAATATTGAGTCAAAAACAATATCTTAATGATATAATAATAAATGAACAAGATGAAATAATATCGTAATGATAAATATTTCGACTCAAGAAATGGTTTTCGTGAGTGCCATAAAATTTGTATTCATTATTTAGGTAACATAATCAACAACTTTTTTCTAATGATCACATCCACCCCGAAAAGTTCAGTGAGAAATATAAGGGAAAAAGCAAAAAAAAATGAAGGTACAAAGGGGAAAATTTTGAGACAAGTGCACGTAGGAGAAAGATAGATCGACATTTTTACAATGTACGTTGCGTTTTAGAAAAATGTTGCTGCACTGATCGAAAAGATAACTTAATTAAAGGGGCACTAGCTGCGAGATATATAAAAAATCTAAAGCTTGCTTTTTTATTCAATCAATAATGAAAGTCAAATAGTGAAATAACAATTCGCTTTTTGCAGCCAAAAAGGTTCAATTTTGTCAAATTACGTTAAGAAACATTGATAATTAGTATTTCACTTGCAAGTGAATGAGTCGACCTCTTTAAATCCGTATTAATGTGAACTTCAATGTAACCCCTTGCTAGAGATTGACAACGCATGCATTGTACGTGTACTGGTTATTTAAAGAAAAAGAATGTCAACAATGAAAGTGAAACTACGGTAAATAATTTGATTACTAATTCGATGCACATAAAATCATTCTTATACGGTTAAAAACAATGAGAAACATCTATTTTTAATCTATAAAATAAAATCAAACAGACCTATAAATATCCAATTGCACGTGTTGGTTTAATCTACTCATATATTTATTTATGTTTACATCGCTTATGTGGTCATCTGAGGTCAAATCGATAGTAAATTAGATGGCGTCTGGGCTAAAATACACACGAAACGAACCTACATATTATCTACCCCATGCTCTGTAAACTGTTTATTTTAGACTTTTGATAGTTTGGATAAATGTTTTACATTGTTATAAATCAAATATGAGAATTTGAGTCAAATCGATGACAATGAATTTGACAGCTAGTGTCCCTTTAATAACAATTGAATTTTAATGAGAAATCAACACAGTTTTGCCATTTTAACGTATAGTAGTTATAGCGACACCAGTAATATATCATTAATAAATAATTTCTAATTATTCCAAATTCTATTTAAGTATTCATAAATCATTCTTTATTCTATTTTTTTTCTAAATATACACAAAACACTATCAAAGCCAAACAAACAGAAACGCAAATCTATATTTTAGATGTAAAAGGTCGAAGCAACTCAGTCCTGTTAAATTTGTTTGATCCATTCTCTTGTGCAGAAAATAAATATTCTCGAATAAAATCACGAACAAAGTGCTTTAGTTTAGAAGCAGCAAAATCGTAATCAAATAAAAGATTATATTTTTTTAGCACTGATATGCAATTCGATTTCTTTAATTTTATCAGAATGAATACAATAATCTCACTCATTAAATGATATCTCCAAAACAGCACCAACGGTTGTGTTACGTACCAACCGTACCTGGTACGTAGCAAGTCGGGAAACCTCTAAGCCCCAGTCACACTGTAACGTTTTATTCCGTTTTAAAATGCTACGTTTCAACTACGTTTCAACATCGTTTTGAATAAAAAATATCCCGTTATTTTGAAAGCTAGGTTTGTGCTACGTTATTATCACGTTTTGCTACGTATAGACCAACGTCCAACCACGCATTAATAGAGGTTTCCCGATTTGCTACGTATCAGGTACGGTTGGTACGTAACACAACCGTTGGTGCTGTTTTGGGGTATCATTTAACGCATGAAATTATCTTATTAATCACGATGACATTTAAAGAATTGAATTGCGTATCGCCAAAAAAAAAGCTTAACGATTTATTTGATAGCGATTTTAACGTTTATGATTCTTTATGGACTAACTTTGTTATGCACAAGTGGGTGAATCAAACATACCTTAAACGAACTGAGTTGAAATTGATACGACCTTTAGATTCTAAATATAGATTTGTGTTTCTGTTTGTTATAGGTATTTTGTTTTGGTTCTTTTTTTTTCATAGAAAAAAGATTGTTTTCATACAGACAAATAAATTATGATTAAACTAATCACTATAAACTACTTTCTAAAACACATGATACTGGCGTTGGTTATATTTGTTAACGTGTCAAAATTGCGAAGTTTTTGTATCTTAATTAGTTGTTGCATGATTTTGAATTTAGTTTTTATTATTGAAAGTTATTTATTTCGATCATTACACAATATTTTTTGTTTGAGAGAATGAGGGAGCTGAGATTTCATTTTGATTGAGAAAAGGGAATTCTTCGATATTTTTTTTTCTAGAAACGATTCTAGAAAGTAAAATGAAAAATATTGAAAAATCAGTATTTACTTTCGGTTGCCAATAAAAAAAACATATTTCTTGAATCATCTAATTTCATTGACTAGAATAATTGTCATATAATTATGCAGAGGCGGATTTAGGGGGGCATGGGGCAGGGGAAGGGGGTCCTCCCCTTTTCTGAAAAAAAATGATTAATACTATACTAAGCATGACTGGAGCGGCCCCCTTTTAGGCAGTCAGTGGTCCCCAACTTATGAAAAAAATCTGGATCCGCAACTGTTATCATGACTTAAATACAATTGTACTGACACGTGTGTTCTTTTAATATTTTATGTGTGAATCTTTTATTTGATACTTTATTCGTACTTTTAACTTTTGGTAAAATTTCTCGTACGTCTGAATGATGATTTTTGCAACTTGCAGAAAAATATAAGAATGGTATTAAAGATAATGAATTTGAACAACTAAAATAACCTACAATTTGAAATTATATCAAAATGGAAAAAAATCCTCCTGATAATTTAATAAAAACAAGTTACTTCATCAAAGTATGTTCCGTCGTGTTTATATTTATTCACTGTGCAGTACCTTGCATACACTTTCTAATATTTTTATAACGACCTTTATACTGAAACAGGTTTTGTATTTACCTTTAAAATTTTACATTTTGAATGGGGTCAATTATGAATGTTAAAATAGTTCTATTCTATTATCTTTTCTTAAAACCTACCCCTAAAATATGCCAACTTTTCCATTTTATACTGTTATATTAATATAACAGTCAAACATAAGATAAATTATGAATATGCTATATTTATAGCTTATTTTTGCCTGTGAAATTTCAGGGGAAATAAATCTTAATTACAAACCGTTCGTTGCAACGGTTACTAGCAACAGTTTGTTGAAAGCATAATCGAGTACACATAATATCGTTTGTTATGAATAGGTAACATGTCTACATAAAAATAATACCAAGTTGTAGCTAAAAATCATCCAAATCCTTTTTTTAATGATTCATAAAAAAATACATTGACATTAAGGACATATATGAATAAATTTCAAAAGATCAATGACGGCTCCCAGTTCGTACTACGGTTGGTACGGTAGCAAATCGGTAAACCTCTAGTGATACGTTTCGATACGTAGTAAGCACGTTGTGTTACGTTCCACTAGACTTTGATACGTATTTACTAGGTTTCTACTTCGTTTCAGTTTTCGCTACGTTTGTTGTTGAATTTTCAAAACATACGGGGAAGGTCCCGTTTTGAACATATGATCACTACCTTTCGATACGCTTTCTAAACATAGTAAAACGCAGCTCTTGAAACGTGACAGTGTGACTGGGGATTTGCTACCGTACATACCGTAGTACGAACTTGGAGTCGTCATGTAACATTTGGAAATAATAGATGTATACATTTAACATCAAAGTAAGTTTTATGAATCATATGTATAAATATTTTGAGAATTTTTAGCTGTAAATTGCTACTTATTTCATGTTGTTACTTCTTGTATTCATAGTAAACAATATTGTTTGTACTCGATTATGCTTTCAAGCAACCGTTGCAAGTAACTGTTGGTACTAAAGGTTTATAGTTAAGAGTTATTTCCCTCCAAACTACATAGACAAAAAGAAGCTAAATTACAAAAACAATTAAAATAAAATTGAGAATGGAAATGGGGAATGTGCCAAAGAGACAACAACCCGACCATAGAAAAAAACAACAGCAGAAGGTCACCAACAGGTCTTCAATGTAGCGAGAAATTCCCACACCCGGAGGCGTCCTTCAACTGGCCCCTAAACAAATATATGCTAGATCAGTGATAATGAACGCCATACTAATTTCCAAATTGTACACAAGAAACTAAAATTAAAAATACAAGACTAACAAAGGCCAGAGGCTCCTGACTTGGGACAGGCGCAAAAATGCGGCGGGGTTAAACATGTTTGTGAGATCTCTACCCTCCCCCTATACCTCTAGTCAATTTAGAAAAGTAAACGCATAACAATACTTACATTAAAATTCAGTTCAGGAGAAGTCCGAGTCTGATGTCAGAAGATGTAACCAAAGAAAATAAACAAAATGACAATAATACATAAATAACAACAGACTACTAGCAGTTAACTGACATGCCAGCTCCAGACTTCAATAAAATGACTGAAAGATTATGATTTCATCATATGAACATCAGGCACAATCCTTCCCGTTAGGGGTTTCGTATCATACCATAATAACATATAGTACACGCCTGGTAAACCATCTAATCTCAACCAAATGGTTGAGACGGAAAAAAGTATTCTGGCACTTCCTGTTGAGCTTTTCTGGTCCAAATTATCCAAAATAAACATAGGGTAGGTCGACTTTTCGTCAATTTACTGAAAAGCAATGCGTTTTTTGTAAAATATGAGAATGTCATGCCATAGATAATTGAATTAGGGGTTCTCTCGTGTATAACATGGACCAATATGATTTTAAAATGACATCGGAATGACTTTTCTCCAGCAGGTAAATGTGGCCAGTGCAGTCAGCTATTGACAAAATGACAGCGATATTATTGATAAACTAACTTAAATTCTCCCTCGCCCTGCTCGTCCGAATTTAAAGCATTTAATTTCTAATTCAATAGGCTATAAACAAGACAAACACAGATATAGGATTAGTTGCTCGCAGTAACATCTTATTTTCTCTTGCGATACAATATTTTATTTTACTGAATTGTACATATTTCTTCAATCGAAACATTATATAAACACATGACATATAACATTGTTCCTCTTTCGCATCGTTTCTTTTCCCCCGGCTAATGCCTCCAACGCCTGTACGTACAATAAACATAGCAGCAACTGCACATATACCTGTGACCAACTTCAATCCGACGTAACTGAGAGCACCTTCGATACTAATACATTTAAATCCCAAACTTTATATAGTACCTTTAAACCCCACCCATAAAAACCGCCAAAACTTTCCTCGTGCCTCCTGCACCTAACGTCAAACTTATAAATAGTACATACTGTTACAAAACCAGTATCCGAACTAGTTATACTAGTTCCCATCTGTAAATATTAACTATAAGTAGCAAACGGGAAAAACCCTATTTCAAACGAAATAAAATACATGTATATATCAGTGAATTAGTATTTTTCTAAAACCAAATTAATTAGATTGTCTAAAACCTTATAAACATAAAATTACAGTTTGTTCTTTTTCTTTACTTATATAATTGCATTAAGCAAAATATGCTATAAAGTATGTCATGTCGATATTTTCTGGTATCGGTTGAGATATTCTGGAACAATGTTGAGATCTTCTGGTGAATGAAACTTTCAACTATAGCTTAGTATCAATTACATATATAACCCTTAAAACATTCCTACTGTCATTTAAATCTTGTCTGTAGTTATGACAGCAGCTTTTAAAGAAACCTTTGGTTGTAATAGAGTCTAAATAGTAAACAACTGTGTGTTTTTTTGAAAGTATTAAAGTTCTAGCGCTGGAGATTAACAAAAGCTAGAATTTATTCCTACATCGCTTATCTTATTATAACATCTCAATAGCTAGCTTTTTGATATCTACATCGCTATACTTTACATTTGCAGTGCTAGTGTTAACATCAACACTACACTTTATCTACAGAACTTGGTTTTAAAAATCGTTAGCACGGGACAATTTGCATTCCCTGCGCTACATTTACATAATCAGTGCTTAACTGTGAATCTTCAACACTAGACCTTTATTCTGAAAGCCTCATGTCGTGGTATGGGGTTCCTTCTTTATAAAGAATACATAGACGTGTCACAGGTCTGGAATGGGTCTCTTTTTCATTGTCAAATTATATATAAACGGGTAGCAATTTCACCAAAGTAAATGTCAGTGGATCAGTTATTTTCTATAATAACGTTTTTTTCTATGTTTATAATCAACATGAACAGGAGTAAAACTGCAAAGATAGTAGTATAGATGTTTGAATGAGTAATTAACGCCCATTGTCTAACTACATGCATATTCAAGACGAGTGCATGAAAATGGTGCACGAATATAAACCCTCCTTTGTACTAGATTGACACGCCGTGTGTGCTTTTGTTTGTAAATGTTTGCACCTGTCCTAAGTCAGGAATCTGATTTACAGTAGTTGTCGTTTGTTTATGTACTTTATACGCGTTTCTCGTTTCTCGGTTTTTTTAATTTTTTTATTTTATATAGATTAGACCGTTGGTTTTCCCGTTTCAATGGTTTTACACTAGTAATTTTGGGGCCCTTTATAGCTTGTTGTTCGGTGTGAGCCAAGGATCCGTGTTGAAGACCGTACATTGACCTATAATGGTTTACTTTTTAAAAATTAATTGTCTCATTGGCACTCACACCACATCTTCCTATATCTATTTTGAAATTAAATTGGTATACACGTCCACTTGTATTTGTGTACTTCTGATGAGTTAAGCCTTTGTCAACTGATTTTCATGATTCGTTCTGATGTTGTACTGTTATTCCACTGTCCCAGGTTAGGGGAGGGTTGGGATCCCGCTATAACATGTATAACCCCGCCACATACATTATGTATGTATGTGCCTGTCCTAAGTTAGGACCGTGTATTTCAGTGGTTGTCGTTTGTTTATGTGTTGGATATTTGTTTTCGTTCATTTTTTTTAAATAAATAAGTTTTCTCACTACAATTGTTGTTCATTGTCATTTTAGGGCCTTTTATAGCTGACTATGCAGTATGGGGTTTGCTCATGGTTGAAGGTCGTACGGTGACCTATAGTTGTTAATTTATGTGTCATTTTGTTCGCTTGTGGAGAGTTTTCTCATTGGCAATCATACCACATCTTTTTTTATATCTATATTTATAGTATACACAAGGTATTATCCCGCAGTTAATATTTGTCCCTTTTTAAGAACACAGTATTCTAAATCTAAGCCTAGAAGTGTTTACTTCTCACTTCAGTTGTGATCACACCGTAACGGATAGCACGAACAGACGCCTAACGGATAAAAGAGAAGGGTTCCGTTGACAAAATTGATATCCGTTGGGAGTCCGTTGATGAAGATACGGATTGAAAACGGAAACGGAACGGACACATACCGTAAAAAATTGGACGACTACCGGATGTACAACGGACACATCATCTGTTGAACGTCCCTTAATTCAAAGTTTTGAACATGCTCAAAATTTTCCACCGAACAGAAGGGACATTGATGGATAAAACGGATGCTGAACGGACATGAAACGAAAACTAAGGAATTTCTAACGGACATGAACGGATTGAAAAAAGTTATCCGTTCGGCGTCCGTTCGCGCTATCCAATAAGGTGTGACTGGTGCATTAAACTCCGGTCACACCTTATCAGAAAGCGCGAACGAACGTCGAACCGATAACTTCTTTTTTTGAATTCGTTCATGTCCGTAAGCCGCATGTTGTTATCCGTTAGACGTCGGTCGATTTCTGTTTCATTTCGCTCAGTGTCGGACTGTTCGCTTTATCAGTCGACGTCCGTTTTGTCCGATGGAAACATTTAAGCCTGTTCAAAACTTTGAATGGACGTTCAACGGATGAAGTGTCCGGTACAGCGTCCGGGTTTTTTTTTACACTGTGTCCGTTATTTGTCTTATACTAAGGTATATAGGTTTTTTTCTGAGACAAGTGCCTGTGGTATTTCACTAGACATTAAAAGTTCAATGTAGGATGAAAAACTTAATTCATATAGTTTTTTCACCAACCCTCACCCCTAACCCCCGTCTTAACTTAATTTGGGAAAAATTGATTGACCAATAAGGATATATATATAATCGATGTCAATTAAACATAACTTTTTTTTTACCCCCACCCCCGAACTATTTAAATTAAGTTTTTTTTATCCTTCATTGATTTTTTTATGTTGTCCCTGATGGAAGGGCAGACACGAAAATTACTGAACTGTTACTAATAGATTGATGTTCTCCGTTCGTGGTAATTTTCCGAATAAATCGGAGGTTATGCATTTTCTACATCCATCTTGATAGATACCCATGTCGTGGACATGATACATAATTGTTCTGCTTAACTATGTTATAGGTAAATTGAAAACTTATGCAAATGGTGTTTTTAAAATAAAACACTTCGTAATAGAGAAGAAAATTGTCATTTGATTTGATTCTATTAACAAATTTTTTGTTACTACAGTAAACAATTCAGTAAGCATTTATCGCCTTCTCTAACAAAGAGCTTCGATTCTTTTGTTCTATTTCAACCGCCGGTTTCCGCCTGATACTGCGATCTACACGATTGCACTACGATCGTCAAAGCATTATTTTTTTAGAGATCGGGGTGCGATTTTGGCCTAGTGTGACGGGATCCGGAGTATAATATAAATGTTACTGAATATTACCAAATATTAAGGATGTACCCTGAATGCAGTTGTGAACAATCAATCTAAGTTATAATTATTTCAATACAACACGTGTGATTACACTAAGTTGGACGTCACTTATAGTACTTGCAAAGCAGTTTTAAAATCGAATCATATCTTGTTTTTGTGATAAGTATTATAATGACAAAAATAACATCTTGTCCTCACAAATAAATGATCACCACCTTTTAGAGTGAGAACTCATCCTGAAATAATGTGTAAAAAAAACAAACCTAGAGAAGGGGGTCCTATTCGATTGTTTAGTTTTTAACAATTTTATTTCTTTATAAAGGTACGCATTTTCGGCATTGACCAATGTCTGTTAGGAATCGAATTCTTCCAAATCATATTAATATTTATATATTATAAACTAATATTATTTATACTTGAAAGGCATGCATTTTTCTATCGGCAATTCTTAAAATTGTATCTGTATTTAGATTTTAACTTACCACAGACAGAAAACATAAATCAAGTTAACCGTTAAAAAGGTAACTCGAATAGTATCGCGCACTGATAAAGTTTCTTTGTTCATTTTGGGAAATAACTATATTTTTACAATAGAAATTACATTTTGATTAGTTGAAATAAACTCTAGCATAGCTATTTTAATAGTTTTTATCTTTATATAATAATAATGCACGCGTGTTGGGTTGCCAGTCATATTTAATTTAAACTTTGAAACCTAAGTGCCAATGTTGTAATAGTAATATATTTCATGACACAAAGTAACCAGAAAGTCTCAACATTGTGACAGAAAGACTCAACCAATACCTTTATATCTCGACCATTTATAATTTTTCATTTCTGTGCTAAGACTAGGCTTGACAATCAAATATTCTTGCAATTTACAGAAGTGGTTATCGTAAAGCATTAAAAAAACAAAATTAATTGACATAAAAATTATTTTCTTGCTAAATCATTAATATCATAGCAGTTCTATCGGATTCAAAGAAAGTAAACATGATAATCCGTAGGAGAAAAGTGATTGTGACTTCAATTTCAGATATTTTGAACCAAGAAGAGACATATTAGTTAAAATTATCATTTATCTATGGCATAACATTCTCCTATTTTACAAAACAATCATTGATTTTCAGTAAATTGACGAAAAGTCGACCTAATCTATGTTTATTTTGGATATTTTGAACCAGAAAAGCTCAACAGGAAGTGCCAGAATACTTTTTACCGTCTCAACATTTGATTGAGATTAGATGGTTTACCGGGCGTGTAGTATGAAATTCAAAACAGTGTGGCTGTGGCCATTGATTGACACATTAAATTCATCCATTGACTGGGACAATTTAGGTGAACGTTTGTCTGTAACGACCACTGTTCACGACGTACCTACGATAGACATTTAAACTGTGGGGTCACCAAAGGTTTCTTAACGCCTTTAATTATAAAGTAATTCGAAAAAATAATCAGGAATAACCTTTATGTTTTGATTTATATAATTGGTATAAATCAAAACATCGTGTTATTTCTGATTAATTTTTTCGAATTACTTTATTGAGGTGTTGAGAACCTTTAGTGACCCCATAGTTTAAGTGTCTTTAAAAAGTACATAGTGATCAGTGGTCGTTAGATACAAACGTTCACCTAAATTGTCCCAGTCAATGGATGAATTTAATGTGTCAATCAATGGCCACAGCCACACTGTTTTGAATTTCATTCTATGAGAAGAACATAACCCGTGTCATGCCAACAACTGGTTTTTGAATAAATGTGTTTAGTTCCGATGCAAAGACCCTATAAGTGAATCAATATTAACGTCAAAATATGCAATCTTTAATGACCTGTCAACAGTATCGTAACTATATCCCTTCTTAATAAGTCTATTGTTAGTTTTTGAGGCGAATACTGACACCTTTGTGCTTTATAAAGAATATTTCCATAACTAGAGGCTCTAAAGAGCCTGTGTCGCTCACCTTGGTCTATGTGAATATTAAAGGAAGCAGATGGATTCATGACAAAATTGTGTTTTGGTGATGGTGATGTGTTTGTACATCTTACTTTACTGAACATTCTTGCTGCTTAAAATTATCTCTATCTATAATGAACTTGGCCCATTAGTTTCAGTGGAAAATGTTAGTAAAAATTTACAAATTTTATGAAAATTGTTAAAAATTGACTATAAAGAACAATAACTCCTAAGGGGGTCAATTGACCATTTCAGTCATGTTGACTTATTTGTAAATCTTACTTTGCTGAACATTATTGTTGTTTACAGTTTATCTCTATCAATAATAATATTCAAGATAATGACCAAAAACAGCAAAATTTCCTTAAAACTAACAATTCAGGGTCAGCAACCAAACAACGGGTTATCCGATTCATCTAAAAATTTCAGAGCAGATAAATGTTGACCTGATAAACAATTTTACTCCATGTCAGATTTGCTCTAAATGCTTTGGGTTTTGAGTTGTAAGCCAAAAACTGCATTTTACCCCATGTTCTATTTTTAGCCATGGCGTGTTGAAGAATCTTAATAAATCATGCGTTGTGTTTTTCTATACGTTTAATCGTCGTGATAGCTAATGCATATAATATAACGTCACAGAGTAAAGCGGTATGGTAACAACGTTACCATAACGTAATGTTTGTACTTCGCGTATTTTCCGACATTCTGGGGGCCGACAAAAGTGCAATATGTAACGAAAATTAAAAAATGTAAATTCACAATATAGATAAATAAATTTAAAATTAATGTCCATCTCAAATAAAATAATCAAATTCCTTAACCTTTACTTAACACAATTAAAGTTTATCTCTCAGTCCATTCGTGGATTTTTCTTCTGGCACACACGGCGGCTTCACGAAACGGTAATCGTCTTTGTATGTTACTGGTTCCTGGTTGTGGAGTTTCACGTGTTTCCTTTGGGTGAATATTGTCACATATCTCTAAGGGATATAATTTGATGATCGGTCGAGAAAAGCATCCGGATTTTGTTCTCACTTCGGCTGCTCTTGTAAGTCCATCGTTTCCAGTTATTAAAGAATCAACGACTCCGATTGTCCATTTGTTTCTTGGATACTTGTCTTCATGGATTTGAACAACATCTCCCACTTGAATTGTCTGGTCGTTATCTCCTGATCGGGTGTGGTATTCACGTAGCGACGTTAAATATTCTGATTTCCATCGCGACCAAAATTGGTCAATTACGAAATTTTGTAGTTCAGCACGTTTAGAAATGTCGCTTCTGTCTGTGAAACTTGTATTTTCGTCGATGTCTTGTCGTGGATACGGTGTAGTTGTAATCCTTCTCCCATAAAGCAGGTGCGATGGTGTCAAAGGTTCCTGATCCTCGATGTCGGTGGACACATACGTTAAAGGCCGATCGTTCAACACGGCTTCAATTTCGGTGACTATTGTTTGTAAATCCTCCAATGTAATGTACGATCTTCCAAGAACTTTTCGTAAGCACATTTTTGTTAGTCCTATTAAGCGCTCCCACCAACCACCATACCAGGGAGCTCGTTTTATTATGAATTTCCAACTCGTCCCACAGACGGATAACGCATCATTTAAGGTTTCAGATTTGGTTAGTTTCTCTAAAGTCTCGGATGCGGCCATGTATGTTGACGCATTGTCAGATATCATCACTCTCGGCAAAGACTTGCGGCTCGTAAATCTTCTGAACGCTTGTAAAAAAGATCTTTCTTTAAGATCTGTGACGACCTCTAAATGCACTGCGCGCGTTGACGCACATGTAAATAAGCATATGAATACTTTGCTTCCTTGTCCGTTATTGTCTTTAACGTATAACGCTCCAGTAAAATCAACACCTGTGACGGTAAACGGTGGTGCTTCCATTAATTTTGTCTTTGGTAGAGGTGGAGGATCTGGCGCACTGTACGGTTTTCCGGTTACTTTACGGCAAGTAACGCATTTACGAAGAACTTTTTTCACTTGTTGGCGTATTTTAGGTATCCAATAATTTTGGCGAATCTCGGTGACTGTGGCTAATACTCCTGAATGTTTTAAATTCTTATGAACTTCCGATATAAGCAATTCAGTGAAATGATAATTATTTGGTAATAAACACGGAAATCTTGAATTTTCACTAATTGGAGCATTATGAATTCTCCCGCGGCAACGAATGATTTCCTTCTGATCTATATAAAGTCGTAATTGTCGAATTAAGGTATTGGGTGTGTTCGATTGCGACTTCAAAGTCTTGATTTCTTTATCAAATGAAATCCTCTGAGCACTTATTATCCATTTTTCTGTTGCATCTTGTAGTTCCTCGCATGTGATGAATTTGCTCTGTATTCTATGTAAGCGTGATTTGCGGCAATTCGCTATGAATCGGTAAATCCATGAACTAACACGTAGTATCTTTGTTAATGTACTGTATCTCATAATATCCAGTATGCAATGAATGCCATGTGTATTATTCACTTCAATTGTATTTGTAACGCTCTCCTCTTGATCTATATTCGTTAAAAGAATGCATGTGTTAGGTGTCCACTGCGGCCAAGATGTTGAACAATTGATCCATTCCGGTCCATTATACCACAGTTTAGCATCTGCTAGTTGTGAAGCGCTGATCCCTCTGGTCAATAGGTCTGCAGGGTTGTCATTCGTCGGACAATATTTCCACTCTGAATCCTGTGTTAAAGATTTAATTTCTGTAATTCTGTTGTGAAGGAATTTTTTCAAATGTTTAGTCGTTGTTAACCAGTGTAAAACTATTTGACTGTCCGACCAATACGTGACTTTGTTTATTGATACAGCTGATTTTACGTGTGCTGCAATTCTAGCTCCTATCACAGCGGCCATTAGTTCTAATTGTGGTAATGTCAATGTCTTTATAGGTGCAACACGGCTCTTAGCAAATACTAATGTTGACTGATGTCCATTTGTAATATAAACAGCTGATCCGTAGGCTCTCTGGCTGGCATCAACGAAAACATGTAACTGTTTTGGTTCATCTGTACTCTCAGTTAAAAATTGTCTCGGTAACTCTGTGTTTGTTGAAAATTCTAAGTCTCTAGCTAATTCCATCCACTGTTGTTGTACGTTTAACGGTAGTGGCTCATCCCACTCAAGTTTGTCTTTCCAGAGGTCTTGCATTAAGATTTTGGCCCTAACGGACACTGGCGAAAGTAATCCCATAGGATCGTAGATTCGAGATGATTGACTAAGTATTTCACGTTTCGTAATGTTTGGTTCCTTAATATCTGTTACATTAACTTTATGAAAAGAAACTGTATCTTTTTCAGTGTTCCATATCATTCCTAGTATTTTCACCGTTATGTTCTTTTCGGCTAAATTTTCGTTTTTTGCAATTTCAGTTAAATCACTGCAGTTTGAGCTCCAAGATCGCAAATTGAATCCTCCCTTTGACATGACATTTCTCGCATCCTTGAAATATGTAATGGCTTCGTCATAAGTCTCAACGCTTGACAGTATATTGTCTACATATAAGTCCCTTTTCATCGTTTGTGTTATACTACTTTCATTTTCGTCCAAGTGCTTAAGTAGAGTGGCATTTAAAATAAATGGTGAGCATGTTGCGCCAAACAATATCGATTTAAACCTGTAAGTTGTAAGATTGCCATGTGGGTCTTTGGGGTCAGCTAGCCAAAAGAAACGTGTAGCGTCACGATCCTTCTTGTCAAGTCCTATCTGTAAAAAGGCCTTTTCAATATCTGTACTGATACCATATTTTCCGATTCTGAATCGCATTAATATTTTCGTTAAGTCATTTAGATTTGGTGGCGTTGACATTAAGCAATCATTTAAGCTGGCTAAATCTTGCTGTGGTTTACAACTGCAGTCGTACACTATACGAATTGGGGTAGTCTCGGAATCTTTTTTAACAGGATGGTGAGGAATGTAGTGAATCATATGTTTGTTGTTATCATCTTCCGTATCTGGAACTTTCTCTATAAATCCTCTCTTTTCTTGGTCATTGATTATTTCACTGTATTTTTGTAGCAAGTGCGGTTCCCGGTTAAGGCGTCTAATTATATTCTCGGTCCTACCTTTAGCAATGGCCATATTTGAAGGCAAATCTGGGTGGTCAAGTTTCCAAGGCAACTTTGCCGTGTACTTTCCATTCTCGTAATCAATAGCTGTGTTCTGGTATGTTTGTAAATAGTTGGTGTTCTCCTTGTTTTCACATGTATTGATTCCTATTGACTCAAGTGTCCAAAACTTTTCAATCTCTGTCTCCTCCAATTGATGGGATGAAATGATGTTTAAAAGAACTGTAGATCTTGAATGCTGGCTGATATTTGCAATACTTGGTCCTGATAATAAATATCCTATCTTTGACTGTACAGCGGTGGGTCCTTTTCCTCTTATGATTTTGTCCTCGATAATTTCCCAGTAATAATCCGCGCCTATTAGTAGGTCGATCTCAAAACGCTCTCCACTGTGTACAGAATGTGCAAGTTTAAGTCCTCTCAAATGTGGCAAGCTCCTTGTAGTCTGTGAAATGCTGTTATGAATCGGGAAGGCAATTTCCGGTACAATGAGTGTGTTTATACGCACATTTTCTCCCGTGTCGGTCTGTAATTGTATTGTTGCAGTTTCCAAGTTACGAACTTTCTGAGATAAATCTCCGAACGCAGACAGTTGAATGCTGACTTTCCCCGTTGTTTTAATTTCTAGTTTATCGGCTAATTTCTGAGTGATAAAAGTACGTTGCGCTCCTTCGTCAAATAAGATGTTACATTCTATTTTTACGTCGTTATATATAACTGGTGCAGTTGCTGTTTTTAGAAGAATGTCGGGACCTACTTGTGATGCATGCAATACACTAGTTGTGTCTGTTGTTTCAACCACGTTGATAGCTGTCTGTTGTACTTTCGGCTCCTGCTTCGTACCTGTATTGACCTCTTTCCCTTTACATATGCTTGTATGATGCATTCCGTTACAATTTTTACACCGTTTTGTAGACTTACATGCGGCCATCCGGTGTGACCCTAAACAGTTAAAACATAACTGTTTCTGTTTGACAATTTGATTCCTAGCGTTTGCGTCTGTTACTTCAGAGCACTCCGTCGGATAGTGCTCACCTGAACAAAAAATACATGTATGCGTATTTACCTTCTTCCGTGTGTCAGTTAATTTACCTTTATTGTGTGATCTTGGTTGTGTACCTGTGAAAAATGCTGTGGTGTGCAATCTGTCCGGTTCCATGACTCCCTGTCCTGCCTCAAGTATTTCAATCTCTTTAGTTATTGATTTTCGTAAATTTTGCAATATCAAATTATCTCTCCCGTGTTCTCTTGCAATAGATTTTCTTATGTCAATCGGTAACTTGTCCAAAACTACAGGTACCAAAAGCGAACCATACATCTCTGGTGTTTGACCAAGTGACTCCAATCCTCGTACGTATGATTCTAATCTGTCTCCGTAAGACCTCAAGCTAAAAGCATCATTTGTCGGTGCGGGTAAATTCATGAGTGCTTTCATGTAAGCATGTATAAGTTTGCTAGGTTGTCCGAACCGATCTCTGAGAAGGTTGACTGCGGTTTCGTAGTTACCATTAGTTAAAGCGAATCCCTCTACTGTTTGCGCGGCGCTTCCCTCTAGCTGGGCTTTAAGATAATTAAACTTTTGGATTGGCGTTAATGTGTCGTTGTAGTGTATAGATGACTCGAAACAATCCCAAAATGTTTGCCACTTGAGAATATCTCCATTAAAATAGGGTAAGTCTAACTTTGGAAGCCTATGGTAATTAGTTTTTGAAGATCTCGGTTCTGACGGGACTTGAAACATGACATTCTCTGACGGACGGGTATGCACTGCAGGGGCGTTAATTGAATACTGCTGGTTCATAGAATCTATTGCACATCTGTTCATATCAACTCTAGCTTCGGGTGTGAAATGATATGCGTCTGGGTTAAGTCTGCTCGTTGAAGAACCAACAGTATCATGCGAAATTATAGTATGTGTTTCAACATGTTCAAAGGACTTAATAAATTTCCGAATTTGTCTAATTTTACAATCAAGTTCGTACATATACTCATCTGAGTCGGTGATTTCCTGCTCCAGATTTTCCTCCGATGTCTGTTCCAAAAGTCTGTTATTCAGGTCAATCAATGTTTTCTGTTTCTGCGTGACGGCATCATCAAGGGCTTTCACTTCGTCAACTTCTGTGTCTGTTTTTGACTTTAACTCGTCGAATTTCACCAGTAGCTTCGTGACGGCTCCTTTGTGTCCAGCACGAACTGACTTCAGCTTTGAATCCATATATATCCAAAGGTCACGGCACCATTAAATTTTGAAGAATCTTAATAAATCATGCGTTGTGTTTTTCTATACGTTTAATCGTCGTGATAGCTAATGCATATAATATAACGTCACAGAGTAAAGCGGTATGGTAACAACGTTACCATAACGTAATGTTTGTACTTCGCGTATTTTCCGACATGGCGGCCATCTTGGTTTGATGGCCGGGTCACCGGACACATTTTTCAAACTACTAACCCAAAAGATGATTGTGGCCAAGTTTGGATTAATTTGGCCAAGTAGTTTCAGAGGAGAAGATTTTTGTAAAAGATAACTAAGATTTACGAAAAATGGTTAAAAATTGACTATAAAGGGCAATAACTCCTAAAGGGGTCAACTAACCATTTCAGTCATGTTGACTTATTTGTAAATCTTACTTTGCTGAACATTATTGCTGTTTATAGTTTATCTCTATCTATAATAATATTCAAGATAATAACCAAAAACAGCAAAATTTCCTTAAAATTACTAATTCAGGGGCAGCAACCCAACAACGGGTTATCCGATTCATCTGAAAATTTCAGGGCAGATAGATCTTGAACTGATAAACAATTTTATCCCGTGTCAGATTTGCTCTAAATGCTTTGGGTTTTGAGTTATAAGCCAAAAACTGCATTTTACCCCATGTTCTATTTTAAGCCATGGCGGCCATCTTGGTTTGATGGCCGGGTCACCGGACACATTTTTCAAACTACTAACCCAAAAGATGATTGTGGCCAAGTTTGGATTAATTTGGCCCAGTAGTTTCAGAGGAGAAGATTTTTGTAAAAGATTACTAAGATTTACGAAAAATGGTTAAAAATTGACTATAAAGGGCAATAACTCCTAAAGGGGTCAACTGACCATTTCAGTCATGTTGACTTATTTGTAAATCTTACTTTGCTGAACATTATTGCTGTTTACTGTTTATCTCTATCTATAATAATATCCAAGATAATAACCAAAAACAGCAAAATTTCCTTAAAATTACTAATTCAGGGGCAGCAACCCAACAACGGGTAATCCGATTCATCTGAAAATTTCAGGGCAGATAGATCTTCACCTGTTTAACAATTCTACCCCATGTCAGATTTGCTCTAAATGCTTTGGTTTTTGAGTTATAAGCCAAAAACTGCATTTTACCCCTATGTTCTATTTTTAGCCATGGCGGCCATCTTGGATGGTTGGCCGTGTCACCGGACACATTTTTTAAACTAGATACCCCAATGATGATTGTGGCCAAGTTTGGTTTAATTTGGCCCAGTAGTTTCAGAGGAGAAGATTTTTGTAAAAGTTAACGACGACGACGGACGACGGACGACGGACGACGACGGACGACGGACGACGCCGGACGCCGGACGCCAAGTGATGAGAAAAGCTCACTTGGCCTTTTAGGCCAGGTGAGCTAAAAAATTGGATGTGAAATACCTGAACGTATAAGAAGTCTGCATGTTGAGCTATATTTACGAATGATGTCCTTATACCGATGATAAAATTTTGTAAATATTTTGACTAGTTTGTGATATCGAAAACCCTGGTGTAATAATTTTTCAGTAATACATAAATTTCTCTCGTTAAAATCTAAAACATTATACATACTAGTTATCAAATGTACCAGGCTTATATAATTTAGTACGCCAGACACGCGTTTCGTCTACATAAGACTCATCAGTGACGCTCATATCGAAATATTCATAAAGTCAAACAAGTACAAAGTTGAAGAGCTTTGGGGATCCAAAATTCCAAAAAATTGTGCCAAATACAGATAAGGTAATCTATGCCTGGAATAAGAAAATCCTTAGTTATTCGTGAAATTTAAAGTTTTGTAAACAGGAAATTTATAAATGACCACATTATTGATATTCATGTCAACACCGAAATGTTGACTACTTGGCTGGTGATAACCTCGGGGACGAAACGTCCACCAGCAGTGGCATCGACCCAGTGGTGTAAATAGTTATCAAATGTACCAGGCTTATATAATTTAGTACGCCAGACGCGCGTTTCGTCTACATAAGACTCATCAGTGACGCTCATATCGAAATATTCATAAAGCCAAACAAGTACAAAGTTGAAGAGCTTTGGGGATCCAAAATTCCAAAAAATTGTGCCAAATACAGATAAGGTAATCTATGCCTGGAATAAGAAAATCCTTAGTTATTCGTGAAATTTAAAGTTTTGTAAACAGGAAATTTATAAAAATGACCACATTATTGATATTCATGTCAACACCGAAATGTTGACTACTGGGCTGGTGATACCCTCGGGGACGAAACGTCCACCAGCAGTGGCATCGACCCAGTGGTGTAAATAGTTATCAAATGTACCAGGCTTATATAATTTAGTACGCCAGACGCGCGTTTCGTCTACATAAGACTCATCATACGTATTATATATATAAAGTTTGTTCGTAATATTTTTGTTTGTTTTTGTTTGGTAGGTTTTTAGAAAATATAAAAAAAAATTATTTTAACAAATTAAATTGACCTAAATAACAAAAGAAAATTTTTTTGGTTGGATTTCCCTTAAAACTTGTCACGATGTACTTGTTTGAAATGTACGAGTGCTACATGTGGAGAAGGATCTGTTTACCCTTCCGGAGCACCTGAGATCACCCCTAGTTTTTGTTCTTGGGGTTCGTGTTGTTTATTCTTTAGTTTTCTATGTTGTGTCGTGTGTACAATTGTTTGTTTGTTTTGTCCTTTTCATTTCTAGCCATGGCGTTGTCAGTTTTTTTTTTGTGATTTATGAGTTTGACTGTCCCTCTGGTATCTTTCGTCCCTCTTTTAAAGCATTTTGTGATGTATGTGAAAATGAAGTAGAAAATATCACTCACAATGTTTTATTATGTTCTGAACTAGTACAATTTCATCTGTTTCTGCCAAAAAAACTGTCTGTTTCATTTGATAATGTGTATTCTGACAAAATTAATGATGAAATGTATGACAAGGTATATGTTTGGTTTAATTGGACATTTCAAAGGCGTTAATGTAAGTTTTGTCAATTTCATGTTATCTATAGCGAGATATTTCAGAAGAAGGAATTTACTTAAACATTTAAGCAGTAATGTTGATTGCATCAGTCTATTTAAACACACTGTTGAACAGTGTATAACATTTGTCAGTGGGAAATTTAGTGACCAAATATTACCTCCCCTGTAAACATTGAAAACTAGATCTTCTTAATGTTTGTCCCATTTTAGCAAGACCGCTATCAGTTATGGATTCACGGAGAAACGTTCTGGAAAATAGAAAAAAAAATGAAATGAATTGAAAGAAAAACAAAACTTCCACTCAATGTTGTCATTTTTCTCCTTAAGTACCAAACGACGAAAGTATCAGGCTATAGATGCTTCGAGTAAAATTATTTTTAAATGTTACTATGCAAATAAATTCCTGGAGTACCAGCCTCAATTTATTTTGTTACTATCAGTTACCTCTCTGGAACAAGCTTTTTCGTATCTATATACTAGATCAGAGAATGTCAGGAAAAAAATTCAAAGGAATCGATTGATATGCAACAAAGATTGGCACTTTTAAAACTAAGTTACCAAGCAAAAACATTGAATGTGAATAGATCGAGAAGACCACAAATACTTTTACAAGACTCGAGACGACCTTTTCTTAAAATTCTGTACAAAAGAAAAGAATGATACCTACTTTACGGAAATATCTATCTGTATTTCTTTAATCAGCACAGATAGACTTTAAATATTAAGTATCATGATAATCGACAAGATTTCTCTATTGAATGCACATGTAACAAGAGCAGACCGGTGAGCTCGACAATTTAGGCGTGAAAAAATAAGCATACTTTAAGAAATTGTAACACGATAAGTACATTTTATAACACTCAGAAAATTGGTGACCCGATATAGATCTGTCGATTTTGTATGTACATGTTTTTTCCATTTTTTTTTATTAATATGCAGCAAAGATTGGCAGTTTTTAAATTTTAGTTTCTCAAGCTTCAAAATCAATTATCTCGATATACTGAACAAAAAACATCGTGTATTTACACGTATATTTCTAATACTGCAAATAATTTCTTAACAATGTACAACTATTATTTTGAAATAAATTTTAATCAGTATCGTCATCGGTATTCTTTTATTGTTGACTTTCTCGACTTTTGCATAAGAAGAGTTAATTTTCTTTTGTTTTCGGGCACTGGAAATTACACTGTTGTGTGGTGTGAGATGTATGAGTAATGTTTTTGAGAAACTTTTTTTTAAAAACAGTATTTCAAGAGTTTTGGTGCAAGAGACTGACTTAATTTTTAATTATTGTGTTGATGATATATGTCCTTACATATCAAAACATTGTCTTGTGATGTTTTGTGTAATATGTAATATATCTAGTGTATATACATGTTGAATAATTTAAAGAGGATGGTATATGGTTATTTTGGTGCAACGTGATGGCCGTTTTTTTTTATTTCTCGTTCAACGTGTTTTTACCTTTTTATTTGACGTTCATTCGTGCAAGACAGGTGCCCCGATCAACGTGTTCTGCTTATTCAATTTTACATGAATCGTGATTTTTAAATGCTTATTTTGCTCGGTATTTTTCAAATAAATTTCAGACACTAGGCAGGGATTGTCAAGAAAAACATTGATTGATTTTTTGGGGGATAAGGCGGAAAGGCCTAAGAGGTTGCTCCTTTATTTGCATTTTAAAATTTAATAAGATTGTTAAATACTATTTTGAAAGCCGTAAATCATTTATATCATAAATGTGTCAACTAAAAAAAATCTAAATAGGGAATATTACCTCGGATATTAGGAAAAACAGAGAGTTTATATATACAAGGGCATAGTGACTCAGTCACAAAATATTCACATCAAAGTCTTTATTTTTCGTGCAACTTTCATGACAGAAATTAATTCGCGTTCAACGTGTTCCGATGTCTTATTTCACGGATTCCGTGCAAATTCCCCCTTATCACCTTCTTGAATGTAGATAAAAAAAAAACTGTTAATCTTAAGGGATAAAGAGTGAACAGTGTATAAGTATTAAATAAATGAACTTGTGATATGACAAATAGAATACAGTCCCTGTAACATAGATCAACTGTTCTATATAAATATAAGAGGATGTGATATGAGTGCCTATGAGACAACTCTCCATCCAGGTCACAATTTGTAAGCCATTATAGGTAAAGCTCGGCTTATCATCATGAAATCTTTAACAGACAAAGAACTACTTCAAAAGCAATCTTAAATCATCCGTCGACTTGTTATTATAGTTATTGTACTATATATTTTTTTATAGATTGATTTGAATAACAAATTGATCAACAATACAGGATCTTCAAATAGGTCAGTTGTTAATATATGAAAGTTATTTTTTTCAAAGAAACGGCAAAATATAAAAGATAGAGAGAAATAAAAAAAACAAAAATGATCACCAATAAAAGGGATTTTAGTCATGAATTTGTTCTAGTCTATAGAGCCAATAGTTATTTTTTATTTCGATAACCAGATAGCAAAGCTATTATTTGTTTTGTTGCAATTATGCATAGAGCTATAACTGATATCGTCTCACTGGGCATCCTTATTTTTTTTTAAATTACTTAGTATTTATAATCTCGGGCTAGAAGTTTTTCTATAGAAAAAAGTTCCTAAGGGATGTTAACTTGTCATGTTTTGGAATTTGTGTCCGCTTTTCGGAATCCTCGTATTTTATCCATTTGAATGCCTTAAAAAATTGCCCATTGACCCCAATTTTCTTTTTAGAAATCTTTTACATGTATAATTATAAGCATCTGTAAAAGTCTTATAAAAATAGTTTTTTTTGAGAACTCAAACTTGTCAATAATAAAGCTATGAAAAGTCAAGAGAGAGCATTTTCCCGCCAAAATTCCAATGGCTAATATCTCGGGCACATTGACCTTTATATTTCTATTTTGCTATTTTGGTTCCTTTATTAATTCCCTATCAATATATACTAGTGTTATGAAAAGCTTGTCATTTTGAAACCGAGAAGCGCACCACCTCCTTAATCATTATGCTATATAAATTTTAAAAACATGTCCCCTTTGAAAACACAACTGTTCATTTATCTTTTTTTCGCAGTAGAGAAAATAAAAAAAACCTATAGTTTAGGTATTTCAGATAAGATCATATTCATGAAACATTTAAACCTGGACAAATTATTAAGAAATTTACCAACCGTTGCAAATCATCTTTAAATGTGAGTCCGGATATCAGTTGTAAAAGACATTATATAGCAACATATTTTTATTTTATTTTCCCGTAGAACAATACCACGAGTAAGACGACACATTTATATTGCATTTGTGCAAACAAAGCGTCAAATTATTGCTGTAATCAATGAAAATATACGTGATTGGTTAACATTATCCCTCGTAGATAACATATTGTAATGCCGTCAACTTCCCTTTTTCGAATATGCTGTGTTTTTAAGTACACATAATAATAATACGGAGATGTCTGTGAGATGATATGCCTTGCATATGATTATATTTAATATGCTGATCGTACTAAAATTGATTGTCAAGATTTAATTCTATTGTGTTTTAAGTGATGTTATCACTGGAATTTACTCGCGGTGAAAATTTTGCAAGTTTGTTCCCGGAGTGCCGGTACCTTTAGTTCTGTTGTTCATTTGAAATATTAACCTTAATCATGTGTTCCTTAGTTATCCTGTATGTGTAATAACTTTCATAATGATTACATATGTTGGTTCTTATTGATTTTAAGCTGGAAAACATCTTTATTTACATAAAACGTCCAGTGTTGACATTTGAATTGCCATTTCGGGAATTTCCCTAAACAGAGAGGTGGCTGCTGATTGGTCCGACATATGTAAAATAGTCTTTGATAAAATCGAAATGATCAACTACGCAAGGCAGTGATTGTTGTGGTTTGGAAATGGATGTTATGAAACGCCAAACTTGAAATCTCGGAGACTTTGGGAGCAAATCAAGGAGACAATTTTGGAGCAAATCTCGGAGACTTTGTGTGTAAATCCAGGAGACAAGTTGGGAGTAAATCTAGGAGACTTTGGGAGTTAATCAAGGAGACAAGTTGGGAGACTAGGAGGTAAATCAAGGAGACAATTTGGGAGCAAACTGGGAGACTTTTGGAGTAAATCAAGGAGACAAGTTGGGAGCAAATTGGGAGACTATGGAGTAATTCAAGGAGACAAGTTGGGAGCAAATTGTGAGACTTTTGGAGTAAATCAAGGAGACAAGTTGGAAGCAAATTGGGAGACTTTGGAGTAAATCAAGGAGACAAGTTGGGAGTAAACCTTGGAGACTTTGGACATCTGGAGTAAAGGTTAACGAAGCTGTAAAGTGTGTTGGTTCTACGGTATTCCAATTCGACGTCGGGCCTTACATTTTACAGTTATACGTAACCTTTGATATCTGGTGGCCGACTCCAACACCAGGAAGGCAGCGTTATAATATAATATTTGCAAGCTCGTGCAGTACACATTTACTCGCGAACTATTAAGAAGAAATACTATTATGCTGAGCCGGACTCAACTAGTTTAACTAGGTGACTGTATCGCAATTTCGGCAAATATATAAAGAACACAACTTGTTTTGAAAATTGTAATTATAGTATTCCAACAGAAAGGTTTACATAGTAGTCAGTATATTGGTAAACTGAAAGAAATAAAAATAGAATATTTTACGATGTGTACGAATTAAATATGAAAGTTAAATACCGGATTATTAATCGAGTCAAAAACGAAAGTAGAATTTACAGTTCAAACCTCGGAAATAAATAACTAACAGTTCGTATGTATTTATAAATCACTTATCAAAAAATAACGGAGTTAAACAGATTAATTTATCACAGTTAATGATAGAATCAAACGTACATGACAGTGGTATGTCTCGATTTCCTCAGAAAGATGAAATGTCGTCCATTTTCCATGTGTTGAAATATTGAAGCGGACGGTGTCACAGAAATTAAAGGTAGTCGATAAATACGGTGATTTGAGAAATCGGTCCAGTTCAATTTGTTCCGAATAAATATGAAAACATGTAATAAACATTGAATGTGAAACAGAATACTCCCCGTCTGAAATCTATCTGATATCACTATTCCATAAAATATAAACACATGTGAATGTCCTATCTAAATCCAATATATATATATATATATATACACATAATTACACAGGGTTGTTCTGCACGAGAAGAATCATGTCCACGATAGGACGTGTGTAGGTTGTGGCTTTTCCATTAACGATTACTCGCACTTCTGCTTTTCGGACATGTTCGTCTGAACTTTTAAATGAGTTCACTATAATTCCAACGGGCCATTGGGTACGGCAAAAGTTTTTGTCCTTTAGAAGAATGACGTCTCCTTCGATGAGATCACGGCGATCTTCGGTCCATTTTCGTCGTTGTTGTAGTAACGGCAGGTACTCTTTCCTCCAACGGGACCAGAAAACACTGGCAAGAGCCTGTACTCGTCTCCATTCGGCAAGACATAGATCTCGTTTATCGAATTCTCCAAGATGATCTGAGGTGAATATGTAGTCGGTTTTCTGTGTCAATAACATAGCCGGAGTTAATATTAATGGATTCTCTGGATCTGTTGATACCGGTACCAGAGGTCTAGAGTTCACTATTGCTGAAACTTCTGCCATTAGTGTGTTGAGCACGTCATGCGTTAGGCTTCTTCCGGCTGCATTTAGAAGCATAGAATCAAAAATTCTCCTGGTGATACCAATTATTCTCTCCCAGGCTCCACCCATGTGGGACGAATGCGGCGGATTGAAGATCCAAGTTGTACCAGAATCAGGGTTTCCGCTGGCGATCGCCATTTTCGCAATTTGCGAAAAAATAATAATTGTGGCGATAAAAATTCGTCATTTGCGAAAGAATTTGGCGAAAGAAATATAAATAACATTTATTTTCCTCCATCTTGTTTATTTACTTTTTTTCGAGTTTCTCGGACTTTACCGGATCAGACTATACTCGGAATTTACCTTGACCTCATTAAGATTTAAACAGAAAATCAATAATCAACTGATTGCATTTTATAGCTATCGACAACAAAGGACTAATTAATAAAGGTGTTGATTGAATTGTTTGACAACATGATATGGTTAAATGGCTTCCACTAAATGTCAAATACATAATTTATTTACCACTTTGTGACGCACGTGTTTGAAGCAAATTTTTGACGTCTCCTCTCCTTTTGAAAATAGTTTAGAAAAGAAAGCTGTTGTGACGAAAAATGTTCAAAACCAAGAAAAATCTCCGATTTAAAACTTTTATTATCCATTTACTTAATATAGGTAATTGATTAGGGAGACTACTGTAAAGTCGTTTGAGTGACACACGTCACGGTTTCAAGCATAGTTTTACGTCTCAACTTTTTCATTTATGATGGTCAAGAAAAGAAAACTGTCGTTAAATATGAAGAAATATTTCCAAAAGGTTGGGAACAACCCCTCGAATGAGAGTAACCCTTCAATGTAATGACTACACATGAAGTGAGGGATCAATTTCATGTGATAAAAACTTTTGTTTTGTTGTAAAAACCACTTCTTAGTACAAAAGGGCGAAATCATCTTATTTAAGGGAAGGAAAAAGGGGGGGGGGAAAGGATAAATTTTAAACTAAAAATATATTTATGTTACTTGGCGAAAAAAATAATAAAGTGGCGAAAAATATATTGTTTTGGCGAAAGAGGTGGCGAAAAAAATAATTGACCCAGGGGAAACCCTGACCAGAATTGAACAGAAAGTTCTTGAAGGGTCCATCTTCAACGTTGATTGCGTCAATCTTTAAATCGTCGATTGCGCCAATAAAGTTCGTTTCACGGTCAGATCGGAAAATCTTAACTTGGCCTCTTATAGCGGCGAATCTCCTGACAGCGTTTATGAAGGCTGAAGAGCTCATTTCCTCGATGAGTTCGATATGAACAGCTCTTGTCACTAAGCATGTGAAAAGAATTGCCCAACGTTTTGAGTTAGCGTATCCACCACGTGTTTTACGTGAAACAATTGTCCAGGGTCCAAATTTGTCTATTCCAACGTTGGTAAAGGGAGGTGACGGTTCAAGACGGTCCTCTGGCAAATCAGACATGATTTGAAACTCAGTGTTTCCTCTGCGGCATGTCACACATTTGTGAATGATAGAAGAGATCAAGCGTTTAGCTCTGACGATCCAGAATCCTGCGGAACGAATCGCTCCATCTGTAAAATGGCGACCTTGATGTTTTATCGTGTCGTGGTAGTGTCGAACTAATAATGTCGCTATATGATGGCGTCCAGGGACGATCAATGGTTTCTTTTCACGGAGGTTTAAGTCAGATTTGGCAATACGGCCTCCTACTCGTAATAGTCCTCGTTCGTCCACAAACGGGTTGAGGTTAGCTATCGGGCTCCGATTATGAATTTGTTCTCGACGTTTAATGCAATCTATTTCATCGCCGTAAACTTCATATTGAGCAGATATTAAGATGAAATTTTCGGCATTCGAAAAGCCTTCCAGAGAGGTCACTAGTGCTGCCTGTTTTGACCCGTGTAAACGGGAGAAACGTTCTAAAAAGGCTATCGCTCGCACAAGTGATGTCCAGTTTGAGAATCTGTTGAATCTTTCAGTTCCGATACCTTTATGCTCAAGTGTTGCAAATGTTTTTGCAACATTAACAGTTGCAAATGTTTTTGCAACATTAACAGTTGCAAATGTTTTTGCAACATTAACAGTTGCACGAATTTCTCCATCTTCCTCTGGATCTATTAGCTGATATATGTCCTCAGAATTCTTCTGTTCTGAGGAAAGAAGTTGTCTTGGTCCTAATAACCATTCACTGCTATGAATTTCGTGCGCTGGTACGGACCTTGTTCCCTAATCTGCGGGATTACGGTTAGTTGGTACGTAATTCCATTGACTTGGAGAGCCTAAATTTCCTTATTTTCTCTACTCTATTGGCGACATAGATAAAGAACCTTCTTGTCTCATTACTGATGTAACCTAAGACCACTTTACTGTCTGTGTAGAATTTCACGGTGTCTATATGTAAATCTAAATTATCCACAATGGTTTGTGTAATCTCAACTGCTAATACAGCAGCAGATAATTCAAGTCGTGGAATAGTGTGACCACTCGTTGGTGCAACTTTAGCTTTCCCAAGAATGAACCCTATGTTAGGTTCACCACTACTGTCGGTCGTGCGTAGATATGCAACAGCTGATATGGCTTTTTTCTGATGCATCAGAGAAGACATGCAACTCCTTTGTGGCTGTTTTGCTGAGATACGGCACGTAAGTACGTGGTATGCGCAATGTTTCGATAGCATTTAAAGTATCTCTCCAAGATTTCCACTCAGCTGCTGTGTCATCAGAGAGAGGTTGGTCCCAGTCGACGGTTTCTGACACTATTTTCCTTAATAGTTGTTTCCCTTTTATAATCAGAGGAGCCAAAAATCCAAGAGGATCGTAGAGACTGTTTATCGTCGATAAAATTCCTCTCCGAGTTATTGGTTTGTTTTCAGATGATAATTGAAATAAGAAATTGTCAGTGTTTACATCCCAACTGAGTCCAAGGCTACGTTGTAAGGGTTTGCTGTCGCATTCTAAGTCTAGATCTTTAAGATTTGAAGCCAAATCACTGGCATGAAATGCAGACATAACTTCCGCACAATTAGAGGCAAACTTGTGAAGGCGTAAGTTTTCATATTTTGCTAATGCTTGCTGTGTGTCCTTCATGAGCTTAACAAATTCCTCTTTGGTAGGACATGACGTAAGACCGTCGTCGACGTAGAAGTCTCTTGTAACAAAGCTAGTCACGTGACTGCCGAACTCTTATTCTGATGTCTGCGCTGCTTTTCTGAGTCCAAGCGTAGCAACGGTAGGTGACGGACTATTTCCAAAAACATGAACTCTCATGCGGAATTCGACAAAGTTCTCTTGTAGGTCGTTGTTTTTATGCCATAATTATCGCAGATAATTTCGGTGGTCTTTTCTCACTACAAAGCAGTGAAACATGTGTTGAACGTCTGCAGTTACTGCGACCATTTCTTTCCGGAAACGCTGCAGTACTCCCAAGAGATCATTGGTCAATTCTAGACCTGTTAGCAGGACGCTGTTGAGTGAAACTCCATTACATTTGGCGGAAGAATCATTCACACCCCTAATCTGATCGGTTTTTTTCGGGTGATAAACACCAAACAATGGTAAATACCAGCACTCTTAATATTCGCCCAACTGTGGTGCGAGCTCTGCATGATGATTATCTAAGATTTTACTCATAAATGTAAGAAAATGTTCCCGCTTTACTGGGTTTCTATTCAGACTGGCGTCTAACATGTTAGCACTATGAAGAGCCTCTGGTTTGTTGCTTGGCAATGGCTGTCTTGGCACTCGGAACGGTAACGGTGCTACCCAACTTCCTTCCGAGTCTCTGACAAATTCGTTGTCCATCTGTTTCATGACCATTTTGTCTTCATATGACATTCCAGGCTTATCATCGTCCTTTGTTTTTTCAAAGAGTGGCGATTGTAAATCTTTCTTAACGGGGTCTGTGTAGTTTTCCCGAATGTCAAATTTGCTTGTACATGGTTGAAACGTTGAAGTTGTCCTGTAGGCAAAATGTTAGTTATTTTGACATTTAACTCAAGAGGCACATGCTGCTTGTTAATGCAAGTTTCTCCTAACACTACCCAACCCAGTTTCCATTGTTGTGCACATGGAGTTCTGGGTGGTCCTATGCACTGGTTAAGGACATGATGTGCCTCTATAAGGTCTCTGCCAATTTAGAGAAGAATTTGGCAATTTTCCTCTATTGGTGGAATGCTAGCCCTAAGTTCTCTTAAATAAGGGTGATGCATTGTAACTTCAGGAGTAGGTATTTCGTCCCTATTATTGGGAACATGATCACATTCAATCAGTACAGGAAGATCAAACTTGTCATTACCATTGATTGATTCCATGACGAAACCTCTTCCTCTTTTCCCGGAAGTGACTAATTTGCCGGAGCATGTTGATAGAGTATAGTTCTCCGGTTTATCTTTGACGTCGAAAAGATTAAAGAATTCGGGCGATGCTAGTGACAGGTTGCTTTGGTCATCAATGATGGCGTACATGCGAATAACTTTGTACTGGTTATCTTTGTGATAAACATTCACAGGAAGTATTTTAGCACACGATTTCCCGCTGTATGTATCTTTGCAGATCTCAGTACAAATAGAGTTAACTGAGGTTGACTTAGTTTCAGCCGATTCTGTAGGCTTGCTTAGGTGAGCTAGACTGCAGGTTGCTGTGGTCTAGTGATGTGTAGTGCGGTAGTGTGTTGATAACTTCCACATTCTTTACAACTTATGCGTGCAATATGCGTGCATTGCACTCCCGGCTTCTGTATTTGGTAGAATCACAACACTTGTAACAGACATTGTTTTCTTTCAAAAGACCCTTGCGTTCCGCTATTGATTTGGCTCGGAACACTCGACATTCATTTAAGGAATGCTTTGTATTGTGCATAATACAAAGACCTTGTTTGCTGGCGTCTCCGGATTGCTGCTCAATCGCTGTTTTATGAGTACCAACTTTAAGGATCGTTTTTGATTCTACTGATTTCACTGATGAATGCAGATAACTCTGTAAAAGGAGGAAAGGCAGCGCCGTGGTTAGATTTGTATCTAGACGCCCTTGTAATCCACTTTTCCTGAAGTCCATATGGTAGTTTTTCAATGACAGGGTTTATTCCGGTCGGTGAATCAAAATAAGCTAGCAGACATCCCAGCTTGGGATTTTCCTTGTGGTATTCTATTTCTGATAGGATGTCAGACAGTTCATAAAGACGTGCGTTGTCCTTATTCGTCAAGGTTGGGAATTTGTCAAGTTTACTCCTGAGAGAGGCTTCCAACATTTCTGGAGCACCATACCGCTCGTCAAGCCTCTTCCATAATCTTTGTATACCTATTGTAGGATTATTGGCGTTCGACGCTCTTATGCTTATGGCATGTTTAGCAGACTCAGGACCGAGCCACTTGATCAATAAATCAATCTGCTCCGAGTCAGATACTTGTACCTCGTCTGTCACGTTTTTAAAGCTTGCTTTTCATGTATGGAAGGATTCTGCCCGATCGTTAAAGCTTGTTAATCGGGAGAAAAGCAGGTCCTTACGCAAGAGAAATCTAGTGATCTCCGATGTGGGGGTTGATTTGTTGCTGGTGTGCAACAGGGATCTCTTCTATTACGCCTTGTATTTGGTGTGAAACAGGGATCTCTTCTATAACGTCTTGTTTTGTGCGTAAGTCTTTAACACCTTGTTTTTGGTGTCCATCAGGGATCTCATCTGAAAGGTCTAGTTTTTGTATACTGGTTACTAATCCCAGATCTGGGATTAAGGTAACTTTCGGTGACTTAGTATCGGAAGGCAAGACAGCAGATGTCTGTGACAGTAGGTTCAGTGCCACGGATGGCACGAACGCTGGTGCTTTGTGACTCAGCTCGATATGAACAGGAATTTGTTTTTTCTTTTGAGGTCCTGTTTCTTCCTTTGCAGCAGTTGAAACAGGAAGTTTATTTACGAAAGCTTGCACACGCTGGAGCGGGTCTTCCTTTTCGTTAGGGAGATCGCTAAACGCTTGGCTGTCATCGTATTCCAGGATACGAGCCTCGGCTTCTGCGACTGCAGCCTCTCTGCGTGCTACTAGAAGGTTTAATTTGGCCTTCAGTTCGACTTTTTCTCGGCTTACGCGTGCAGCCTCTTGTTTGATTTGTGCTTTTCTGCGTATTGCCTCTTGTTCTGCCTCATGTTCCATTTTAGCATTTGAACGTGCGGCTTCTTGTTTCATTTCGGCCTTTTTAAGTGTGGCTTCCTGGTATCTATGATGAGTTTATTCACCAAAAAGTTTAGTGACAAAATATCAGGAAAAAGAAGGATCTATGATTTCACAATGTGTGTTGCGTTTAAGAAAAAAATGAAGCTGCAAAGATCAAAAAAATAATTAATTAAAAACAATTGATTTTGATGAGAGGACACCACAGTTTTGCCATTTAAACGTACAGTAGTTATACAGTCATTCCCAAAAAATGGGTACAATTACAAAATTTCAGTGTCGCCGGCAAATAACCACAAAATGCAAGCTTAACATATGTCACAGATAATCTTTTTCGTGTTCTAAGTGATTAATATGTATACTAAAATAGAATTATATTCTTTTGTGATGTATATCGTAAATATATTTGTGTGATTTTCTATTCAATATACGGAAATCACACGAATTCCGAATGTCGCCAAGAAAAACTCCAAATATCGGTGTGAATTAAAATACTTTATTTCATCTAAATCATGATTAGATTTGCTTTTTTTATTTGACACTATATTGATTTTTATCCACAAAAATATTTTAGAATCAAAAGTTATAATATACACTTTGATTTACCCATTAAACCAATGTCGCCGATAAACGTATAACCTACCGTAACGTATCTTTAGGTACTACAGTCAAAACATATTTATATGATTGGAAATCATGCCCAAAGTGACTTTAAGCAAAGTTGATACATAAAATTTTAAATTCCTGCCTTTAACTTTTATTGCAATGAAACGAAAAATAAAAAAAAATCTTCTCTTTCTCTTTTTTTCGATTGTCGCATATAAGAATCCAACCTACGTAACGCGTATTTTGGAACGCACTAACCAAGAACAAATCAAAATGATGATTATTTCATTGAAAGCACCCGTAAAGCTTCTCAATAATCAGTTTTGAGAAAGCAACTCAGCAATATTGTTACATATTTCCATGTATAATGTAAATAAAACTAACCTCCGTTTAAATAACCTCCGTGACGCAGTTATTTACAGTTAAGTTGTCAGACTTTTTTATTAGTATCAGCGGCTGCCGACACTGCCGAAAGTCATTTTTGTAGCAGACATCATTTATTATAAAGAAAACAGACAAACAAAATACAGATTTTGAGAAAAAAAATGTTGTTTTGAGAAAGGTAGGTTAACTTGTTTTTCCCTATTATGTGAGCAACATTATAACGTTTAATAAACGTTATATCAGCCATTTTCTTAGATTTAAAATAGTCTACAACACAACTTGTGTAATTACGACGACAATCATAACTTTAACAGCGGTTTATGGCAAACATTTTCAAGATTATTTAGGACTCATCAATGTAACGGAGGTTATGCAAATAAAAAAAATCTAAAGATGCATGTAAACACGATCATACCAATTGAAATTCTTGTACATTGTTATAGATACCAAATCAGTTCATCAATTATCACTAATAAAAATCAAAAGGTGATGTCAATCATAGACGACATCATTGATTTACGTTACGGAGGATAGAAATTTAAGGAAAAAACGTTTTTTTTCTCTAACAGGACTTTACTCTTTTTAGATAACGATTTACTAAGAAAAATGTTTAATTCTGTTGTCTTGTTTGTCATTTAATTCCAATACTTACATTCATTTATATGTTTGCTGTTGGTAAGAACTGGAATTGTCCGTTATGGAGGTTTTAAATGTCGTTACGGAGGATAGAAATTTTCGAAATGAAACTATTTTGACTCCAAAACTTCATAGTTGAGTATAATACATACATTATGGTGTGAAGGAAGATGACATAACTGTATAGAGCTAATAAAATTATGTTGAACAGTATTCGGTTTAGGTAAAACATATTTTTGAGTGAAAGTTCATGAATCGTTACGGAGATTTTGACAAGAACAAGTCCATTTGACTAAAAGAAACATATAACTTGATAGAAAACAGTTTTTTGGGGAAAGACGGCTTCAAGCCGTCAATCCCCTATTGGGTTGACCAGAGTGACATTCCCTCACATCATTCATTTTGTTTTTATAGTGTGGAAACCCCCCCCCCCCCCCCAACAAATCTTACTTAGATTGAAGAGAAGGAGACCCAGACATGAATAGTTTGACTTTAAACACTTTTTTACACATTTCCCTTCTGTTTCTAACGAAATTATTGTATCTTTAGCTCTCCTTTACACTATTAATGTTTCTTTTACAATCCGGAAAAATCAGTATGACGAGATATTCTAAATATATCCAACCTACATTGTATTTTATAGTGACGTCATTCTTGGAATGCCACCAGAAGCAGGGATATCCTTCACTGGTTATTTAAATCATTCCCAGAGATCGCGCACTAATTACAAATTGGTATTTGCTAAATCTAAACATAACATTGTTTGCTGTAGATGATTCAAACATCAACATGCAATACTTTAATTTGTAGGTCAGCAACTTTCAAAGTAAACAAAGATGGTGGGTATACATGAGATAGGGGAGAGAAACGATTTTATTGATTTTTTTCTGTAAAAATTCTGTTTTGAGAATCTTCCTCCAATTCAGGAGCACCTCAACTGATGAGTAATTATCCTCTAAAATAAAAGTTAATCATGTGCGTAGCTACGTTTACGTCAAAACGCCCGGACGTACACTTGAATTTTGAAAATAAAACAAATAATCGAAAAGAATAAGGAAAAACTGGTCAAAAGCACACCAGCCTTGTGTTTCTTTTTTTTTTTGGATTGTAATTTTGAATAAAAAGGGACTAAATTTACTCAAATAGATCATTTTATCAATTTGTTTGAATCTTTTGTAAAAGTCTGAATCTACTATGTATTCTACGTATTTTTCTTATATTCAAAGCAATTCACTATCTGGTCAGATTCGTTATGCTGTTTGTATTTTTGTCGAGCCTGTGATTTATGTCCCAAAAGCGAGACAAAGCTGCGTCAATATTTAGGTTCCGAATGTGGATAAAGTCTTTTAAATGACTCCGTGAAATTTTATGAAAGTTGGACAGAAACTGTTTATGATCAAAAGAGTATTTAGAGCAATATAATAATGCAATTATGTCTTTAATTTTCTCGCATTTTAAGGACAAAATGTATTTCTTTCTGCAATTAATAAATGGTCGCAGTTTGGGCTTACATTTTGTTATTTCTCAATTACCATAACTACTTGTCGAACCTTCATCGAATTTTATGAAAATGCCGAAGAAGCTTTTTCTATGACTAATGTCTAAAGCTAAAATTTTGAAAGCATTTGTTTTCGTTCATTTTTCGGTTCTTTTCTGATAGACAGATAGCCGGACTCTTCTTTACGCAATTAATTGTTTTACATGCTCAATTTATAAACCTTCATAGATTGTCGTGAAATATTCCAGATCAAGAAAAAAATATCAAAAGAAAATTTAAGATTTTTTTTAAATCCCTTTAAAGAAATGATAAATTGATTCTCTTTTTGTGGGAAGAAATCCTAAATGTTCCAGAATTTTTTATATTGAACCTCTAAGAAATATTTTTTTTCGTGTTCATTAAAAGGTGTTTTGTCGATTGTATGCTCACCCACGGCACCCTTTAAACTTATTTAAATATATATTTGTTTGGACGTTTTCTCTAAAACAAATGACCATTAGGCTAGCTTCCAGTTTAACACGATGAATAAGTTAACATATTACAAAATTTAACCAAAACAAATAAACCATTTAGATTCAAAAGTACATGTATGTTGCTATCAATGATTTTTTACTGACAGGAATCATTACGGTATCTTATTCTCGACAGCTTTCGGGGGCTTCGTCCCATTCGAACCCACTACCAGCAGGTGCTTTAACATTGAGCGGTTGGCACCCCTAATATCCCTCGCCAAGGTTCGGGCGTACACGTAAAAATTACCCAGCTACGCCACTGTTAATGTATTTAAACACTTAAAATGTGACATTTCATTGACTTCATTGGATTAGTAGTCTTCCATTAAAACTAAATTTTTGTGTACCAACATAATCTTTGTAATGGTAAAAAAAAAAAAATTAAAAATGTTGCATGTTGTAGTTTCAACCTATTTATTCATGAAATTTACAAATATTTCAAATTTAGGATTTGGAAACAAGCTTCACACAGTTTACATCAATCATATTGTTTTGTATTAGTACCTGTTTCCCTGTGATGAGAGTTGTAACTGGGAACTTTATCAATGGAAATTTAAAACTGAATAGATTTTTCAGTCCACACTTTCTTAAGAAAAAAATTAAAAATTCAAGAGTACTGTCACAAAAAATGGAAAATGGCCCTAGCCTGCAGTTCAGTGGTAAACAATCGAAGATTTCAAAAAATATTATTGTTGTTGTGAAATGACAGAATTTAGTTGAATTTTAGATAATTAACTATCAACTTTAATCAAATGTTTAGATTTAGAAGATGCAGATCTCTTCCATTGGTCCAAATTGAATCCTAAACTAGGGAAATGAAATTACATAAACATCAATTGATTTCTATATTGTCAACCTTTCTGCATGTTCCAGCTGTTCTCTTTTATCATTCTTTAAATGAAGACTATCTAAAGATACCCCCCCTTTTCCAAAAAAAAATAATTAAATAGAAACAAGGGCCGTCTTTCCCCTCAGAGCTATTCAGCTCTTTGATTAGTTTGTAATGTCAATAAATTGTTTAGAAAAGGTAGCATTAAAGAGTTAAGTGTTACTATGTATCAGCATTCAGATACTGGTTTGATATCAACCTCCGTAACAAAGATGGGGGTGTGGATTAATACAAGCATAAAAAATACATACAAGTGATTCAAAACATAAATAATAGGGTTTTTCCTGGAAAGCTGTATTATGAAACTAAAATATTATACAGCATAACATTTCATTAGTTTAAATTTATTACTAAATGAGTTGTGAAAACTACTTATTTGAATTATTTTTTAAACACTATATTAATTCAGACCTTAAAATTGGTATTTGCTTTCAATATATACAGAATAATACGTATAAATCAGTTTGCTATGGTGGTAAATGTAACCCATTTCACATGAGCCTGGATTTAAATCTTGTGTTTTTCTCTAATGCAATTTTTAAGATGACTTTATACAACACTAACCTCCGATACGTTCATACTTACCTTGTCTTACAAAAAATGCAAAAACTAGAAAACAACTAAAATGGTGTAAGTAAAAATTAAAAAAATGACAGACTAGATATAGACACAGAAGAAAACAACACTCTCTCTCTGCTCAGTTGAAATTTATTTTTTAACAGTGTCTACATTCGAATTGTACCCATTTTTTGGGAATGACTGTATAACGACTAAATATGACCATGAAAGTTATGAATAAAACATCTTTGAATATTCCAAATTCATTTTAAAAGAATTACAAAATATGCTTTATTCAAGTTTATTTCTAAGTAAACACAAAAACAAAACAAAAGAAAACCAAAAAACCAGAAACGCAAATCTATATTTAAGATATAAAGGTCAAGGTAACTCAGTTCTAGTGAGGACTGTTTAGTTCATTCATTTTTTGAACAAAATAAATATTCACATATAAAATCACAAACAAAGTGTTTTGGAGGCAGAGCAATCATAATTAAATCGCTGATAATGCAATTCGATTTCTTTAATTTCATCTTGATGAATACAATAATCTCTTCACCAACGGCTGTGTAACGTACCAACCGTTCTGTCGAAAAACGGGAAACCTCTGCTAGACGCAACAAGAGCGTGACAAGATCGTAACTGGAACGTGTTACTATCGTAACGGAATCGAAGCAGGATCATAGCAAGGTCGTGAAAACTATGACATATTGAATATTCAAGCCGACCACACCACGATCTCATTCCGATCTTATATGTAAAGATCGTTGTGGGATCTTCATGATCTTGGTGTGTTATATTTAGCGACGTCATTTGGCGACATTCCGGGAAAAGATGTATATTTCGAGTAATTTTAATCCTTGGCTTGAAAACGATCATATGGACTGCTCTTCAAAAGCACATTTGATTTGACACCGTTTCATGAAAAATCACCGATGATTTTTTTTTAGATAAGATAAATATGCAACAACAAAAAATCAGGAAATTTTTGGAAAAAAATTAAATGTTTTCAAAAAATTGTTACACAAATTAAGAGCATGCTTTATCTTTTGAAACGAAAAACAAATGTCTAAGAAACCGAAATTTTATGTTAATTTCTAAGATTTTGACTCCATTTTTATTTTTAATTTGCACAGACAGTTATATTTTTTACTAAATATTTGACTAGACTAAGCGTAAGTGAAAAATTGCTTATATGCAAATTTGCAATTTTTTGTAAAATAAATCACCGTGGGATCAAAATTGTATCGTATGGCCTCAAGTAATTAGCCGAAGTATTCAATGCGTATCTGTCACTTGTAAGAATAATTTAACACAAAACAAAAGTTGCCACAATTTTTTCATTTACTCTCATTCATAGGTTTAGGGGATAAGAGAAAGAAGACTTGCATGTATATATTATCGAACTTACAAAACAAGATAAGTGTTAGACGAATAGTTGTTTCTTTTTTTTAATTAATTAGATAACTGTCCTACATCTTTTTTTTTGTTCCAGGTCAATAACTTTTTTTTTATATTGATTCCTAATTTATAGAATCAATGCTGACAAAAGGTTCTGACAACTTTACAGACGCCATCGCGAGTTGATTGACCACCATTTACCAAGTATTTGTTCTACCTGTCGTCAACTCTTTTGTGTCCTCTTTTTATCAAAGATTGTGACTTACTACCGAATGTGTCCTGACATGAAAAACAAGAAAAAACGATTACAGTCATTGCTTAATTATACATGTTATGATAAATATAATTCCTGACTATAAAACTCCCATTTTCTAAATATAGCAGAACAACGTGAAAACAGATTAACAATAGTATATATTTATTTACATCTGACATATAATGTTGGACACTATGTCGCATCTGAAATTGGGGGGAGAATTATTTCCACAGAAAAAGAAATTACGAATAAGTGCATGCCAATTATAAAAAAAAAAACTATCCCCATTAAACATTTCGACAATTTAATCACAAAATCGATTAAGTTTTTGTGGTTTTTTTTTAACAGGTAAATACCACCTAAAGTCAAATCATTACCATCTTTTGTTGTTTTTTTCCCGATTCGTTTAATTCTGTCGGTCCTGTTTCAATGTCAGTTGTTTGATATAAATAAAGGGTAAGTGTCAAACTGCAAACATAGATAAAGACTGTTTTAAAATCAGAGTTGACTTCCTTCATTGTTGAGAATCATGAATTATCACAAAACATGTACTTCCATTATGGAATATTTATAAAATTTACCTACAAAGTCTAAAATGAAGAGTTTGATACACGCTTTAGGAAAACAACATAATAAACAATCATATTATATTGAAACATTATCATTCTTTCTTTTCAGACGTTTGAACAGCAATCAAATTACTACAATACAAAATGGAGCGTTTAAAAACTTACCAGCGCTCTATTCTATGTAAGTATAAATTTGTACAAAACTTAATTCATAAGCGGAATAAAAAATAAAAAAACCACATCTAGAAACATTCATTAGCAGAGTATGTTGATTGAATGTTTACCGTGAAGCTTGCGATATTGAAACCCTCCTGATATGATAGCACGTACATTGTATAATTATGTTAAAAAGATATTTGTAGAACATGCATTTAGACCGTTAAAATATTTTCATGCATTTTGGCCGTTATACTAACAACACCGTTTTCATGACTTTTGTCTGTTAACACAATGTCACCAGTGCTTTCATACCTCCTGGCAGCATATAAACATGATAAATGTTACGACCGAAAGAAGATTCAAGCGAACATTTGGAAACGTGCAGTAGAAAAAAAAGTATTTCAGTTTAAAAAAAAAATGACTCTTATAAATACAATCAATTGGCAAACGATCTCATAAAATATGAAAAAATAAAGGGTGGCAGGTAGGTGAAACTTACAGAAATGAAGAGATAGATAAAAAAGGAACAAATTGATACCCGATTTATATAATTCCAAGGCCGTTATTCGGCACTAGAGGCGACGAAGCAGCGCATCTATTTTGGATGGGCAAATATCCACTTTTTGATATGGGACGAGCTCTGACGTTCCACGGCCCCAGCTTGTCTGGCAAAACAGCCATTGGACGTCAGAGTAATCTCGGACTACTGTTCTAGTGACAAACGAACAACACCATAGTTCTTCAATCAAAAGAAAACTCTGATCCACGCCTAGATAGAATGAATGTTGATTGTTGCTTATTTTAGACAATATATGATATCAGCACGATAACCGGAAAAGAGTCTTAATTGAGCAGTTTTGTACCCTCACCTTCAACCAATATCTAGGAAAAAATAGTATCATAAATCTTATAAATCTATGCATAACTGTTAATTCTTTTCAGAGTTTTGGCAAGCAATAAAATTACAACATTACAAACAGGGGCGTTTGGATACCTGCCATCGCTCTATACTTTGTATGTATAAAATTTTATACAATCTGTTATTAAGAAGCAGAATAAGCACATACATTTAGGGTCATTTAGGGTTGATTTATGTTGCCTGTTAATCATATTTTGAATGAACATCGACTGAAATGTAGACACTGCATATTCATGGAAAAGTGTTAGAATGGTCATTTTTTATGACATATGAATAAATGTTGTAATAAATTAACAGACATGGACAGGAGGAAGGACAACTATTTAATCATTATAGTATGAAATTCAAAACAGTGTAGCTGTGGCCATTGATTGACCCATCAAAATCATTCATTGACTGGGACAATTTACGTGAACGTTTGTCTGTAACAACCACTGTTCATGACGTACCTACGATAGACATTTAAACTGTGGGGTCAACAAAGGTTTCTTAACGCCTTTAATTATAAAATAATTCGAAAAATTAATCAGGAATAACCTTGGTGTTTTGATTTATATAATTGATATAAATCAAAATATCGTGTTATTTCTGATTAATTTTTCGAATTACTTTATTTAGGTGTTGAGAACCTTTGGTGACCCCATAGTTTAAGTGTCTTTAAAAAGTACATAGTGAGCATTGGTCGTTACATACAAACGTTCACCTAAATTGTCCCAGTCAATGAATGATTTTGATGTGTCAATCAATGGCCACAGCTACACTGTTTTGAATTTCATACTACATTCAATGTCTAACTCACAAAATAGTACAGAATGGTCTTGAGTTGT